>NC_053116.1:10130084-10445084 GCF_010015445.1 Perca fluviatilis
TGCTAAAATTCCTGATCTGCATTTCCCAGCGTGTTGTCACAGACTCAGCGTCACCACAGCATCAGCAGGAGTTAAATAAAAGTGCTACTAGTGCCCCTTTATGCAAAATGCTTTTGTGGGTGCATGGCATCACAGACTATACAGGCTACTGTTGGTGGAGAAAAGACCTTGGTATCTCTGTGTATTCTAGGATTAAGTTTTCCCTAAATGAGTGTTGTTTGTCAGCAACAAACTACTAAATTGGCCCAGAAATGCAAGGTACCAATGGCTGCTGGTATTTGTTTATAAGAGTGGATATTTACTTTTACAAGCTCTGATGCACCTTAGATATTTGCTAAGAAAGACCCCACACTACAGTCGTTGTTACCTGTGTGTTTGATTAAAGTTGGTCTGTGTAGACGTTTTGGACTGATAAAGATGAAGGCCAAAAGCAGGTAGTTTTGCCTTATGGCCCTGACACACCAACCCGATTTTCGACTTTTTTGACCATCTCGGAGAGGCAGTCAGTCCGACTGCCTTTTCTGCTGAAGGTCGGCCGTCAGGTTGGTCTGTCAGAGCCTTTAGAGTAAAAAGTGCACACTGCACTTGTCAGACCCTACTGTGTAGGGTGACATTATGTTTTACATGTTCACAGGTAACATGCAGCCTTAGCTGTCAGCTAAAAACGTGTTGGGTGTCTGTGTGAGCCAAACAATCACTTATTCCCCCATTCTGCACATTGTAACGCATGAAAAATCCTCCCCAACATGTTACTACATTGTTATCACAATGATGATAGTAGATGGCATGGATCATGCAGTTTATTGATCGGCCGTAGTTTGTTTTGTTTTTGTTCCTGTGGTTTGCACTTTAAGTCCATGTTTGCACTTGCTAAGAGCCATTGTTGTGGCTTACCGGTGTTTGTGGCCAGCTTATCTATAATATCTATTATATTCTGGTAAATTATTTGAAAAGAAAAAAAAAATGTCACACTTCACTATGATCTGTTCTCAAAACTAGTCACAGTAAGCCTACAATGTTTGCTTGATAACATTATTAAATATCATAAGCACGTGGACAGTAGGGGATGCAAGATATAGAGTGTATATTTTAATACTGAAGATGGTGAGAAATACTTTGGATATATGTAGATTTTTCTGCTGTTTCAGAATAAAAGTCTGAAAAAAAGCACGAATGCGTTGTGTCAATTAATCCCTTTTGTTTATTTAACCACATCTTGTTAGTTAACATCTCTGCAAGTTAAGTGAATTTAGATTAATTTGTTAAGTTAGTAAAGATAGTGGCATACACATTGAGATGATTTGGTAAGTGCATCAGTGTTAGGTTTCCCTTCTGACAGAGATGTTACTCTCTTGTTTCCTGCCCAGGGACTACCAGTAGTACCAGAGTTAGTACTGGTACTGCTAAGGAGCTGTGCAGTGGGAAAATTGGGAAGCCATAGTTCAAATATGCTGACCAGTTTAAAAATACAGCACATATTTAAGTAGAACTCAAACACTGTGTATATTCTACGCATCTACAGTATTTCTCAAACATATCTACAATTTCATCTGACATCCGAAGGTAAAGGATTTAGTATTTCAAGATTATAAAATGACAAATCGCCTGCAATTTATAGTTTATTCGTCAGTATTCACACAAAAAAGTTTCAATAAATAACACAAACAACTTCACATTACAGGAATTTTATTTAGGACAGAGCCAGACTTAATGACTTTAACTCTGAACATAACAAAGCTGGTAATGAATAGACAAACTGTTCTGTGCTTATGTTTAACTGGTGCTTTTATGTTCCTTTTAATATTCCTCTCCTTCCTCCTCTCCCTCACCCTCAATAGAGTCGACTCCAACCTCCTCGTAATCCTTCTCCAGAGCTGCCATGTCCTCTCTGGCCTCGGAGAACTCTCCCTCCTCCATCCCCTCACCCACATACCAGTGGACAAAGGCACGCTTCGCGTACATCAGATCAAACTTATGGTCAAGCCGAGCCCAGGCCTCTGCAATAGCAGTGGTGTTGCTCAGCATGCACACAGCCCTCTGGACCTTGGCCAGGTCTCCACCAGGAACTACAGTGGGAGGCTGGTAGTTGATGCCCACCTTGAAACCAGTGGGGCACCAGTCCACAAACTGGATGGAGCGCTTGGTTTTAATGGTGGCGATGGCCGCATTCACATCTTTGGGCACCACGTCGCCACGGAACAGCAGGCAGCAAGCCATGTATTTGCCGTGGCGAGGGTCACATTTCACCATCTGATTGGCTGGCTCGAAGCAGGCGTTGGTGATTTCTGACACCGAGAGCTGCTCATGGTAAGCCTTCTCAGCAGAGATGACAGGGGCATAGGTGGCCAGAGGGAAGTGGATACGGGGATACGGCACCAAGTTGGTCTGGAACTCTGTCAGATCGACATTAAGGGCACCGTCGAAACGGAGGGAGGCAGTGATGGAGGACACTATCTGACTGATCAACCTGTTCAGGTTGGTGTAAGTGGGACGCTCAATATCGAGGTTCCTGCGGCAGATATCGTAGATGGCCTCGTTGTCCACCATGAAGGCACAGTCAGAGTGCTCCAGGGTAGTGTGGGTGGTCAGGATGGCGTTGTAGGGCTCCACCACGGCCGTGGACACCTGGGGAGCTGGGTAGATGGAGAACTCCAGCTTGGACTTCTTGCCGTAGTCGACAGACAGGCGCTCCATCAGCAGGGAGGTGAAACCAGAGCCGGTGCCACCCCCGAAGCTGTGGAAAACCAGGAAGCCCTGAAGGCCAGTGCACTGGTCAGCCTGGGGACAGAGAGGGAGAGGCAGTGGTCACATGACACAGTGTTCTCCCTATGTTTGTGGAAGTCTTAGATGCACGTATTTGGCGGTGGGTTTAAGGGTCCTCCCTCAAGAAAACGTTACGTTTTTAAATAAAAATGTAATTTCACATCATTTTGGACCATTATTATTATCATATCTGCATCTAAAATGTTGGAAAAGCTATGTTTTTTCTATGTTATGTATTTAATAATTAAATACATGAATAATAAAACTGGGGGAGCATCTTAGGGCTGTGCAATTAATCAAATCAAGTAAACTCATATTGTCTTTTGCTCTGAAGGGGAATTCAAAAAGATCAATAGGAAAAGTATTGAGGGAAATTTCACAGTTCAAGGTGTTTTACTTGTTTTAATTTTGACCAAAATAATTGTGATTACGTTTTTTTCCATAATCTAGCAGCCCTAGACCATCTACAATCCTTCTTCCTATTTCCCACCGGATCACCTACAAAATCCTGGTCCTCACCTACAAAGCCCTCCACCATCTGGCCCCCTCATACCTCACTGACCTCCTCTCCCCCTACCAACCCTCACGGTCCCTCAGATCCACCTCAGCCGGTCTCCTCTCCATCCAAAAGTCCAACCTGCGCTGTTTTGGGGACAGAGCCTTCTCCAGAGCAGCTCCCAGGCTCTGGAACTCCCTCCCCCAAGAGATCCGCACCTCTGAGTCCCTCACCATCTTCCAGTCCCGCCCAAGACCCATCTCTTCACCTCAGCCTACCCATAGTCCACCTGCCCCCCTCCCTTTTTCATCTGTATCTTGTTTTGTTCTACTTGTTTTGTTTGCTCGTTTTGTTTTGTTATGTTTTTATAATCTACCCTGCCCTGTAAAGCGACTTTGAGTCCATGAAAAGCGCTATATACATTCAATTTATTATTACAATCCTTAGATCTGAGAAAAGTCAGTCAGTTTTGATGACCACTTAGGTGGTCCCCAAAACGGCTTGGGTGCTGCACCTTAGCCTTATAATGGCAGGGAAAAACCCCCTGATATACTCATGTCATGTAATTTTAATATTTGAAATCAAAATTAGGAATAAATCCCTCCTGATATCAAGTTACCCACCAGTTTGCGGATCCGGTCCAGCACCAGGTCGATGATCTCTTTGCCGATGGTGTAGTGTCCGCGGGCGTAGTTGTTGGCAGCATCCTCCTTGCCAGTGATCAGCTGCTCAGGGTGGAACAGCTGGCGGTAGGTCCCAGTGCGCACCTCATCTAAAGACACACATCCAATCAGAAATGAATTGAGGGTTTGACTCAATTAAATGAAGACCCCACGACTATGATATCTATTAGGGCTGCACGATATGAGGAAAATATGCGATAATTTGATGAATATTGCAATAAAGATATTACTTGCGGTAAATAAACAGATACTAAAGTGCACTCAGTTCTGCATCCTGCTGCTTTCAGTATTCGGCTAAAATACAACAAATTGCTTGTTTAATTTAAAAAAAAAAATGAAAGGAAATCATTTCCAACATTCTTTTATTGAACAAATTGCATAACAACATAAAAGGCAGCACATTACATTTTAAACTGTAGTTTTCTGCTTTTATTTTCTTTCAACTAACACAAAAAGCCTTTCGCGATGTGTTTATTGCGCTAGTTGATATCGCCGTGACGATTAAAAAATAAACCAATATATTGTGCACTGGGGCGGGGCTAGAAGAGGGACACGGGGTGGCACTGGCTCCCCCTGAAATACAATTGTCCCTCCCTGGCGCGCCTCCCCCTCCCCCCAATCCATTGGGCTAGAGTGTTGTCAATTACGATTTCCATTGGATCAGAGTACTAGTCACTTGGCTGCCAATTTTCCCTGCCCTTGTCACATGACCAATTAATGTTTCCATGACGACCATCCAAATTCTGATACCATGGAACCAGCACTGGAGTTCTTTTTTAAAAAGTGGCAGACTTAATATGTAGCCTACTGTATTCAGATATACAATTATTTAAAATGAAAATAAGGGAAACTAATAATGAATGTGATGTTTTATTTAGCAGAAACAGTACTTTACATTTTATCCTATCCAATATTTCTAAATTTCTAAGCAGATTTTCTATGCTGTATACTGATAAAATGCCCGCCAGGACCCCCCAATTAATAAATCCTGCAATCGCCCCTGATTGTGCATACCTAATATCTATATGTAATGAGAATTTACCAATGACAGTGGGCTCCAGATCCACAAAAACAGCCCTGGGGACGTGCTTTCCAGCTCCGGTCTCACTGAAGAAGGTGTTGAAGGAATCGTCTCCTCCTCCGATGGCTTTGTCACTGGGCATCTGCCCGTCCGGCTGGATCCCATGTTCCAGGCAGTAAAGCTCCCAGCAGGCGTTGCCAATCTGGACTCCGGCCTGACCGACATGGATGGAGATACACTCACGCTGGGGTGGGGTGGGGGAGACGATTTGGATTAAATAATGTTAAATCATTGCAGTGCTGACAAAGGAAACCACAACCCCTGCTGGTAATTAAAATGGAGGATTTTTGAGAGAGCACCTTTAAATGGATGCTACAGATCAGCACAAAATAGGCCTACTTTGAATAATTCTTCTCTCCTTGCATGAAAACCTTTTTTATTGTTACACCAGTCTCTTATCAATGATAGGCCTATCATGTCTGACTGAGGTTCAGTCTATCATTCATTTTACACGAATCCATCCATTTTCTGCTGCGACAAAAGACGGTCTACTGCGCATAGGATTAGCTAGGGAGAGGATTATCTAGGTCAGACACGAAGCAGAGCTGTCTCTTTAAAAAAAACACATTCTCACTAACGTGCCATTCTTCATTTCTATTTATTTTTTATTTAATTCTAGTATATATTAAATAGAGATAGGCTACACACAAAGACAGTGAAAGAGATGTATCATTTCACATACAATTATCTTCAGAACAAAGAGCACTGACTGGATGTAACCTAAATGTAAGCCTAGCCTATAATAAAAGCTGTTATATAAAATGGCCAGAAAACCGGGGTACAAGCGTTGATGTGCAACAAAGTGGTCAAGCAGATCTAAGATGATTTAGACGAGTAATGAGTAATAAACGAGTTGGAAAAGGATTAAGGCGTGTGTCGTACAGGAATGCATAACCACACGATTTCTGTTGTCTGACAGCACGAATATTGCCAATGAAACGATTTCTATGGGCTGCAGAATATGGCGAGACAACAAAGGGCAAAATCGGAGAAATCTCACAGACGACCTATTTTCCTCCCCATCCCTTTCAATAGGCTACAGGGTAGGTCTATAGCCTACTACCATCGATAAACAATAAATATGGGAATAACACGTTAGAAATGACATTCAAAACCGCACTTACCATGATGGCTTGTCGCTATTATGCAATGTAATGAGACAAGTCTGGGGAGCGTTTGCGTCTGAGGTGTGCGGGGTCTGCAGCGGATCTGCTGATGCTGATGTACCGCAGTAGCTCTGCCTCTTGAGGAGGACAGGTGAAGTGCGCACATTTACAAACCCTCCTCCGTTTGCCGCAACTTTCGCAAATGTGCGTTTCCTAGGATGGCGAAGGCTTGACCCGCCCTACTTTGTCTCTGATTGGCTAGTACTCGCTGTCTTCGTTGGGTGGATTTGGTTAGGTTTAGGCATGAGGAGTGGGATTGGTTAGGGTTGGGTGAGAATACAAGGGTAGGCCAATCAGAGGCAGAGTAGGGCGGGACATGCCTTCGCCATCCGAAAAAATTATAATTTGCGAACAGAAGCAATTAGACAAAGAGGTTAGATTTAGAGAATATTCGCGTATATCTATGCTTGTAACCATAGACTGTAAAAAATAAACCGTAGCGTAGCTTGTAACTTCCGGGTCGGACACACGTTGCTTACTGTTGAAAATATTCCTCCACAAATTTGTAATATGCACAAAATAATACTACAGCTACAAACGTTTTACACATGTGCAAGTCATGTGCATAACACTTTTAAACATGCACAACATTGCACAGCTGTAAAACAATTTTACACAAGTGAAAATTATATCTGTAGTGTGCACAAAACGTTTCACACAATTTTACAGCAGAACATCGTTTGACAAGCTTAAAAATATGGGGTTCCGTTTGTGCCAAAATTAAGTCGACATGCTAACTGCCTGTCTATGTGTCGTCGTCCATGTCTATATGTGTCTGCTTATGGCGCTTTTCCATTACATGGTACCTGCTCGACTCGACTCGACTTGACTCTACTCGCCTTTTTTGGTTTTCCATTACAAAAAGAAGTACCTGGTACCTGCTAACAGGTACTTTTTTAGTACCACCTCAGTCGAGGTTCCGAGCGAGCTGAGGTGATACCAAAAGGTGACGGGAAAGTGACAGAGAAGTGTCCTGAACAAACCCGCCGTTTTTAAATAGTTTAGCCAGCTGTGTGTTTTTTTGCTGCCTCCAGCTTCTTTTGAACCAAATGTGTCTTCTGGCTGTGGCAACAACACACCTTCACCTTCCCACGCTCTTGGTCCTTGGGGAAGCCATACATTTGGTAACCCTTCTTGGACCGATTGGAGCATCCAAACGCTGTACAGCCAACCATGGTATGACCACTAATCTATAAAATGTTAGTTGTGACCAATGACCCATGACACCACTGAACATCACAGAGAGCGGGTGCCAACTTTTCCTCAACCACTTATGCCCTCTGACTTTTGAGAAGAGGTCAGAGTTCATGACCAAACGAGGATCCTCCCTCCCTCTCTCTCCCTCTTCAACCACTTTTGAATTTGCTCAGGGCTATTATAAGTGTGGTAATGGCATAAAGTATGTTATGTTTGTGACGTTATAATATTTGCCCTAAGTATATAGTGCCACCTGCTGTGTCCATTGTTGAATCCGTTCTCGCCCTATTTCGCTTCATCTGCTTTTTCGTGTCCAGGACACAGATGAAGAGGATGTCTCCACAGTATGCGTTGTCGAGAGGAACTGCCCTACAGATCTTGCTGGACCTCCTGTATCGTTGTCGTGGCCATCACAGGTTCCACCCCAAATGGTTAGGATGCTTGTTCTTAAAGCATAACTCTCGCCAAAATGCATCCTAGGGTATTTTTGTGAATGTACGTGAGTCAAACTTTAGTTTAGAAGCATATTTAGGACCGAATCGCCACTTTTAAGATTCACCGTATTCTCGTTTTTGGGTCAAACGGCCTTTTGAATGGGAAATACTAAGAAGGCTCGACACAACATGAAACTTTGCTCGAAGTATGGGCTCTACAAATAAAAAAAACAAAGCATTGACAACATTTTTTGTGTACACAGATTTACTAAAAAGAAAGTTTTTGAACAACTCACAGCAGCTGTTGTTGTTTCCGACCGCAGCCATTTTGTCAGTCAAAAACAATCGATTTCCGAATGCAACGTAACAGGGAGGAGAGTAAAGACGGAAAGCTCCTAAAACTTAGTTCCATATAAATGCACGGATAAGTCGTTGTTTTGTCGTTATTGAAAAACAATATTGACCTTGTAGTTGAAAAAGGAGCCTTATATGGAGTCCGTTCATTCGCATTCGGATATCGACTCATTTTGACTGCCGAAGTAGTAGTGGCCGGAAACAACAACAGCTGCGGTGAGTTGCTCAAAAACTTACAAAGAATGTTGTCAATGCTTTTGTTCATGTGTAGAGCCCCTGGTGATGCTTCGAGCATAGTTTCATGTTGTGTCGAGACTTCTTAGTATTTCGAAAATAGCTATTTTGAGACTAGCATGAGAGTGCCCCTAGCTCTCCCATTCAAAACGCCATTTGACCCAAAAACGAGAATATGGTCAATCTTAAAAGCGGCGATTCAATCCTAAATATCCTTTTAAACTAAAGTTTGACTCACGTACATTCACAAAAATACCCTAGGATGCATTTTGGCGAGAGTTACGCTTTAATACTTGTTTACACATTTGTTGTTCTTTCTTGTTCACACTTGTTTTTTTGTTCCACACTCCGTTAACTGTTATATTTCTACTTATGCCAGGTATCCTTTATTAATATTGTTGTCCTTCCTTTCAGCTCTGATGCACTTTGCAATCCTTAACCTCAGCCTGATATATGTGGAGGATTTTTTTTGTTTATTAATCGCTTATACTTTTCCTCCCTGTTCCTTCACTTTGTTCTTGTTTTTCAATTAAGATACACAGCAAACCTGTTCACACATTTGTTGTCCTTTTTCCACACGACTAACTTTGTTTTATTTATTGGCTCTACTTTGTTGCTCTTATTCATACTTGCTCTTTTTCCACCTGTTTTTTTTTCCAAACCCCCCCCCCTTTTTTGTTGTTTGTTGTTTTTTTTTTTAAAAAAAACACAACACAAAAAAAAAAAAAAAAAAACCCTGGCTCCAGCTTTAAATGATGCATCCTCCTTTGCAGCGTGCGGATGTTAGGCAGTGGAATCTGCATTTGCTGGAGGGTTTTATAACCAGTGGTGCCAGCGGTAAATCTTATTTGTATTGTTTTTTTTAATTGTCTCCTTTCCCCACCGTATTCCTCTCTTCTTTTCCTGTACTTGTTCATTCACTCATTGTTTAATAAAATATTTGCGTCGGGAGCAAGAGTCATTTATCCCGCCGGTATAATAGCAACAGCGCCCGAGATCCGCCCACAAAGCGTTTCACGTTTAATACTTGCGTTTTAGATCGTTAAAATAGGGCCCTATGAGTTTGTGTTGTGGCTTTTGGATTTGTGTTGAACCGTCTCGGCCACCGTAGGGAAACACTTAAAGTAGCAGCTGGAGTGAACTGTGTCATCACAACTGACACCACTCCATGTCATACTCAGAACTCGCAGCAAGTATGTTTTCATTTTGGAGAACCCTTACTATACCTCGCGCTGCTAGTGGGACTGCAGCGGACTTGTTCTTTCTATCTCGTCAAACGTCGGTTCTCTACCCCAACAGAAAGTGCTCGGGGAAAAAGTACAATGTGCCACCGAGCGCCGAGTTTGTTGCCAGGGTGTCGGGGATCCCCACCATGGCCAAGTTACCTTTCCAGGAGACAGCTGACGGGCTAGACGCGGCGTTTATCGGGGTCCCAATTGATACCGGGACCTCCAACCGACCCGGAGCAAGGTGCGGGTATTCTCTGCAGCTACCTGTTGCTGCTGGCCATGTATAGTGCCTGCAACAAGAAGGGTCACTATTACAATGTTTTTATTATTTACAAGTTTAATTATATACAAGCACATAATACATTATCAGTACTGGAAGTAGTGGTGGTATATTTTACTTTTAAGTACAGTAAAAGCAGCATTACAAGTAGGGCCTACATTACAAGGAAAAGTCCTGCGTTCAATTTGCATTGTGCAGATGGGTAACATTTAGAGTGTTATTCTCAAGGTAAAGACAACAACTTCCAAATACTGCTGTGTAGTTTATACCAGTGCTTCATATTGTATTAACGTCATCATATGTTGCATGTTAAAGCTTAACCTGAAAAGTAACAAGGAAGTATTGCTGTCATACGAATGTAAAGTAAAAAGTACAATATTTCCGTGTCATATGTAGTGCTGTAGAAGTGTCATGTAGCCAGACATAGTATACATTTGGGACTCAGCCCAAACCTGGGGGGGGGGATCCGGGGGCATGCTCCCACTCAACCCATAGATATAAAACATATCTATAAATATGTTGTTGTTTTTTACTAAGTTTTGCCATATGTGTTATTCAAATAATATAAAAAAACCCACAAACCTTACATAACCCAAATGAGTGTAAGAGACATGTAACATACAGTATACAAAGACTATTTGACATACATAAACAGAGCTTGTGAACACAAAGAACAGGGCTTCTGAGGGGGGAGGAGTGGGGTTTGTGTGTGTATGTATGTATGTACCCCCAATTTTATATATATATATATATATATATATATATATATATATATATATATATATATATATATATATATATATATATATATATATATATATATATATATATAAATTGGGCATGTAATTTCTGGTGAGGAATAAATTAGGACACCCCCACATTTTGTCCAACTTAAAATGGCTGAAATCACACACAGGTGTATCATATCAGGTGCACATGATTAGAACATTGTTACTCAGCATTTTGAAGGAGGCTTGCCCTATTTAAACCTCAGACATTCAGTTTGGTGTGCTCCTGACTGTTGACGTGAGAGTGAACACCATGGTGAGATCAAAAGACCTGTCTGAGGCCTTCAGAAAGAAGATTGTTGCAGCTTATGAGTCTGGTAAGGGATTTAAAAAGATTTCAAAAGAGTTTGAGATCAGCCATTCCACTGTCCGGAAAATAGCGTACAAGTGGAGGACATTCAAAACAACTGCAAACATGCCCAGGTCTGGCCGTCCAAGCAAGATCACCCTGAGAGCAGACCGCAAGATGTTAAAAGAAGTCTCCAAAACCCCTAAAATGTCATCACGGGACCTACAGCAGGCTCTGGCGGCTGTTAATGTGAAAGTGCATGCCTCTACAATCAGAAAGAGACTGCACAAGTTTAATCTTCACGGGAGGTGTGCAAGCAGGAAACCTTTACTCTCCAAGAGAAACCCTAAGGCCAGACTGAAGTTTGCCAGAGAGAACGTAGACAAAGAACTGGACTTCTGGAATATTGTTCTTTGGACAGATGAGTCTAAAATTGAATTATTTGGACACCAGAAAAGAGGACATGTTTGGCGCACGCCAAATGCAGCGTTCCAGGAAAAGAACCTCATAGCAACTGTGAAGCATGGAGGTGGAAGTGTCATGGTTTGGTGATGCAGTGTTTCCTCTATGTTGATTTGACCATGGCGGCCCCCCACGGCAACATTTCTGCCCCCCACGGTATCAGAAATAGGGCTGCATTGTTAGAGTGCATGTCGGAGAATAGCGCGGTCACTCGGCAGAAAAGGGAGAAAGGAAAAAGTGTGTGTGTGTGTACGTTCTTGAACTGTAAATCGTATAACTTAGGTTGTCAGTTCATTTAAGCCTGGGCTTGCTAATTTAAATTAAGTTAACTGGTGATTTTCGTTATTTGTATTCTTCACCTGCGAGCTAAATTGCACGCGGCTGTTGATTCGATATAATAGCGATTGCTCAACGGACTTGCTCACGTTTGTATTTTAGGTGCATTATTTACATGCTGAAGTAGTTACACTGCATTAAGATAATGTCATTAATAGTGGGTTTATTATTTGCTACGGAATGCTTAGCCTATATGTCAAGATCAAAGTTGGCCTATATAGTAACTCAAAAAATACAGTTCAATCACAACTGAAAATATGCCTCATTGGAATCTCCTGGAATGGCCCAGTCAAAGCCCAGATCTTAATCCCATTGAGATGCTGTGGGGTAACTTGAAACGGGCTGTACATGCAAGAAACCCCTCAAACATCACACAGGTTAAAGCATTCTGCATTGAGGAGTGGGGCAAACTTTCCACAGACCGATGTCAGAGACTGGTAGAGGGTTACAAGAAGTGTCTCACTGAAGTTATTTCAGCCAAAGGGGGTAACACTAGATATTAGGGGGTAGGGTGTCCTATCTTTTTCCTCAGTTAGAATATGCATTTCTGTTGATGTCTTTTGTTTAATGAGTAAAACAATGTTATTTTTTGCTGTTTACCTGCAATTAGATCACTTCGTGTGTGTGTGTGTGTGTGTGTGTGTGTGTGTGTGTGTGTGTGTGTGTGTGTGTGTGTGTGTGTGTGTGTGTGTGTGTGTGTGTGTGTGTGTGTGTGTGTGTGTGACAGTGTGTGTGTGTGACAGTGTGTGTGTGACAGTGTGTGTGTGACAGTGTGTGTGTGTGTGTGACTGTGTGTGTGACAGTGTGACAGTGTGACAGGGGTGTCTATACTTATGCTCCCTGTATTTTAAGGAAGAACATTTATTTACGATACATTATCCATTCACAAAGTAAATTGGTGTTCTCAAAGGTTGGATTTTTCCTACTTTCAATTAAAGCATTATGATCAATTTCCATTTTTTTTTTTCTCTTTTTAGTCAACTTTAGCATGGGTTCCTATACTCATGAGCAGCTCTATCTATCTATCTAAAAAAAAAAAAAGCCTGATAATCCGTATATCATTTGGGGAGAAAAACATGATCCTGTAGAACCTATATTCTGTTTTGTATCCAACTGTCTTCATCATTCTGAAACCAGAACACAACAAATGAGGATGAATTTTCCCTCCTCCTACATTAAAAGAGGCAAAACTTGTTTCTATTTACATAGTTACATAACAGGTAAGGTAGGAATTTGGCATAAACCAGCATTACAAATCTTGAAACTCATTTTTGTTTTACTGTGAGTAGTACAGTTCACATAATGAATGTTTAGCTGACAAACCGGCTACATTTGAATCCAAATCCCATAATAATCTGGGCTGCTCTAATTGCAAATCAAAGATCCCCAGCAATGCTAAGTAAATGTGGTCTTCAATACTGCGATTTGAATATTAGGGCAACAGAAGAACATTTACTCAATAATTAGATTTCTTCTTCGTCGTTGTCGTAGTAGTAGCATAAAACCTAAAAGATTTTGGGCTTTTGAGTCAACATTCGGGGCTGGAGCCCCAGAAGCCACCCCCCTGCGCCGCGCCTGTACTTGAGTAAACGTACATTGTTAATACTGTAAGAACAGTCCCAAACGTTCCAGTCTGCTCTACAGCACTGACATTAAATTGGTATTTTCTTCCCTCCATCGCCGCAGGTTTGGCCCCCGGCAGATCCGAGTGGAATCTGCCATGTTGAGATCTTACAACAGTGGCACCAGGGCAGCGCCTTACGAGTCCCTCATGGTGGCTGATATTGGGGACGTCAATGTGAATGTGTATGACCTGAAGGACACCTGCAAACGCATCCGGGAGGCCTACAGAAAGATCCTGGCTACCGGCTGTATTCCTCTGACTATGGGTGAGAGTGAATAGAGCATCACAAAGAAACGTGTTTACATAATTTTTTTTCACCTCACACAGACAGTCAAGATAGTAGTCAATATCGACGACGTTCCACTTCCTGGATTGTTCAGGTACCGCCGGATGTCCTTCATTTTATGAATGTCAGTCCCCTTCCTCTTTCTTTGTGTCGGCATTCTAAACTCCGGTGGATTTCTGAGGACTATGGTTAACTGCTCCTCAGATCTCTGCAGGATAATCCAGACAGCTAGACTATCTGTCCAATCTGAGTTTTCTGTTGCAAGACTAAAACAACCTTTTGGACGTTCACGTTCCACCAAAACAAATTCCTTCTCAAGGCTACTTTGCAGAGACACCGTGGCTCCCTTAGCGCCACCCATGACGACTTTGATTGGTGTAAAGAAATGCCAATAAACCAGAGCATGTTTTTCTCCGATCCCGGGAATGCTGTGTGGACTAGCCAGAACTTCCCCCGCAGCGCTGTGGAGGAAGGTCTGGCAATACAAGACTATGAAGGTAGCTGCACAGCCTGAAAGCCAGAACAACAAGGCTAAAGTGCAGCTTCTTCCCAGAGGCTGTGAGGCTTATCAACCCACAGACTTAAGTCTGTCCTCTGCACTTTTTTGCTTACTAATGCACTATTCTTTTATTTTAATTATTTATTTTGTATTAAGTTTTGCCATAGGTGTTATACAAATAATTACAAAAACCCACAAACCTTACATAACCCAAATGAGTGTAAAAGACATGTAACATACAGTATACAAAGACTATTTCTATTTGACATACATAAACAGAGCTTGTGAACACAAAGAACATATAAAGACAGTATTTGACTAAACTCTACAGGGGACAGTTTACCAAAAAAGAGTGGGCGGGGGGGTGTAGCTTGGTAGGAGGGGTATTTGTCTATGGCAAGGTGAAAGAGACAGTTATTTCCTCTTCTTCCCAGAGGCTGTGAGGCTTATCAACTCACAGACTTCCGGATTTCCACTGAATGCAGAACGTCTGCGGACCGGCTCCGCTGCGTGCCGGCTGCGTGCTCCGCCATCCGTCAGTACCCACCAGGTCTGGATTTGTTGCAGCACGGCTGCGGCCATGACTGACAGCTGTAGTCACGTGGACCCACAAGTTCTCACGAATTCACGTAGAATAGAACCACAAAACCAACAACAGTTTGTTTCCATCCAGAGGACTAGAGGGGAAACAACTCTGTGCTGTGTTTTCAAGGTGTAGTGCAGGGAAATATGATCCGCCATGAGCACGGTGTATTTTATTTTGAAAATTAACCGGATGTTTTATTTTGTATCTGTGCTCTACTTTCTGACCCGCACTATCTGCCGTGTGCTGAATTGCTGCAGAGCTCTCCGGCGTCTGGCAAAAGTAGAAGCTCTGCGTATCTGCTCCGGAGGGCTGTGGATCGCCGGAGCTGTGCCGGAGTCAGAATGCAGTCAGTGGAAATACACACATTGACTTTAATGGAAACCTAATGACTCCGCTGCTGTTACGCAGCCGACGGAAATTGGGGGTTAAGTCTGTCCTCTGCACTTTTTTGCCTACTGATGCACTATTCTTTTAACTGCTGCTCGGTTTTTAACTAAGTGTTCTATTTAGTTTTAGATTGTGTATATATTATTTTATTCTAGCCAAGATTCGCGTTATTATTATTGTGTACTCTGCTGAGTCTGTGTAACAAATTTCATTCCTTCTTTCCTTAACATGCTTGAATGACCATAATCTGTCTATATATCTATCTGTAAATATGTCAGTTTTTTTGTTAATATGTTAGTACCATTATTAGCCATTTAAATATCCTCATAAACTGTTGTTCATGTTTGTTGTTGGTGTCTGCAGGTGGCGATCACACAATTGCATATCCAATCTTGCAAGCTGTTGCTGAGAAGTAAGTTCATTGCCAGGGTCGCCACACGCTATATATGATCAGTTCAGTTTTTCCTTGATTCCACAGTGGACAAAAATGTAAAGAGATTAGGGTTCTTTTCATTATCAATTAATCCTTTAATTCTTTTTTTAAGATTAATTGATTCATCATTTATTCTACAAGAAGTAAAAAAGACATCACAAGTTCTGAGAGCTCAAGGTGAGATCTACAGATGTCTTGTTTTGTATGACCAACAGTCCAAAACCCAAAGTACATTCAATTTAAAATAATTAAAAAAACAAACTAAGAGAAAAGCAGTAAATCCTCACATTTAAGAAGCTAGAACCAATAAATGTCATTTCAGCTCATATACATTTTGATACGCATTAGTAATGTTATTCTGCTCCATGTGAAAGTGTCGGGCTTTTTGTATGACTGGACATTGTTTGTAGTTGTATGCCCACATCAACCTGAACTCTTAACTTTATCTACCGTTTAACCATTCTTAACCATTTAACCATTTAAGACTTTGAGTTCTTGAAAAGCGCTATATAAATTCAATTTATTATTATTATTATTATTATTATTATTATTATTATTTTCACACCCTGTTGTCTTTGCCTCACTCAGCCTGTTGTGTAATAATTTGTCAGGCATGGCCCAGTGGGGCTGATCCACGTGGATGCTCATGCTGACACCAGTGATGTGGTCTTGGGGGAGAAGATTGGACATGGGACTCCATTCAGACGTTGTGTGGAGGAAGGGCTACTGGACTGCAAGAGAGTGGTTCAGATCGGCCTGCGTGGTTCAGGCTACTCTCCAGATTCCTATGAATGGAGCCGGGCGCAGGTACCCGCTACAATACTGCAGCTCTGCTAGATGGAACATACAGTAAGGCAATGCCTCAGACCAATGCCAACATTCTGGTTTTACTGCATTGTATAAGTCAGTGGTTCCCAAAGTGGGGTCCCGGGACACGGTGACAGAATGCATGATTATATATATAATATATATATATATATATATATATATATATATATATATATATATATATATATATATATATATATATATATATATATATATATATATATATATATATATATATATATATATAAAATTAAATAAAAAGAAAAAGCAATACTCCTGACAAAATCTTCAAATGGGCGTCTGTGGTCTAATTTGTTTCAGTTTAGGGGTCCTTCATGTGAAAATGTTTGGGAACCACTGTTATAACTAATAGTAAGCAGTTCATTAATGTCATGTGTCACTGGTATGGTACATGATATATGAAGCATCTTGTTGTCATGGGAGCAGAAAAATAAACCTCAGAATAGCTCTACAGGTTCTGTCTGATTCGATAGATGTAGGGCTGCAACAAATGATTATCTCAATTAATCATTTAGTCAAGAATCCAAGACAATGTTTCTCTATTTTTGTCTCTCTACTCTATTTTATTCAGCCATCATTCATTTTATTATTTACACCTGTGCTTTTCATACTGTGACATGTCTAAATGTCTTCTGTGAGAAAGGCCTGTCATGTGTGTGAAAAATAGCTTTTGGGCAGTAATAATGTTCTATAATGTTCAGGGTTTCCCCCAGAAAAGTTGTGAAGCCCAGTGGCAAGTGTCTTTTTTTTGACGAGGGCCCGGCTGGGGCCAGTCACAGACTGATGACGGCGTCAATGTAGGGCCCAATAGTTTCTTTGACAACAGAATCGTGGACAGAATCGCGAAATTGAGAATTAAAAAAAGCTATAAAACAGATAACCTAGGGCCCTACGTTAAGTCAGTGCTGAAAGCTAACTGGAGATCTGAAAATATGACTACGTCTAAGTTTCCAACCGAGCCGCCCCACTGTAACTGTACTTTAATAAACATCTTAAAACTACAATAACACAACATTCCCAGTAGCTTAGTCCTGGTGGGGGGCAACTTAGGCCCAGTGGGCCACCAGGCTTGCAATATAGTGGGGGAAACCCTGTTCTCTTTAAGTAAAAAAAGAATGTGTATATTGTGCAGGGTTTCCGTGTGGTACAAGCGGAAGAGTGTTGGTTCAAATCTCTTGCACCTGTGATGGCTGAGGTCAGAGGTCAGATGGGCGGCGGTCCAGTATACCTCAGCTTCGACATTGATGCTCTTGACCCGGGCTTTGCCCCGGGAACAGGCACACCAGAGATAGCAGGGCTTACTCCCATACAGGTAAACATGGTCCCTGTAAACTATCTTCTATGACTTTAATCTTAAAGTGCTCATATTATGCTCATTTTCAGGTTAATAATTGTATTTAGAGGTTATATCAGAATAGGTTTATATGGTTTTATTTTCAAAAAACACCATATTTTTGTTGTACTGCACCTCTTTTCACCCTGTGTGTTGAGCTCTCTGTTTTAGCTACAGAGTGAGACATCACACTTCTGTTCCATCTTTGTTGGGAGTCACACATTCGCAGTAGCTAGGTAAGGACTGCTAGCCAGTCAGAAGCACAGTATGAGGGCGTGCTACGCTAGCAGCTAGGCGAGCATTATAACGTGTGTTACAAAGTGACCCACGTTAGTCTCTGAAGTAAAGGCTGGACTACAACAGAGCTGTTTGGAGCAGTTTGTCAACAGTGTTTTCTGTTGGAGATGGTAAGTCCCTTTGGGGTGGACTTTGGGCTTTTTCACTTTGTAAACCTATAACATGCATAAAAAAGCTATATAACACTATAAAGGAAAGGGGAAAAGCCAAAAAGCATAATATGAGCACTTTAAACAATCTTATATTACGAGTACACATGTAAGTCCAGTAGTTCCACACAAGTACTGTAACTCCAAGTACTTTTAGGAGGTTCTTTTTCAAAACAAGTGACTTTTCTGTGGTTGTTTATCTTCTCGGCTGTATGACTACTAATATATTTTGGTTATCCTGGTTGGGTTTAGGGAGTTGAGATTATTCGGGGCTGTCGTGGTCTAAACCTTGTTGGATGTGATCTGGTGGAGGTGTCTCCACCCTACGACACCACAGGTACTTGCTACATTTTATTTCTCTTCAAATTGATATAGGGCTGCAACTGAGGAATATTTTCATTGTTGATTAATCTGTCGATTAGCTTCTCGATTAATCGATTAGTTGTTTGGTCTATAAAATGTCCGTTTCCCAAAGCCCAAGATGACGTCCTCAGATGTCTTGTGTTGTCCAGAACACGAAGATATTCACTTTACTGTCACAGAGGAGAGAAGAAACTAGAAAATATTCACATTTAACAAGCTGGAATCAGAGAATCTTTACTCAAATGGATTATCAAAATTGGTGATTAATTTGATAGTTGACAACTAATCCATTAATCTTTGCAGCTCTATATTTGTATATTTTATATTCCTACAACTATTATTTATAAATTTTTATTTTTTTTCTCAACAGGAAACACTGCACTGACTGGTGCCAACCTTCTTTTTGAAATGTTGTGCGTCCTCCCAAAAATGAAATACTACTGATCATTACAGACTACACGCACAACAGAACAGAACAGTTTGTTCATAATAATCAATTGAGCAGGCTGCCCTGCTGAATAAGCCAGTAAGGAAGGAAATTACCCAACATATACAATTTTTAAAGTTTAAATCAATAAACATATTGCATTTGACTGTAGCAGACATCATGTACACTAGCTGGTAAAAAGCGTTTTGATAAATCAAAGTCAAAAATATTCTCATCTGTCAAGTCATGTAAACTTGGTTACATGAAATAATAATCTGAGGTTCCATAGATGACCTGATTATGTCATGTATAACACAGTACCAATAAAATTATATTAACGACATTTTTACAGACAAATGAATGAATCAAGCACACGCTAAGTTTGCTTTCCTGTGTCATGTCACATAATTCTATTGTATCATATTCATACAATGCCTTTTGGAAAACATTAAGAACTTGAAATGCTTGTTATGTTTGCTACATATAGGCTATAGCTATACTGTAGCATCTGGCAGTTGTTTGGACATGTATGGCTGTACCTGCGGTGCTCGCTGCACTCTCCTGGTTCTGCATGTGTGGTGCTGTTGCAGTTGGTACTCACGGGCAAATCTCAAAACTTCCTCCACATTGGTAGAGCCCAATGAAATAAAAAACCTGGCTCCTAAAATAAAAGGTCTCTTTATTGTGTGTGACCAGCAGGATGCAGTATCTGAGGCTATTTTTCAGATGTAGACCCCTGGCATCAATGTTAAAAAAAATACAAAGAAACAAAAAAAATTGACAAAACAAGTAAAGCAGAACTTAGCACAAAACTAGACATGGCACAGAAGCAAAAAGATTAGCAACAAAACAAAGAACAGGTTACAAGATAAAACAACAGAGCATAGAGTACAAAGATTAGACACAGCTGTTGAGACGGTAAAAGCAATAGCGAACTAAGAGGAAACGATAAGTTCATATACAGAATACATACATAATAAATAGGCGTAGTGCTGACATGTATATATTTATTGACCATCCATTGTTTTAGCTGCTTAGTAAAAGACTTCTATGTGTTTAATTGTCTGATATGGTATTTGATTCCACTCCAATTCCAGTTCATACCAACTGCACAGCTTAAAACACTTCTAATATGATGTGGTTCATGTTGCATCACCTGGTCATTTTCTCTGAATTATCAGGTGTGAACGGATGTTAAAAAGACCAAGCCTAGGTCTCGTTTGTCCTTGGTCTATGGAACTGGTGACAGGAGGACAGCTCGTAAAATACCAATGTGCTTTTTCGTTATTTTACATGCAGAGAACTAACCCAAGCATGTAGGGAAAAAAAACGTGAGGTTAAGCTGTAATGAACAAAGTGCAACGTGTTCAGTTCAGAGATAAGAGTGAATAATGAAACCAAACCGAGTGAATAATTAAACCAAACCTGGGGGGAAAGAAAGCAGAACTGTTCTTTTCTCGAGCTCCGTGTTGTTGGGATTCAGCTGTATGTGTCAACGGGCTTGTCTGTGTTCACCAGGCGGCCTCTGAAAGGCCCTGCTCCATAAAGTCAAATTACAAGCTTTTAAAAGCTAAACATGCCAACTATGGCGATGTAGAGATAAATTATTGATGTTTGTGTTAGAAAATGACCTTTTAGATATATAGAAAAGGCAATGTTGTAATGCCTGATGAAGATCCAATGGTGATAGAAAAGTTGTCTACTTAATAAATAAGGTTATGGTTTTTATTTAGTGTGCAGGCATTACTCTTTTCTGTCACGTCTCGTCTCTGTCAAGTTTTGTTTTTTAGTTTGTTTCATGTTTCGGTTTAGTTTTCCATTTCCTGTTTTATTTTGAAACTTACCGTCTCGTCTCATTTCAGGTCCGTTGTCTTCCTGGTCTTTGTTCTCCTTCCCGCCTGTGTGATTACCTGTCCCCACCCCTATGTGTTGCACCTGTGTCTCATTGTCTCCCCTGTCTTGTGTATTTAAGCTCAGTCTTTCCTTTACTCCTGTGCGAGATCGTCTGTATTTCTAGTGTGCAGCCTTTGAGGGTTTTTCCCTGTTTCCCTTGGATTTTTGACCATTGCCCTTTGCCTGTCGTTTCTTGGACACTGTTGCCTGAAAGTTCTTTCAGCGTGCTAATAAAACCATTGAACTTTACTCACCTGAGTCGTGCATTTGTGGGTCCATTTTCTGGTTTGCGTGATCTTTTTGTTGATGCTGAATTCCAATAGCCTGTGATGTATGTGATGTATGTATAACTTGCAATGCGTTAGTCATCCTTCATGCAATGCATTCCCTATGCAATGTTTATCATTATTACTGCTTACCCCCTCAACAACTAGTCTCTGAGGGAGAGGGTTATCTGCAAACTGCCTGCTGGCCTCCTTTACTACGACATCATGGAATAACATTTGTCAAAAATGAATGACTTCGGGCGCCTGGATAGCTCAGTTGGTAGAGCGGGTGCCCATGTGTAGGGGTTTGCTCCTTGGTGCAGCAGGCCCGGGTTCGACTCCGACCTGCGGCCCTTTGCTGCATGTCATTCCCCCCTCTCCCCTTTCATGTCTTCAGCTGTCCTGTCAATTAAGGCCTAAAAATGCCCCCAGTTTGGCCAATGGGTTTTTAACATAATAGACATTTGTTTATCGTTTTGACAATATATATCGTCATATCGCCCAGACCTACCTCACCCACAAGCCTGAATTCAATGTTCCTCCAATGCCACTTTATATTCTAGTATTATTAGAATATAATCAATGCAGGCATTTTCTTGAATGAACCATGTTTTCCTTTAACCTCAGAGATCAGTGTGCTGTGTTACAAATTAGGAATTTAGATTGCAGAGATGCATCAAAGCCTTAAAGGTAGATAAAATATGTCTGGGTTTTTCACCCCACCCTTGCCTCAGACACACACACACATGCACACACCAACCTTTTGATTTACAGAGTCAGTGATCTTTATCAGGCATGGTCTCTTATTGCTGTCAGGCTGCACATTGTTGATATACTGTACTGAATAAAGTGCAATGTGTGCTTGCTGTCAGCAAAGTCCCTCTGGTTCTTGCTGTAGAAAGGAAGAATTTGTTGAAGTAAAAGCTGCTGTGGGGATGACCAAAGCAACCACTGCTGTATGGCTGAATGTCATTAATCTGCCCATAACCGTATTAATTGGCACCTTAGTCTTTACTGGATTAGATCTAGATGTGTGTGTGTGTGCTAGAACAAATAGCAATATGTGCAGACATCTTACACCTTTTTTATATTGTTTTTTAGATTGTGGTAATCTTGATGAACATGTCTTCAGCACCCATATTTTAGTTTTTATCAGGATGCCTTGAGAAGAAGATGGATGTAGTTATATGATTTGCACATTTGTACATTCAATCTTAAATCATACCAACATTCAACATAAATGCTGTATATATTGTCGGTAACTGTCTGTATGTCTACGCATGTTTATTGCTTACGCTCTTTGTCACCTTTTTGTTACACACTATCTTCGCGAACAAAAATAAAAAGTAGTAGTAGCCTACCTCTAAGTAGCCACTCATTATTTTATTGGCTCAGAGATTTGAATGAGCTGTTTTTATCACTAACAAATACATGAAAGAGAATTTTGTATTTTGTCATATCATAAGCATTTTTTTTTATGTAAAAAATTAAATGTATATAGTGTCACATGTAAGTAAAAGGCACAATATTTCCCTCCTAAATGTGGTGTAATACGAATGTAAAGTAACATAAGATAATATTATTTTTATTTTATTCCAATAAAGTAATATGTCAAATTTGTACTTAAATGCAGTATTTTTGTACTTATTCCACTACTGCCTTTTACAATAAAGCCATGTGGTGAAGACGGTTAGCTAAATATGGTGAAAACAGCAAATAGCACACTGACTATATGGCTGGGCAAGCTAGGTACTCACATACATGTGAGTTCAATAATATGGCAACAGTCGTTACACTTATAATCTTGAGTTCGGCCCGTGGTTGCTCCGCCTGCTTTGTGTGTGTGTGTGTGTGTGTGTGTGTGTGTGTGTGTGTGTGTGTGTGTGTGTGTGTGTGTGTGTGTGTGTGTGTGTGTGTGTGTGTGTGTGTGTGTGTGTGTGTGTGTGTGTGTGTGTGTGTGTGTGTGTGTGTGTGTGTGTGTGTGTGTTCGGTTTTCTAGTGTGCGGTAAACAAAATCAAACCTACCCTGTTTTCTTTTCCTCTCTCCGCGTGCTCTCTTTAGTGGACCAATCACAGCAGAGGGGGATGTAAACAAGGAAATGGCTCGACCAGGCGTGCACAGATACGACATGAAAAACAAATTTCTAATGTTTCTACACGAACAAGGTATAATTTCAATTTTACAAACGAGTGGAATCATTGCGCACATTTTAGGGCACCGACTGACTGACGTGGTAAGAGTTAATTTTCTTTTGTTTGTGGGTTGTGAACGCTCAGCCACACTCATTTGATGTGACGCTAGTGTTCTCTTATAAGTAGGCTACTATGGAATATTTAATGGTTAAGTAATAGTAATATGACTTAATAGTTAAGTAATGGAGTATTAAATACCATAGCTGTCTTTAAAATTGGTCTTTGTATACAGTCGGGTAGCCCCCATTACATAAATATTATTTTTTGCAAAGGAAACATAACCAAAATATCGAAAGTATAATGTTTACATTTGATAATAAGCTAAATCTCCAGAAGGTGACCTCATGGATGAAATGATGGAGTTCATTGACAATTAAGCAATTAATAATCATTTAAATAAGTCTTTTAAGTTGTGTTTATTTCATAGAACCATATTATTTGTCGTTAATTTGACCTGCATCAGAGATTTTGTTAAAAAGTACTTTGGGACCTTTTTCTTTTATTAAAGCAACAATCCCCAACAATGGAGCACATTTTGGCTTATGATCCCAAACACACAGACAGCATAAAAGCACTGATATGAACTCACTGGTGTGATTTGTTGCTCATCAATGGGATCTTTGTTTCTTTAATATAATGTTTTTTATGCACTGAAAACCAACAGAAAGACATAAGTATAAGAATACATAGTTATATATTAAGTATATTTTAACTCTGCTTTGTGTAATCTCAAATTGTCTATCAGAACTATGAAATGGATAACAATAGCCCTTGTGAAGCAGTGTTTTTATCATAAACAACGTGGAAAGCTGGAGTAAAGATTCAAGTCAAGACAACCTTGGAAGTAAGAATTGTGTTGTATGCTTTCATGCCTGAAACTCTCAGGCAAAAAAAAAAAACGAAAAGTTTGAGCTTGTTTAAACAAACTGTTATCTTCACATTTCAGCAAATCCAACATGAACTCTCAGCTTTACCTAGACGGATTCCCAATATGATGTCCATGTGGGCGTCACACTGTCTGCACTCAGGTAAGACAGGTGCTTTATTTTTTATGGAGAAATCCATATTGGATTGCAATAAATAAATAAAAATTTAGCAAATAAAAGTTGCTCCATCACCTGTGGCGTTCCAAAGTCTAGGCCGTCATGGTTGTCTCGGCTGGAGCTTGCAGATTACAAATGTATAACAAAAAAGCCCTGCAGTAGAAATTTGGGAAAGGCAGTTTAAAAGACATGGGTATTTATCAGGCAGGGGAGGTCAAACAAAAGTCACTATTATGTTGCGTTTAGTGTTTTCGGGCTTGATGCATATTAGAGACTAAAGTCAAGAAATCTCTGTCTCATAGGGAACATTTCTGTTCTGGTTTGTCGAAGTAAAAGAGAGCAATGTTTCGAGGTGTCCCTTGATGAGATTATGCTATCCATTTAAGCAACATTGAACACTTAATTGTATTTCTAGTTTTATTTGATGCTTGAGTTGGTCCTATATCCACTGCATGGAGAAGCTATTTTAGTCTTCAGTGTAATGCCCCTTCTAACTCCAGTAGAGGGCACTTAATGCTCAAGTTTACTGTGTAAACTGTGTACTCAAGAGAGATTCTTTTTTCTTTTCTTTTTTTTTAAAGATAATTTGTCATTTTTGTCTTTATTAACATCAGAGTGAAAAAAGGCAGATAGGGGGGAGTGTGAGAGTGGGATATGAAATGCATCAAAAGTTCCCAGCTGGAATTTTGTTTGTTTATTTAGGATCCTCATTAACTCCTGCATTGCGGGTGCTATTCTTCCTTAAGGTCCACTGACCCGGATACATTTCCGTTATGTGACGGGAGTCCTATTTCTACATAATAAGATAATCTCAGTCTTTTAAAGACCAGGATGTTTCCATGAGCACATTTAATTGCCATTCATTTATTAAGTAAAACCCTGGACGTTTCAGGAATGCCAGAAAGGACTTGGGGCATGAAAAGCACACTACAGGCTTGTTTATTGTCCAATCAAACGAAAAAAAAAAGACAAATCTCTGAGGATTAGGTCTAATCTTCTTTGTTTAAATACGATGCGTAGATTTGGACCATTCTTTCCATTTGTATCTTTTCTCTGGCAAGTCCTCCATGCCCTTCCTCCTACTAAATCACTGGAGCACCCCTTTGATTAAATATCAGTTTTTGTGTGCAGAGAGGCTGCAGTCATAAAGTGTATTCCATCCACTGACATGTAATAAAATCCTACGAGAGCTCTCTCTCTCTGACCTTTTTAAATTCAGATCCGAAAGAGTTGTAAGACCTTTTGTATGCTCGTATATACTGTGTATATATGTTAGGTGAGTCACAGTCGCTTCTCTGGTACTGGGGACGATGTAGATGAACAGCCTGTCCCAGATCAGCACATTACAAAGTACCTCTGCGGCGATGGCAGGGCAAACACAAATTACTTTTGTGCTACGTGTGGAAGGGGTAGCTAACAATAAACATACTCGTCAATAAAAGTAATAAAGCAGGGGTAAGATGCAACAGATAATCCTACTTACCACATTCAAATGTTATGCATGCACTTAAACTGCTCACATAGGGAACATTTGTTTTGAAATATGTGTTGAGGTTTTGCTTCCCACTGGTGGAGCAGATGACCAGATGCATGTCACTTCGATGTCCTCCAGCAGCAACTGTGTGAGCCTGTCCCATGAACTGGACGCCAGAGCCATAGTAACATCCTGGTGTCTGTGTTTGCCGGTGTGTCTGTGTTTGAATGCGTGCATTGCATTCATGCTTCTGTGTCTATTTTGGTTAATGACATAGCACAGTCCTTAAGACCAGGGGCGGAGTGGGGGGTAGGGGGGTGGGATGGCTGCTGGGGCTCCAGCCTCGATTGTTTTCTCAAAAACCTGAATCTTTGAGGGTTTTAAAATACCTTCAACTGTGTGTCTTTTCCCCTCAATTTCTCTGACTGGATCGGCAAATCAATAGAGCAAAGGTTCTTTTACTGGGGAAGTATCGCCATTCAAAAATATATCTATATTTTTTTTTAAACTTATTTTTTTCCTTCCAATCAATCAATAGAAACAGGTACAAAAACACAAGTGGGGTACACACTACTTTGTCACATACATGTGCCATTTTGTCAGCATATAGCTCCATTTTAATTCGTAGACTATAGGTCATTTCTTCCATTGATCGAATTTCTTCTACAATGTCCAACCAGTGGCTCAGACCAGGTGGGTCAGTTCTCAGCCAACGTCTTGTAATGGCCTTCTTAGCCGCAAGAGAAAGGATCTTAAACAGGTATATGTCTCCTTTACCTATTAACATCGTCTGGTATCAGTCCTAGATATACATACCGCGGCTCATTAGGAATATTATATCCAAAAATTTCACCCATGGCTCTCAGAACCCCCTCCCAAAATGACTGTATTTTTATACATGACCAAAATATGTGAGAGTGGTTGGCATTCAGTTGCCCACATTGTCTCCAACAGTATTGTTGTTGACCTAATTGTTTATTTTAAATTTTTGGTGTAATAAAACCTTGTTGATGTATGTCTTAAATATGGACTGCCAATCCCTCCCAGACAACTCCATGTTAAATTCTTTTTCCCATTTCACTTTTATATACACTGTATTTCTTCCCTGTTGCTTCAATAAACCTTTGTACAGTTGAGAGACTATTCTTGAAGGAGTTTGCTTATACGAACCTGTCAGCACCTCAATCACATCATTCCCTTCCAATGAGATATCCTTCTTAATTTCTGTCTCGTAAAAGTGTCTTAATTGAAGATATCTGTATAAATCTCCATTTTCCAATCCAAACTCATTTTTAAGTTGTCTAAATGATTATAAATGGTGCTTATCTACAAGTGTACATAAAGCTGTCATTCCTTTGTCTCTCCACTTTTCAAAGGTCTTTTCTAACATTCCTGGTCTGAACCTGGAGATATAAGAAGGCCAATCAACAGCTTACAGTCTCCCCAAAAATAGGTTTTAATATCATTAATGCTGTTCACGCCAAATTCATACCCTATCTAGGATATGTAGCCTAAGTTAAAACTAGTCTACATAAAATAGGTAGTTAAAACTAGTAACATCAGACAATTTTTACCCCTTTTTTAGGTGGCAGAAGTAAAAATGAGTCATCCTCAACATTTGTTGTGTTCTGGTTTCAGAATGATGAAGACACATGGAGAACAATAGAGAATAATAGAACAAACGATAGGACGTAGGCTCTACAGGGTGATTTATTTTTATTTATATATTTTTTCTCCGACCTGCGGCCCTTTGCTGCATATCATTCCCCTGCTCGATGGTGTTTCTAGCCCCCAACGTCGATTTCAAGGCACCTAACCTTAACCCTAACCATTGCCTAATCCAAGTGCCTTCCAGGCAGCGCTGCCTGGAAGACGACGTTGGAGGGCTTAAATCACCAAACACCCATTCCCCCTCCCTTTATGCCCTTTCATGTCTTCATTTGTCCTGTCAAATAAAGGCCTAGAAATGCCCAAAAAATAATCTACAAAAACAAAAGGAATGAAACGAGCTCTGCCATGAACTCTGTATCCAGGTCTTATAATACATCCATGGCTGTGCCCTGAATGTTTACAACGTCTGGCTCCGCCCCTGTGTCAGATGCAAGTCACAGCTATAGATAGACTTAACTTGCTATGGATGTCTTCCTAAGGCCTCTTTGACCATGTGACAAACACAGGGCGCGTGTCTTGGAGTGAAACCCGGTCAGGCTCCTGATAGGTAGAGACACTGGACTGTATACTTCAGGAAAATTCTGCCACCAGTGACGAGCCTCTCTCGTTATACCAGCACAATTATCTGGGGTCCCGTTGAGCCCTCTTGACCATTTAGTGCTTTGTATTTTACACTCAGACTCTACATAGGCTCTTCTGGGAAATTTCTGGTTCCTTTTTAACTTGCTTTGTAAACTTTCAAACCTAAGTAGATGGGCAAAGATTGGTGTGACAATATTCTGTTTAACTCTCAGCGAATTAATCCATTTTAACACTATATAGGTCATAACTGTATTTTCTTTGGATTATGTCTCAACAGAGTTACAGATGTAGGAATTGATTGGCGTACAGCTGCACGGCTTCTAGGAAGGCTGCTCTCGTGTATCCTCCTAAGATATTTGTTGAAAATAACTGGAGGGGGGAGGCAACGAGAGATATGACCCATATATGATTTGAATGAAATGAGGGGGGGGATAAAAAAAACTCCTGTGTCATCTTCCGGTGTAACTTGTGTATCAGAGTGCAAGGACATTGACCCGTACTGAGAGCGGAAGCATTTTATATTCTTTGGCTGGTCATTGTCACAGCTGTTTTCTACAGCTGCAGGTCTAGTTGGCAACACGCACTGTGCTGCAGATACTCTAATGTAACACGCAGAGCCGGTCAGTGCTAGAGTGAGTCATCTCACGTCTTCGCCACCATACCTCATATCTGCCTCATGAGTGCAAACAAAGCAGCCCAAAAAACTGGGAGCAAATCAGATTTGGATTGTGCTAGCAGACCGCTCCTAAACGTTATGAAGGACTGTCCCAAATGGACAAAGTTTTGTCTCAGTGGTGACATAAAGCTGTTTAAATAAGCCTGACTATAATATCTGTGTTTGGATGTTTGCTCCTGTAGTTTTATAAGCTCTCTTTCCCAGCATAAATCCCAGCTCATCAGCTGTATTCTGATACATCTCTGAAAGCCAGAGGAAAAAAATTGGCACTAACTTTTTGTATTACATGATGTTGTTTTTACCATTTTAATTAAGATTATCTGGGCAATAAATACTGGAGGCATGCTGGTTAAACAGTAGTGTACTTTACCAGACTCTAAACTTCAAACACCAATAGATGGCGAGTCACAGAAGACTAGGCCAGGCGTGGAGGATGCCGATGTATCCTTAACATTTCCCTAAATGGTACATTGGTTTTGGGTACGACAGTTTTGACTAAACATGTTTGACACAATTTTTCCAGTCCTTTTTCTGCTGAAAGGAGGGAAGGGAGGAGTCCCTAAATCACACCACTGTGGTCACTGAGATGCTTGGAGTATGTATTCACAGTCAAGGGCCAGAAATGATCTCTCTCATGTATTCAAGAAAAGGAGAGCACAGGAACAAATGTCTGCTCCGAGGCCCTGCAGTTTACTTTGTGATTAGGCCTCGGAGATAACGCGGGTTGTAGTCTTGAATATCGTATCAACAAAGATGCTCAAAATTTAAATATTAAATATAGCAAATGTTGATTATTTGACACGCTACAGCAGTGGTTCCCAAACGTTATGGCTTGTGATCCTAAAATAAGGCAACTTGCAATCTCTTGTCACCCCTTGCATATGGACACCTTGTTAAACAAAAGTTGTAATGTACTACCAGTGAGTGCAAAAAAAATCAATAAATAAATTGTTTAAAAAACAAATGTTTGTGTGTAAAAACATCAAACACAAATTAATATTCAAAGCAGACCACTTTTTCTTTGTCTTCAAACATATCTGGATGAAAGTTTTTTTATTTTCAGATCATAGATTTTGTAATCTTTAGAGATTGTAAAGATGCAAATCTCACAAAGTGCTGCATTCATCACATACCCACCGACTTGATAAGCCCATTCTGTTCATCTCCCTTTTAGCCTATTTTGGTGAGCAAATGAGAACGGCTCTTGGCCAATTCTATTCAGGGTTCAGCTTTTAATTTGCAACAGCTGTTTCTGTGTGTAACAGTGCTCTTTACACCAGTGACATGAATGGACACAAACATACAGTCCTGCACACAGCTCCTGACTTAAGTCCTGACATGTAGTTCACCATGTATTTCTGTGTGTGGCTTATGTTTGGGACAGCAACACAGCACAGTTAATTGTTTTCTATTTTTACTAGATGCTTAAATTGGCTATATGTAACTTACAGTTTATCATGATTCTAGCAGCCACTTTGGACAAAAGCAGTAGTGTTTTTATCACACCTGCTGTGGTAAAGGTCTTTTCTTTACGGTGCTGTGTTGCCCGCTGTATTACAGAGTTAGTGTTACTGGGAGGTCATATAGTTGTGATGAATGTTTTGCTCAGACAGAAAATCATTCATTTACAATAAGAGAATAAGTTAGAGATGCATCGTTGCATTTCAAGTGTTGCAGACAGTAACTTAGCCTACTTTAGATGTACCGTGAGCTAAACCGGGTAACGTTATCCCTGTCACTGTGTCACGAGCCAAAGCATTAAGAGTTTGTTGTAGCAACCAACTTAATAACAACTTAGATTCATATAGCGCATTTCATGAAACCCACGGAGTAAAGGGGAAACGTCTGCGCTAAATGGAAGGGGGTAATTTCATGTCTGCTACTGACGTACAACCACATCGCGCACTGTAAAGTTATTTTATGAAGGAAATCGACATATTACATACCTGAGGGCCATCTCGGGGTGGGTTTTGAATAATTTACAATCCCGTAATTGTCTCCATCTGTTGAAAGCCCAACCGAAGTTGACTCACGTTATCGCCATTGCCACTTTCTCTTTTAGCTTTTAGTTCTTCTTTGTTTAATTTCCTTCTTTTCTGTGATGGTCCTGCCGCAGTATCAGCCATAACTACAACAGGTAACTTCTAAAATAAAATTTAAATACAATTAGGCTTATCTAAAGAAATCTCCTGCTTCCTTTTTACGTGTCTCAAAAGGCTGGATGCTGGATATGCTAACACAGGCTTTTTCAGTGTAACAAAGAAATCTGTGACCCGTCGGAACGTGTTACTGTAGCACCGTTTACCTGCCGCAAGTCATTCTGTGACTTTGCGGGAAAAATCGAACCGGGGCAGAGGCCTTACAAAAAACTATATAAAAATGGCGATCTTTTCACTGTTAGTCTCGTTTGCTGTTACAGGTCATTTTAGACCATTGTATGAAAAATGACAGAGCTTCAGAAACATTAAAAAGTGACATATAGTCACTTTAAGTTGGAGAAGTCATTTTAGTCTTCAGTGTAATGCCCTTCTAACTCCAGTAGAGGGCACTTAATGCTCAAGTATAGTAAGTAGTAGTTATATTTTCTACCAAAATAATGAAATCTTAACATGTTAATGACCAGGATCTTTTCATAAAAAAACATTTATTTATCATGAATTTATTAAGTAAAATGTTGAGTGGACTGGAGCTATGTTTCAGGAATGCCAGTAAGGAAAAATATGTGTCTTTAGGGCATGAAAAGTAAACTACAGGCAGTGGAGCAGGTTTATTGCCTAATCAAAGAAAAATGAGAAATCCCTGAGGATTAGGTCTGTTTTTTGGTTCAGGTAAAGTTTTTTTGTAGCCTAATAAAGCCCTGATCAGACAGGGCACTTTTTGAAACCTGCAAAAACCGTATACATACACAACAGTATATGACAGTATAGCATCTCAACCAACAACAACAACATTAAAATGCTTCTTAACTCTATAATGAGCATTTAATGCATTGTTATACAGTAAATTAAACCACCAAACATGATAACAAATAAGAGTAGCTCTATTGCAGCCATCTAGAATTTAAAAATGCATCTCGTTACTGCATCAAAAATAAATAATCTAATAGTATAATATATATCATACAACGACAGAGCCCATTTGAGCTGCATAGTGAGTATTTACTTTGATAGCCTACTTGAAGTACATGTTTTTGATAATACTCACATACTTTTACTTACTTTTTGAAGACAGGAGTTTTACTTGTAACAGAGTATTTTCAAGTTGTAATATTGCTACTTTTACTCAGTGGTGGAGGACATATGCAGATCTTTTTTTAATCCTGCATTCAAAATTTTACTTAGGTAAAAGTACAAAAGTATCCAAATAAACGTGAAGTACAAAAAGTAAAAGTAGTCATACAGCATGGCCTCTTTCAGAATAATGTATATTATATTAGGCTGTTTGGTTAAAAATATTGATGTATGTAATGTGTTCATCACGTTGCAGCTGGTAAACGTGGAGCTAATTTAAATGACTTTATATACTCCACACCATGCAAATGATCAATACAAAATATGATCAACAAATAAATAATCTATCATTAGATTATTTATTTGTTGATCATATTTTGTATTGATCATTTGCATCTTAAAAAGTAAATAGTACAAGTATAAATGTAGTGGAGTAGAAATTATAATTGTTGCCTCTGAGATGTAGTGGAGTAGAAGGATAAAGTAGCAGAAAATGGAAATACTCAAGTAAAGTACAAGTAAGCTGCCTCAAAATTGTATTTAAGTAGGCAGACAGTACCTGAGTAAATGTAGGCTACTTAGTTACTTTCCACCACTGCTTAAATGTCTCTTAACCTGCTATAAACGGAATATTTAGAGCCACGGGCGGACTTTACAACAGCATGTTCTCGGGACGTGAGGAGTGTGGTGTAAAGAGCTAGCATGGCTCTGCTAGGTGGCGTCTCCCCCACGCTGGGATTAGCTGTCTTCTCTTTCAGCACTCCCTGAATTCCATTCGGCAGCTCTCTCTCTCTCTCTCTCTCTCTCTCTCTCTCTCTCTCTCTCTCTCTCTCTCTCTCTCTCTCTCTCTCTCTCTCTCTCTCTCTCTCTCTCTCTCTCTCTGCAGGACTTGCAAGTGACTTTGCAAGGCTGCATTTAGCCCCACTACAAGTACCAAGTTTCGGAGCGCACAGGAGCAAGTTCGGAGAGTCGATATTTTACGTACCTGCAAAAAACACACAAAAAAAACACGGGCGAAAAAGGATTGGTTTTACCTGTTGATGAAGTCCCTCCGGGTGTGGGACGCAGAGGAGCAGTCGGGTTTCTTCACCGAGAAGAAAAGTCTGAAAAGAGCGCAGGCAACACACCTCTCCGGCGGCCAGGAGGAGTGAGGGACCTCGGCTTTTTCCTTTCCCCCGGCATTTGCAGCCTGTGCTGGGTTGCTGGAAAATGGGCACTCCGACCACTTCGATCTGTGGACTTATCCTGTCTTTGATACTCACATGCCAGCTGGTTACTGTAAGTGAGCTCAAACTTTGTCTTTTTGCTTTTCACTTTTAAACTCTCCACTGTGGATTTTATGTTCCATGCACCCACGAAACTGACCAATAAAACCATTCTATCCCCCCCCCCCAAGAAGTCAAGTCAAAGTTACAAATCAGGGCTTTTATGTCCTATTAAAGGCACACACAAAAGTGTCAGGCATGTGTTGACGTTACTATTTATGTTCAGTAAATAGTGTGGTCTGCTGGTGCATGGGCTGCTCACAGGCAAGTGTATAACAGATGCCGGACCACACAGTCATATCAGCATACATACTGTAAAGATGCTTTTAAAAGTAATATGACAAACTAGAAGCTGCTGTTGAGTGAAGCTGGGCTAAGTTTGTCCATAGAAACAAGCTATTCATAGTCCCCCCTCAACTCCTAAACCTGCAGGTTGCCTACTACACTGCATGTTCAATACATACAGTATGTATGGGGTTGGCTTGATTTTGTGAGCTAAACTTATATGAAAATGTACATTTATTACTTTTGTTCGTCCTTTGTGTCCTCCTCACTCATTCCGATTGACTTCTTTTTGTCTTCTTAATAAATCAGTTGTGGAAATCCTTCAGAATACAAGTTCCATTCCACACTCTCCATCCAGGACCTACTGCAGTTGGGAGAGTGCCCCATTTTGGGAGTTACATCCTCTGCTTCTATTCATTCTGCTTTCACTATTAATGCAGTATGCTGTATGACTGCAACTAACAATTATTTTCATTGTTTATTATTTTTTTTCCAATTATTCGCTAAATTAGTAAGTTTATGAAACAAGTTCTTGGAGCCCAAGATTATGTTTTCAAATTGCTCATTTTGTCCGACTAATATCCCAAAGCCCACATGTATTTAGCTTATAATGCTATACAACAGAGAAAAGCAGCAAATCATCACATTTGAGAGGCTAGAAACAGAACGTTTGGCATTCTTTGCTTAATTAAAGGACTTAAATGATGAATTGATTATCAAAATTGTTGCAATTTCACTTTCAATAATCAATTATGCCAGCTCCAGTATGCTGCCCATGCACTGTTGGATATTAATTATAGCGTTATTATTGACAACATAAGATGTTTTTACTCTGCTATATCTGTGGTATGAATCAGATAACGGAGGACCATTGGCTTGCTGCTGAGAATAGACTCCCCACCCTGTAGAAGTCCCGTCTGGTCTCTCACCTTTATGCCCCCCAATAAACAGAGCTGTCATGGTTGAGATATCTGAGTCCTCTGTGTTGATTTGATCTGGAAGGAAAGCCTTTTTGAATGATGGGACATTGATGGCAAGCAGACATAAATCTTTCACCTGCTGGATATAGAGTGCACGAGCAGTAATATTCCAGACGTTTGGAAAGCCAGAGTGTTGATGACTTCCAGGTATATTTAACATCCTATCCAACATGCTATCGAGTGCAGAGCCTTTCCTGCGGGTGACGTGATCTATCACTTTATGCCACTTTACAAAGTGGACACAGAAGGTGCATTACCTGCATTGTCAACGGCAACCCACGTTATGTATCATCGATCTACAGAAGCTATCCAGCCCCCCCCCCCCACCCCCACATCCCAAGAGGGATATCATCCTCTGTTGTGTCATGACACTGGAAAGTAATAGGAGATGGCCTCAACACTTTTACCACAGCCTTGATTGACTACTAGGCCAACAATACCATCGTAAATGAATTATCTGGAACCACAAGCATCTGTTTCTTGCATTATGACTTTGAACCGCAGCGCCACAGCAGGCCTCTTGATTCAATTAAGCACGCGTACTGGTGTTACTACGGGCTCTACTTTCTCCACACTGGAATGTCAGGGTCATGCGCATCAACTCAAACAATCAAAGTCAATAAAACCGCTCGATGGGTAAGAGCTCTGCGTCACAAATGAGTACCTGTATCCTGCTGTGAACCATCAGTAGCACTGGTGTGAGAAACGATCCGAGTCAAGTATTTTTACAGCTCAATATTCAATAAAAAAAAAAAAAACACTGTACAGACGGCTACTCACAAATCAGTCTTTGACTCCTGTTTAGGTCTGCACGATATGAGGAAAATATGTGATATATGCGATAACGTTGTTGAATATCGCGATAACTCTATTACTTGCGATAAATAAACAGATATTAAAGTAAACTCAGTTCTGCTGATTTCAGTATTCTGCCAAAATACAACATGTTGCTTGTTGAATTTAAAACTAATGAAATCATTTCCAACATTCTTTTATTGAAAACATTGAATTGAATTTTAAAGGCACCACTAAAAAGTGCAGTTTTCTACTGATACTTTCTTTTAGCTAACATAAAAAATCTCTGTCTTTCGCCATATGTCACAGCCTTTCGCGATTTGTTTATTGTCAGTTGATATAGATCGATGACGTTAAAAAACGATATATTGTGCAGCCCTACTATTAGAGTTTAACAAGCGGAAATGGATTGATACGGCCGATGGTCTTTTCTTATAGTCTTACTCAATCGTATAAAAGAGAGTGAGGCCACTTTGTTTTCTGATGTATGACATCAGAACTGTATGCCCCACTGCTGACACTTTTGGCTCAAAGATCTCTCCCAGTATAGACTGTCACAAGTGTCCTTTGACTTCATTGGGGGTTGGACTGGGGCTGGGGGAAGGGCGGCCTGGATTCCTATGACGATATAGTCTGCGGAGCGTGTGTCATTGGCGTATATTGTTGTCCTCTCCTGTGTGCAACTCAACCCCTTCATTCGCTGCTAAATGGGATGCAGCAACAGTTTGACGTGATGATTTATTTAGTCTATGCTGGGTAAAGCATCGACCAGGCGAGGTGGTTTGTCTCTCTGAGTGGCGCCTTGTCGGTTCAGGCCCTGGCTACCTGGTGTTTTAATCCCCCATTCAGAGTAGATGAAGACTCTATGGAGTTGCAAAGCACAGCAGTGCAAACACCAACTCCACTCTGCAGTTTGAACACTAGGGAAGGTCTGCCCCCTCCAGACCCATTCACATAATTGCTTGAAGACTGGGCTCAGTAAACATCACATTGTTGAATTAAAGCCCCGGGGGAGAGGCCATCTTGGCTGATGGGACAATGCTGCACTGAAGTGGCTCGACCCCTCCTCAAGCACATTGGCACATGTGGAGTGCAGGCCAGCAGGCTGGCATTTGTTGACTCCGCAGTGAGGTGTGACTTGGGCCGACATAGAGGTCAGAGAGGTGAGGACTTTGAAGCGTGATTTATGGTTCTGCGGAGGCTCCACGCAGAGCTTTCGCCGTAGCCTACGTTAAGTGGCCTGAAGTTTATACTTGTGCGTTGGTGTGTGCGTCGAGCCGGCCTGTATGTGTGTGTGTGGGGAGTGTGTGGTGGAGCGAGGGAGAAGTGAGAGAGTGACGGCGATTAGCTACGGAGCGAGTAGCGACTCTAGAGTCCTAGTGAGAGAAACAAAGTGTCTCCCCTGTGCTTTCTGACCACGGTGGGAAATCTGTAGCAGGAAAAGTTCACCCTCTCCTTGATTTCATGTTGTTAATGGAGACGGAGAACCAGGAAATGAGACAGGGGAAATGCAACGCTGCCAAGACACGACGTGCGTCGACGTGTTGTTCCATTTTTCGCGAGGTGCACGTCAGGCTACGGCGTAGGGTCCGGCATAGGTCCGTGTCTCCACGTACCTACCCACGTAGCCACGGCGTAGATTTTACACAGAAGTATATATCACGCTTGAACCTGACTCTGTGTCTCAGTTCAGCGGGGGTTCCTCAGGATTCATTCACAGCCAAGATTAGCTCCCACTGCACGGATACCTAAACTTTTCACTTTTAATGTGTGTGTGCAGTTGCACATTTCTTTTTTTTTTAAAAAGTGTTCTCACCATTTGACTTCACATATTACATGTTTTACATGTCTTTGTGCAGTGCCCTGATTAAACAGGAACAGCATTTATGGTTTCTGGTTTGTCTGACCTTTTTTTTGTTTTGTTCTTTCTGGGGATATTCCTCAGTTTCAATAGTTCCATTGGATAGAGAAGCTGAAAATGAGTTTGTGCTTCTCCCCCCTGCAGAGAAGTGAGCCTACGGTTGGTTTTGGTGCAGCCTATAGCTCTGTAACGGTGGAGGAGCACACCCATCTGTGCCCGAATTAAAGGAACACAGCCTAGTGTTACATTAATAATGATGCGGTAGTGTTTCATATGTTTACTACCTTCTCGGCAGCCATTGGTTTCCATTTATTTAACGGAAGTAAAAGTCTATAAGTTAACATCAAGTCTGCATTCATTGTTGTGAAAGTTACATTTCTGTAAGTGCAGGCTTTTCAAATTGTATTTACATCTACATAGCACAGGAATAGTGTTTAAAAAAATAAAAAAGGTCAGCAGTAATGTGTGAAGTAAACATGATTTACAATAAATGAGCTAAAAAATGCTAAAATATTGGTATGTTCTTTAAGGATCCACTGTGTGGCATCACCCTAGGCCTGGGCAATACGGCCAAAATCTTCTATCCCTAAATAGGTCATTTCATATCTGGATAATGATATATATCACAATATAGCATGGTTTCTGCTAATTTAATAAATAAATAATCATACTTTGAAATAACCACATGGTAAAGCCTACTTTTGTGTCCTTTGTGAATTAAATACTACACTTTAGTGCAAAATGAACATACGACATGCACGGATCAGTACGTAAAGCGTCGTTCAAATTACATAAATGTTGCCAAATGTTGTTCGGCCGCTGTTTTTTTTAACATTATGGAAATGTTTTCATCGTTTTTTTTATATAATCAATGCAGGCATTTTCTTTGACATTGGTCCAGTATTAAGTAAGACCGCTGCTGTTGGCAGGCAACGAAACAATCTACAGTCTAAGTTATAGGGCAATTGTGCACCTTCCATTTGCGTTCACAAAACACGTTTTGCCGCTGACAGGCTCAGATTATTTTTCTAAGTGTCTGACAACATCATGGAAAGGATTTCTAAGGAGGTCGACCTTTCTGTTAAAGCGCAAGATCCTTTTTTAAACATAAAAACATCTGCGAAAGTGCGTTCGCTAAAGCCACCAGACATGTAAATAAACAGTAATTTTAGCATTGTACAATCCAATTCTTTCAAAGTCGACAGAACCATGGTTTCCTTTAACCTCAGTTTGATATGTGAGCTGTGTTGCAAATTAGGACTTTAGATAGCAGAGATGCATCAAAGCCTTAAAGATACATATCTGTTTTTTTCATCCCACCCTCGCCTTACACACACACACACACACACACACACTGAGGCTGAGTAGTGTTGCACCTTCATGCCCAAAGTCGCATCCGTGTCGGGCAGAAGAGCCGACTCCAAACACAGCTGCACCTCAGCTGGTACAGCCGCAACGCTGTGCATGTGTTGACATGAGCGCACATACTCTTTAGTACCTACTGCCTGTTGTAACTAGAGTCCCACTCTTTCCATTCAAACCTCTTCACACATTTACGTTTTCTCCACTGAAGCATATGTCCGTGGATGGCTTTTGTTTCAAACCACAGTTTGCCAGATGTAAGTGTCCTCCTCCGAGCGGTCTCAAGCCTCTGTCAGGTCAAGTGACATTCTGAGATTTGATCTTTAAACTTTTACGTATGCGGAATGAATTGGAAGTTTGGATATAACTCTTTTAAAGGTAATACATTTGAAGCCATCAAACCTCTTTGATTACTCCGCCTGGCTTTGATTATCTCTCTTTTGATAACACATCCAACGCACCCCCGAACGCCGAATGAATTAAAAATGTCCTTGTTCTTTTCTCTTTTAAACATGTCTGTATGATCAGCGGTGTGGAAGCAGTGCAGTCTCGTGATTAATGGTCACCCTTCAAGTAAAAAGGCCCAGTATGGGCCATCATCCGACTTCCTGAAGTGCCCATGAGCAAGATACTAAATCGCTTCCAATTTCTGGATTTTGCTCTGCAGTGACCCCTGTAATCTGACCTCTTTTGCAGTGTGGCAAGTACTTGTGGGAGGTTTCCTGGCAAGAAGCACTGAGGCAGTGTGTTCACTTGTTGTATGATGCAATTGTTCATATTCAGAAGTAGAGAAAAATTGAGAGCAGACAAACCAATAAACATATGCCCTTTGGCCCCCTTTTTTTGAAAACCTGCTTGAAGTATATATCGCTCTTCATTCCTGTGTTATGAAGCTGCAGGTGCAATAAACCCAGCAGAGTTCATGTTGAGGTCACAGGATGTCTTGAGGACGCGACACAGTCTACACAACGAGCAATAAAAAAAACAGCTGATGGGCAGAAAGGATTTGTGTTAGCAAATCCCAAATGTCAGATTCCCCTCACCCCCCCCTCACCTCGTTCAGTCAGTGATTGTATGAATAGTTTTGGAAATGTAATATTTTTCTGAAAAATGAGAATAGAAATATATTTGTCAAAGTTTGGAAAAAAGTCAGAATTGAAAGTTGGAATTCACTCACTTTTGCCAAATGAGGGGTTTAATGCTCGAGTACGGCTCTTATTACAGCCCCGTGCGCGCCGCCTCGGCATGTTCAGAATTCCAAAGAAAGATCGGAGCTTGTATAAAGAATTTTGGAATTTGAATGATATTCTTCTGAAAGTGAGAAAAGAGATGCATTTTGTTGAAGTTTGGAGAAGAACTTTAGAATTTGAAAGTCATTTTTGCTAAATGAGTGGTTTAATGCTCGCATGAATGTCAGTGGTCACCCTGCTCCTCCGGAAACAGTGGGGTTTAACTCTTAACACGAGTTGCTTAGCTTGAAAAGACGAACAAAAGACTGTAATGGACTGTTACAGACTCCTGACTGATTTCCCATCTTTAACAGCCTTCTTCAATCTTTTCACATTGCCCTACTGGGCTTTTCCCCAGGCTGTACTTGGGCCGGCACTTATTAGAGATTCATTGAAATGCTAAGTTAACTGTATTGCACTTTCCCTTTGAAGGTGCCGTATAGTTGTCGGTGCCCTATTTAATCTGCCATTGTCTTTGCTAGTGGCATTGATGTAAAGTCACTTTGGCATTCTGCTTTTTCCTCAAGGGAGCTGCTGCATTGTCTTGTGTGGTCCCTCCCAACTTATACAGCTACTCTGATGGGGGTTGCTGCCCTTAACACCTAATACGTTTTTGTGTGTTGTGAACAGAGTTGATTTTTTTTTTCTCTCCAGTTTGCTAAAGGAATGCTATCATTCTTTTTTTCTTCTTCTCCATTGTCTTTTAAAACCAGGTTTTGACCCTGACATCCTGTGAAGTGTTTATAAAAAAAACAAAAAAAATCCCACCCTGGTGTCTTATCAGAGCTGATGATGTCTCGGAGGCTCCCTGAGACCAGTAGCACCCTGCCTCCACTTCCTCTCACTGTACGACAAGTCTCTACCTGTTAAAATCAGAAAGGCTGCCATCTTCCCGAGACTTGAGTGTAAACCTTAAGACGATGCAAATTCACCTAAGCTGTTGTTAAACCCTTAATGTTCACAGAGGGAGGTCGGCAAGTGGAGTTTTGCAGGCGCAGGGTGTAATGGCTCAGTGAAAAGTAAATACAGGGAAAACACCGGCTCTTTCCCCCCCTTTGCTCACTTTTAATTAAATTCAGGAGCTTGTTCGTAGGAGTCTGCTGCTCTTCAGGAGCCTAATTAGCCGATGACTTCACAAATTAAAGATTTATGTTTTTAACACTGGAGCTGGTGAGCTAGAGTTGGCAAAGTGATAACATTGAAAACATAGAAAATACAAACGCGTATGTAGGCCAAGCAGTCAAACAGTTATTTTAGAAAGACATAACAGTCTGATTATACATTTCTTCCTTATCATACTTGTAGGGCTAACTAGCTCTACACTGCAATACAAGATTGAGAACAATGCTGTTTCTTTATTTCCATTTATTTCCATTGCTTTATCATGAATATTACAAAATCCAAAGTTTGCTGTCTTGGCTCCTAAATGGACAGCAGAAAGTCTACACATTTCCACTGCGGGCTAAAAACACTTCTCTTCCGACTGCACCTTGGCTAAGAAGATGATGGTTATAATAAAAAAAAAAAATTGCACTTAGATTTTGCACTTACATGTGGCAGGTTGACTTCTTTGAAGCAATGTAGGCCTACTTGTTCTATGCGATTCTTGCTGTTACCTTCATGGTTTAATGCACTTACTGGAAGTTGCTTTGGATAAAAGCGTCTAAGCTAAATGAAATGTAGGGATGCTCCCTCTTAGTCGATTAGTCGACTAATCGGTCGTTTTGGTCTTAGTCAACTTAGATTTCTTTAGTTGATTAGTCATGTTTTATGCTTTTTTCATGCTGAATGACTTATTTCCAAGAAACGTACGAGCACATCTCTGGTAAACACAAGAATTAAAGTGGAGCTTTTGCATGACTCTTTGCGGAGAAACTCAGATCTGTCGATTAAATCAAATAATCGATTTGTCGATGAATGAGTGTTAGTCGACTAAGAATTTCTTCAATCGAGCACAGCCCTAATGAAATGTAACGTAATCACGAGCTGGTGAGGATGCTGCCATTTTGTCTGGGACTTGCAGCTTCAGCCTCAGGGGCCATCCACGCGGAAACGCTTTTTGGTGCAAACGCACACGTTTTGCATCGTTTTGGCCGATCGTCCAAACGAATCCTGTAAACGCACTGCCTGAAGACGCACTTTTTTGAAACCTGTTCCCAGGGTGAAAGGTAGCATATAGCTAGCTAGCTAGCTTGTGTTTGGTTTCTTCTTATACGGTCTGTATACAGCGCGCAAGCATGCTCCGCCTCTTCTTCTCCGCCTCTTCTTCTCCGTTTTTGGTGAATTTCTGCAGCAGAAACAGCGCCACCTATAGGCCTGGCATATGAAGTAGCGTGTTGAGTCATTTACAAATGGATCCGTTTGGATGCTAATTTTCTTGGAACGATGCCAGGGAAGATGGGGGATTGTTTTGGTATGTGTGGACGTGGCCTCAGTCTATTAGTCCCATATCATATACTGTACTGTATGTAGCCACCAAGTGCATATTCAAGTCCCCCCTTTTACAAGATTCTCATTTTAAAACAGGAAACATTAAAAAGGCAGCCAGAGACAGTGTTTTCAATCACAGCGACAGTAACTAAAGAGGAGGGAGGGGGGGCTGGAGGGCTTAGTGAACGTCAATTTGGGGTATGACGAGTTCTTGATACCTTTTTTGACCTAATGCAGTCACAGACATTGCAAATCCCACAGCGACAGGTAAACTACTACAACATGTCTTCAAAATGCCTTTAAAGCCAGCGTTAAAATTCCGACTGACGGATGAGTTCAGGTCCCGAGTACTGGGCCTCGGGCCGTGCCCCTCAGGAGAGACGGGAGGACCAGTCTGGTTTGTGTTATATCAGCAGGTGTTCCACGAGACATAACATCTCTTTCTCTGTGTCATACACACATCCACACACTCGTGCACTTTGTGTTCTCACAGAAATGTTTGCGTGTTTTACGCTCTGTCCATTCCTCTCTCTGTTCACTCCTGCTAGTAGCTTTTACAACCTGTGAATCCTTGCACGTTGTGCACGAGCAGTAAACCAGTATTTATATCGTAGTTGCTGTAGAGAAGTCTTTTTTTTTTTTTTTTTTTACCCACCGGCCTGATCGCCTGTTTCAACGGCAACGAGGAAAGGCAGTTTGGACAAGAGATTTGCTCCATGATGAGATATCTTTAGAGCTGAACAGCAAATGGGTTTTGTGGCTAAGAGGTTGCCGGCGGCCCATTGTTTTGGTGCACTGGCCTTGTGATGCTCTAAAATGTTTGTCTCTTGCTGAGTCACCATCCTGTTGGGGAAATGAAACCTGGAATAATCTACAGGACAAGAGGACCCCACTTCCCCTGAAGCAAAGTTTATTCAGGCTTTCCTGTGTGCAGTTTAGATGTCCTGCTCTATATATGCTGAAAGAAATAACCCGGTGTATTTGTTGTTTTTTCAACCCCCATACACATTTTTTTTCATGTTTATATTTGAAAATCCCTGTAATCTGTAGTCATTCTGCATTCATATCTCAACAATCAAGTCTTTTTCTCCTCTACGTCCTTAGTCTTTATTCATGCAGTAAATGGATGGATGGATGGATGGAAAGACTTTAATTGATCCCAAATTGGGAAATTTCAGTGCTACAGCAGCAACATATCAGACACACTATACAGAATATGCAAGAAGTAATAATAATAAATAGGATAGAATACAAGAACAAATATTCAAAAAAAGATATAGAAGCAATACAGGTTATAATTTCTTGCACATCGAGATCTACTTCATTTAGAGTGTTTGACAGCTGGTCATAGAGTGGTATTAAAGCCGCACAGACAGTTTTCACAAGTTTTTTTTTTATTTTTCGGAACTTGGCAAGTAACAAGCTGGAACTAAGGATTAATGAATTCCCCTGGACCTAATTATGCCAAAGTACAAGCCCTTGTTTTTATTTTTTTATTTTTCTCTCTCAGCTAAGATTTGCTGGATTTCCTTCGCAGTGTGTTTCAGCTGAGCAGAGCTGCTTGGTTGGAAACCTTTTCCATTTCAGGTTTGCTGCTTTTGAAGATGCATGTTCCATGCCGTGGGCCAAATTGTGTTGTAATGGAAAAAAAGTCTTACACACACACACATTCACATACTGTATTTTTTATGTAAAGAAAATATTGCTCACAACAAATCACAGATCTCAGGATAAATGATAAATGAAGCAGAAAACTTGCATCTGTTATTCAAGTTCTGCAAATGTAAATCTTGGCTGCATCAGAAGTGACACTAATACAACCTAATTGCTTGTCATAATAAAACAAATTGTATAATATGATGTAATGTAGAAATAAAAGAGAGTAGAACGGGCATTCCCATTAATATCAACATAGCAGTATGGTCAGAGTGGCGGCCATTTTTAGCCTATGTGTACCGTTGCCATTCAAAGACCTTTTATCTTTATGAAAAAAATCAAATCAAAAAATCAAAATTCTCTGATTCACTCTTCTTAAATGTGAATATTTTCTATTTTGTTCACTCCTCTGTGACAGTAAACTGAATATCATTAAGTTGTGGACAAAACAAGACATTTAAGGACGTTATCTTGGGCTTTTTTCCCAACATTTTTCAGTCTTTTCTGACATTTTATAGAACAAACAACTAATCGATTAATCGAGAAAATAATCGTCAGATTAGTCAACAATGAAAATAATCGTTAGTTGCAGCCCAACATATTTCTTTTGTTAAATCATCAAATTCTATTCATTAAATGACGAGCCAAAACGGCACCATAACCGCTAACAACAATTGCCATTTTCTATTTAAAGGTGCTGACGCACACGGCCGATTATCAGCCGTTGGACAGTCAGGCGAGGTCAATGACTCGAATCTGTTCGGTGTGTCCCGTGCCGTTGTCCGTCTGGGGGACTGTCGGCGTTCATTTTGGCCGACCTGACATGTTCAGTCGCCGGCAGGGCAGTCGGGACTCACCCGGAAATGGGAGCAGAATGAGCGTGACTAGAGTCTCTCAAATTCTGATGAAAATCTTTTAAACTGACCTTTGTTGAGCTGATTGATTGAGATTCAGCAACTGCATGGCCTATTTCTCGCTTAAAATGTTTTCAGAAACATGTTTCAGTGAACTATTTTAGTACAATTTGAGATTGTATTCTGAACGGCCGCCATGACAGTCTGGCTTTGAATTTCCGGAGAAAACAAACCCATGTGACGTGTTCATCCAGTCAGCTGCCGGTTTTCATTTCTTGGGCAACAATACAGATTAGCGCCGCCTGCTGTTATAGAGATGTATTACGTCTCGTCTCGTCTCGTCTTTTTGGTGTGTTCTGTGGCACTTTTTGGACCTCGGGGACGCGACTGATCATTTCCACTGGCTTTTCTGCCGAGGGTCAGCTGTCTGATCAACGTGTAAGCAGATTAACTTGTTACGGCAAACAGTTCAATGTCCGTTCTTCTATTTCTATGGTTGGACTGTTCGCTAAGCCCCTCCTTCCTTACAGTTGCTATATCTGTCAAGAATAGGTAGTAGGCTAGTTAGCCGGACATGTTAACATTTACAATTAGATCAGACAAACATGCTGTTTAATCAATTTCTTACAGTAAAGTTCTTGTGTTTTTGTTTCTGAAGGGCAAAAAAGGAAACCCTTTATATAGGATGTATCGCTCCTTATTACAGCCCCATGCACACCACCTCGGCATGTTTAGAAATCCAAAAGTTCAATTGTGCTAGTTTAATTTATTATTTATTTAATTTGGATGTGTGTTACGGTTGATATGGTATTCATGACAGTCTTGCTACCAAAAGATGGAGGGTGGTGTAAAAGCAGTACACCAGAAAGTTACTTCTGTGTGAGACGTGTGGGGAATGAAAACCATTGATAAGAAAGGAATGTGGACCCTTTTTTGGTGGTTGAAAGTTTCAATAGATTAAAATCACTGCTTCTTGTATGCTGCTGGAAACCATGCCCATTGAGCCTTTGGATAATTTCGAATAGACTTCCCTTGAAACTGTTCCAGATAACTATCAGGGAGAAGCTGAGTGAAGGATTTCAGATTGTATCTTCTTTCATGTAGAGTATTGCCAACTTAGTACAAAGAAATGCAGAGACTCCTTAACCACCATGCTGACTAAAGTAGCTTAGCATCCGTCATGTGCCCAGAGGCTTGGCAGTATGCGAGTCTACCCGGTACCTGGCAGGCCTAGTGAAGCTGAAGGTTGGCCTTGTAACACAGTTGGTAAGGCAAGGGGAATTTCTGTGGTTTTAGACTAAAGTGGATGTATATAATTTTCTCTCCACCCAAACCATCTGTTGATCCAGTAAAATGAGGAGTCCTCTAAAAACTCAGCTTAAAAGGCTTGTTTATATGCTTCTGAAAGTTGCAGTTTACTGTTTGAGCGGAGATGGCAGAGATAGAGACACCAACGGATGAGATCTGTTAGAAAAAATATATACTCATTTGAAAGAACCTAAAGTTCATCATTGTGTATGTGTCACATATCTGACATAGCAATATATAACTTCTGTAGAAGCATGAGTCAGCCTGTGTTCTCAGCGAAGACATAAACTTTACAGTAAAAAGCTGGTGACCACCAACAATGCGTAACGCCACTCGAGAGACTTATGGTAGCAGCAGTTGCTTTGCATTGCATTCTTTTTTACCTCAATGCACAATTGTGTATTTGTTGAATTCTGACCCTCATAAGTCCACTTCAGATGTCTTTCCTTGATCTCTTTTTATAACCATGTGAGGTACATATATTTGATGTGCTTATCTAAATTACAGATCTTGGTTGGCCTTAATGTTCTTCACTAATCATCAGAGACAGTGAAGGCCTCACTTTTCAGTTTGTCTTCATGCAGGCAGGAACTCCAGCCAAGTCAGGCAATTATTGCTTTAAAAGGGGTAATTAAATGGTTCTTCCCTTGAACTGAGGGCCAATGTGATTTATGTGGACTGTGAACACATAGAGGAGGCTCTTTCAGCTGTGCCAGGACGAAGGGGCCCTGTCTTCCCTACCAGGCTCCACCTGCTGCGCCTCTATTATGACCCTGTCATGGGTACTAGGGGTGTAGATGGGGGCACACCGGGGCTGACATTTGGCACGAATGCTAGACTGCAGTCAGATTCTCTGGCACGGACACCAGTCTTGCCTTTGGGCACATGGATAACCTCAGTCTGTTGTTTCACCAGGGCTTTCCTGGTGCAGGAATAATGGAAAACAAGATTTGAGGGAGATAATAGAAGAACGAGAGCAGAGTTGTTTTTTCATGCCTATTTGTTTTTTAGAACAGGCCGGCCAGACGGGCGGAGATTAGGGTCTGATCAGCCCTGAATGCTTTGTCTCTGAGGGCAAGTCAGCACTATTGCTGCAGCCCAGAGCTGGAGCTTGTCCTTCTCATGCAATATACCAATAATATAGGTCTTGTCTGCATAAAAATATGACTATTATAAATGTTGCGGTGCAAACGTTCTCTGTCTCTCTGATAGGTCTCTGATAGGTGTCGGGTCAAAGGTAATCCCTGTAAATACATTTCAGAAAAGAAAAAAAAGTCTATGTTGCGCTTTCCTTTGCATACACGCAACTAAATGTCAACTTAGAAGCTACAATTCTTATGCTCAATGTAAAATATGTGTATGGAAGTTGGCACGTAAGGTCTGATTGGCACTTTAAAATGTGTTGCATGGATCAGTGGAAACAGATTTTTCCACTGAGTGGTGGAATTGGAAGCATGAGCTGTTGTGTTCTGTCTGTAAGACATTTTAAAGAACGCCTTAACAATCAGTGCGTTTACGTGCACCGAAGTAACCGGGGTGGCGCTCTGCCAACGTACTGTACAATTGGTCGGAATATGGCTTTTTCTTCCAGTTGACCTTTGTCAAAATCACAAAAACTTGGAAAGCAAGAAAAAATATGTCTCCTCCTCCGTCCAGAAATGGGTCTTCTTGATTGTACTTGCCGTGACGAAGTCCTCAGTGGGTTTAAAGGTTTAACGCTCGTGTTGTTGTTGCTGTTGGGTGCCTGGTTAGGGTGTATACATGCACCGATACCCCGGTTACTATAGGAGTTATTTAGGTCTGTTAACCAGGGTATGAGAACTCTGATTTTACCCGGGGTGTTTACATGGCGTTTGCGAAACCGGATATTGCCTAACCCAAATATAATCAAGGTTTTACACTGCATGTAAACGCACTGAATGAAACATAGGGGAAGGGATAGCATTCGGGCTGCAACGATTAATCAATTAATTGCTTTAGTTGTCAACTTTTAAATTAATCGCCAACTATTTTGATAATCGATTAGTTGGTATGAGTAATGTTTTTTAAGACAAAAGTAAAAATTCTTTGATTCCAGCTTGTTAAATGTGAATATGTTCTAGTTTCTTCTCTCCTCTGTGACAGTAAACTGAATATCTTTGAGTTGTGGACAAAACATATTTGAGGACGTCATCTTGGGCGTTTGGGAAACACTGATCCACATTTTTCACCATTTTCGGACATTTTATAGACCAAACAAGTAATCGATTAATCGAGAAAATGATCAACAGATTAATTGACTATGAAAATAATCGTTAGTTGCAGCCCTAGATAGCATTCACTAGTCAGTCATTGCTCATCCTGCTCCCACCCAGCCCTCTGGACAGGAATACTTGGAATTAAGTTGAGTATTGGCTGACATGAATACCTTAAGATTTACTTTAAAAAAAAAAAAGTAAAATAAGTTATAAGTATACAGGTATAAGTTAAGTAAAATAAATTATAATGCGTTTTATTTTTAAACACTTTTATTCATGTAAACATACTCTTGTATTATTGCATATTGTCTGAGACAGCAAGGTTTTACTGTGACGAATTGTCAGCAGAATGAGTGATGTAACCTCACTGGTGAAAGCTGAGTCTTAAATTATCCCTTTTCTGCTCTTTTTCCCCCCCCCTGAAAGGTCATGAACTGGCTTGTGCTGGCATGTCCATTAGCACAGTGATGCGTCACACCTAGAGTAGACTGCACTTAGTTTCACTGCTGTCTCTCGTATACCTGACTGGTTCACTTCTGATTAACCACCGGAGCTCCGTGTATTTTCTCACGAACACATGGGGCCCCTTGCCTATAATTACATCTTATTATAGTAGGAAATGGATCCCTCACATCTGCTTCCAATGAATGGCCAGGTTAGCCCTCCTGCTTTCTTGTGTTATTGCATAAACTCCTGGCAAACAGATGTCTTTGTAGGTGTACGCACACCTTCAAATTAAAGCCTGTTGTTGAATTATGAGGACAGGTGAAATTCGCCTGTCAACTGTTGAGGGGAAGATACTCCCAGACTTTGTTTATGGTTGTCAGATGTCGGGCCCACGGGTTTGTTGTGTAGTTGGTACAAAGCCAAACACCTCTGTATGACTTAAACGTGGAGTGTTATTAAAGTGAATTATCTGGTAAAGTTTTTTTTTTTCCCCCCCTGCAGCATTTGTTTGGATTTAGGTCACTCTAGAAAAAACAAAATCACAAAATTGCATGGTCCTGATTGCAATTGCAGCCCATTTATTAGAGACCAACCACAATAGGTTGCAATAGGAATGCAGGCCATGTGGACGCTGGTGTTTTGGGTCCTTAAATAAGGACTTGTTTTTATACTTTTGGAGTGATAATGTCTTTAAAACTTCACTTTTAGTCAGGTATAATTAATAACTATTCAAGAGCACAATGTATCTTCTTAAATCATGTTATGACGACATACAGTATGTCATTGTTATGTTTAAGTATTAAACATACCAAACATACACTTGAATTCATGAAATAACGGCTCCTGTTTAATTGACCCACCTTTTTTTGGTTAACTGCTGACTTTTACATCCTGCTCCTGGCTAATTGTAATGGGAGCTTTTTACAAAGCACAGGACCGGGATCGTTAAAAAAAGCCTGTGCTTGCAAGGTAAATGTCTGCAAGAAATGGCCTTTTATAAAGGTTTGTGTTTCCAATTAGCTACCCAATGGTGGGGTTATTAGTCAATAGTTTATACACAAACATAAAAGAATATTATGGGGTGTCTCCATTTCAGTCATTTTGAAAAAAATTTATTTGAAGTGCAACCATCTTTTCTATTTAAGATAACGATTTACCCAACAGTATAATTGTAACTGCACAATATATTCACACTTTTTTTAGGTTTATTTTAAGTTATAACTGTCTGTGAACAACCTTTTTTGTTTTTGGTGAGCAGTTAATACTCCGATAAAGGAGGTAAAATAAAAGTGAGTGGTGCAACACCGCTAACCACTACGATGGCTTCCTCCATTTTGGACACTCTGTCTCTCCCTTCCTTCAATGGTCCGCAGCATTCAAGTCTAGGCTTGCTATGGGTCAACGGCATGACCTCTGCATAATCAAAGTTAACAGAAAGTTAAAGTTGACCCAGACAGTATTTTGCAGCAAACCTTCACCATTTAGATGCTGGTGTGTGCTGTGAATGTACAGTATGAATATTTGGCATTAGGTCTGCATCATTTTTATACTATTTGGATATTCTGTAACTGTTTTGTCTTGTTTACAGTACACTGTAGTGAATGCTGTCTTTGCATTTAGGTATTGTTTAGCTGTGAACGTGCAGGCAGTTTATTTTGGGGACTATCTTGTGGAGGAAGGGTAAGTGAAGTAAAGGAAGTGTTTGATTTAGCTTAGGGATTTTATCTGGCCCTCAAAGCTTAAGATCCAGCAGGCGTGGTCCTGTCTGGGGGAATTCCTTCCGTCATTAAGGCTGCTGTCAGACGTAATGAAATGCTATTTTATTTCACAGATACACATACAACCAGATGAGCTTTGAATTTAGATATTTATTGACTCATTTTATGAATCTGTCATGAATGAATCTTTTGAAAATCAATCTATGACTCATGACAGTTGAAACCAAATCACAACCGGCTATTCATTCTGTGTAATAGACTGGTGAATGATCCCTGCAGGGAAACAGTCTAGACAGGAAGATTCCCAGTCTAGGTGAGTTAATATACTGTAGGTTATTTTGCTGATAATCAGTAATCAAATACAGAAAGTCATAGCTTTTATGCATGACTCATGGTAAAGTGTTTTTAAGTCTTTAAGTTAAACAGGATTAGTGACGAGACAGGAAAATCCATTAAAATCAATAACATGGTACCATATACACTCAAAATTTAAAATCATAAAATACAGTGTTTTTGCACGTTTTACTCATGTATTGTAAGATACTGTGCTAGACTTCATTTACTGCAAAACTGTAAATAATGCAGCTAAAGTCGGAGACGTCTTAAGAGGCTCTTGTTGAGCCCCTTGTTGACCTTGGACAAAAGTAATAACAGGACTTCTGTTTATCTCCCATCCAGCAGCTTTCCCCCTGGCCCTCGTTCATAACCATATCTTCATCCTGCACTCTCAGTTTGCTTACCCAAAGTCTGCTCTGAGACTTAACTTAGGTTTTGGCTGGCTTAGATTTCCATACTTGTTTCTAAAGTTGGAGGAGTTGCAACAGTATAAGGGACTTCTTGTGCAAGTGTTCAACTGTTAAAAAAACAGCTGCCAAAACTTCTTTAAAGTTTGAACCAAGTGACTTTTCTTATAAATGATTCTCATTAACAAGGAAATTTAGAAAGCGTATAGGCTTACAAAGATATAGATGTTAAATATGGAAACGATGAAAATAAGACATGAACCTAATGGAATGGCCAGTGGTTACCCCTAAGTGATGTAGGTAAACTTATCCGATTTAAAGGGTTTGGGTTTTCCGACCATCCAACAAAAGCACTTTACACCTGGAGAAATCCAACCTCTACATCACTGGGATTCCCGAGATCCTTCTTCTTGAAACAGCCTCCAGAACATAATCCGGTTCTTTGCAAGTGTCCTGCCCCTTGATCCTTTGTCAGGGGGTGACAGAGGGAGTCTGAACCAAGGGTTTAAAACTGTGAATGGAGAGGGTAAGAGACAATCGCAATGAAGGCATTTTATGCCGACAAAGTGGGCACCTGGTCCCCTCTCACATGCTGAGCCCAATAATTGGCTTCAGGAATGTTCACATTTATCTGCTGTAGGGTATCGTTAAAGAAGTAAAGCTCGCTGGCTTTTTGGAGGGTGGTTAAGATTTGCCTTGATCCTTGGGTTGGGGGAAATAAATGACTTCCTTCACCAAACATAGAAGACAACCTGCAGGAAAGTCCCTTGTTAGGCCAAAGCTTAAAGTCCCGTCTCTGCTAGCCAGAGTGGGGGCGGATTTGCTTCAAAACATTCATGTCTATTTTTGGTCATTAACAATTGGACGCTGTCAAAACAAAATTGCTAAATCACTATTCTGGAAGACGATGAAGCAAAGTAGTATAGTATAAACAGAAAACTGTGTTCTGTGTGCAATATATTCTAGCTGAGTCACATTCTAGTAATCTCTGAGGTGCGCGTTCTCACTGTCAGGAGCTTACCAACTCGAGGAGCTCTCGAGTCGTGTGCTGTGCAGATGTGGGTGTGCCGGTATGCTGAGCAACAGTTGGCTGTTCCTACCACCACTCAGAGCGTTTTCTGAAACATGGCTTTCTTCAGTGTTTATTGGTTCTTGCCCAGGCCTAACCTCAAATGGGGAGTTGAGGGGGTTGCCAACCACAGCAGCAGACGGCCTACTGTGCTGAACCTCTGGAAAAAGCATGTGTGGTGTATAAGATTGGGGAGAGCCTTGCACAAAAGCATCTTTGACTGTTACTGTAATAGCTAAAAGCTCCGGGGAATGTGCAGTGACTAGAAATCCCTAGAAGTCTTTTAAACACAGTTTGTGGCAGGTATATAACACGTTACTGCAGTTGTGCTTGTTAAGTACAAATTTTGATGCAATATAAATGCTAAGGCATTTGTAAACTTGACTTTTCTGAAACGGCACACAGAGGTCTAAGCTGGGTAAAAAATAAAATAAAATTGATTATCAGATTAAAATCGATTTTTAATTTGATTGATGCGATATCAATTCATAAAATCCAGAATCGATCTGTGTTTGTATCACATGAAACTTGAAGACCTAAGGAATCCATTGGTACCAACTATGCTTCTCGGGAAGGGGGTTAGGAAACGCTACATTTTGGTGAGGGAAAAACTGGCATGGCCATTTTAAAAGGGGTCCCTTGACCTCTCTCCTCAAGATACCTGAATGAAATGTCACTCAATACTGACTGTAGAGTCTGTAGAGTTACACTTTATTGTGTTGACTGCTGTAGTGTGTTCATGTTAAATAAAGAGTACATTAATGTAACTGCTTTGGCATCAATTCTTAATGTAAACATTGATACGTTTAATAATGCACCAGGTTAGAGGGAACCTTGTGCAGTTGTAGGATCTCTTTCATATCCATGCAAAATTGGTTTTGCAGCTGAAATATCCCAAATGAGCATTGAGTCGGAATCAAATCGGGATCTTGTGAATCGGAATTGAATCAATTCGGGAAATCATTGGCGATACCAAGCCCTACAGAACAGGCCTGCACGATTAATCGTTATAAAATCGCGATCTGGATTCACGATTTCATTTTTAAATGACTTCGATTTTATTTTTATTTTTTTCTCCTTCAATGAATTTATTGAAAGCATTTGACATTGACATTAACATGTTTTAATTATGTAAAGACATGTGCAAGGAGTTCAGATAGAGCCTGTATCAGGGCCATATTTAGTTCAATGTGTTATATGTCACTATTTTTGGTAGCCTACTGTACTTTGGCCAGTATGTACTTTATTTTCTTTATTCATTGAAGCTTCTATGTTTACAGGCTTGTGGTGATGTGCATCGGCTATAGGTGTCAAAAAGAAATCTATGATTAGTACTGCCAATTTGTTTTGTGTTGTCATGGTTCATGTGTGCAGTAAACATTACAGGAGAAGGACTCTAATGAAGATGTAACCTTACATCGAAACGTTAGTCACTGTTATGCACCTTAAGAAATAAAACCATTAAGTAAGAAGACATCTGCGTTGCACCGGCAATTTTTTGTTATTCTAAACATTACACTTTGTAATAAAAAAAAGTGAGAAAAAAATCGTGCCAGAGAATCGTGATATCAATTCTAAGCTAAATAAATCGTGATTCTTATTTTCCCCCGAATCGTACAGGCCTACTATAGAGGTCTGGAGACTCCCCCTCTGTTCTGTGCTGCACCCACTCTGGCTGCACGGCCTCTGACGGAGGGTGTAATAACACCTGCAGCTAGCAGCTCTTGAGGTATTTTTATCTCCCCCTGGAATTCCACCTCTGTTCTCCTCACAGATCTCCTGTCTAAATGTACTACCAGTCGGTGGTAGTCCTTGACATAGATTGCTACAAGTCAAATGCTTAACTACATTTTCTTCATTCTTGCTGACATTTTACGGCATTAAATCATTGTTGGACCCAGTAAGGCCTGCATACAGTACAACCTTCCATGCTCTAAACGAGAGCTGCATTTTGTTTCAGGATGATGTAAGCCACCAGCAGCTGTTGAATTAATGAGGCAAACACGCCTTTGGATCTGAATTTTCAGCCTTCCCCAGTTCTCCGCAGCCTGGTTTGGAACAAAAAACAAAATAACAAGGGTGGATGACAGATAGGGCAAATACACAAATGGCTTTGTGTTTTCTGCATGTGGAATTGGCATTCTTCTGCCAAAACATACTGTATGTAATGTGGCAACAGCTGAGGGCATTCATAATAGAGTTATTTGTAATGACCCATAACTGTAATATATACATAACCTTAGATGAGGTTTCAGCCATCATACTTTCCTACGTCTGTTGTGAAGAAATTGGTTTTATCTGCATCTGCAAGAGAAAGAAGAGCCAGTGTACCGGGTGTAACCTCGGTTTAGGCACAGATGGTCCACCTATACTTAAGATGCCCCCCCCCCTCCCACCATTAGTACTGTCGGTCTTTGCAGTTAATATAGTGTTCATACTTTCCCTTTGCGTTGTCCCTTTCAAAGGATGTGAGGTTTCTATCCAACTCTACATGCTGTACTATATGGACATGAAACAGAAAGAAACTTTAATCTGACAGGTCAGGTTCACTGCCTGTAGTAGTGACTTCATGCATAATCAGAAAGCAAAGCCTTATTAGAACTAAGCCATTAAACTGCAGCAGCTGTGGATGCTGTTGTTTATGCCTGAAGACAAAAAATGAGTCCCATCATCTTTTTTTCTTACTGTAGATGTGGATGACCCTCCACTGCAAAGTACCTATTGTGAATGGTTCTGCCCAGTGTCAATACGTTCTATATTTATTTTTATTCTTTGACTGTGGGTACCCAGCCCATGATACTCACATGGGCATTTTTTTTGGGATGCTTAAAGATAAAAGAATCCTTTTTATGCCTATCTGTGTGGGCAGTGATGAAAGCTGACGTTTTCTCCTTGCCCATGGATATTTTGTGCGGTTTTGCAAGTGAGGCCAGGCCAGATCGGATCTCTCCTACTCTGTTCTCTTGTCCACGCCCACTTTTGGCTTTCCCATGGTGCACGGGTTAGCAAAAAATAGCTGTCAGGTAATTTCCAATGGGGAGGACGAGGACTCTTTGAAAGACAAAGATAACCTCTGAATACCTTCTCTGCTTCCTCCCTTTGATGATTTTTGTCAACATCAGGCTGCAGTGTCTTGTTTGCTCTGCAGCGCAGAACATCTGGCGAGGGGCATTTCTATTATGTTTATATTAAACAGCTGAGAAAGAATATTTTTGTTCTCGCAGCCCATCACTTCTGTGTGGACTGAATTTTGTTTTTAATCCCGCCAGAGCTAACACAGAGTATTATTGAAAAAGTTGTGGGGGGAAAAAAGACTTTGATGTGCAGATGGCTCCAAACAAAGAGATTTGTTCAGTTAACAGCAGGTTTTGTTGTGATGTTATAAGCTCAAAGTGCATCTTGGGTTCCCAAACAAAGACCGTTCAAAAGTCCTGGTTTGAGATGCTCAGCATGTTGGAACTGCGTTGCGTTCCAAAGGCTTCACCATGGTACCCTGCCAAATCCCAGTTAATTATGAGATCGCCATCCCAAATAGCATGACCTTGGGAACTGGTGGGAAGTGGTTTTACCAACATGAAATGATTCCCTCCGGATAGGACGCCTGGAAGGTATTCTCTCCCTGGCCAAAGGGCCTGGATGCTATTCTGTTCTAGCAAAGTTACCATAATAAGCGATCTATTATTGTAAAAATTCAAATGATTTGTTTTTGCACCTCAGTGGAAAGCTTTGCTACTAACTCTTAAGGATCCAATTTGTTCTAGAAATGGTTGCATAAGCTGCGTACTTAGAAAGATTTTGTCTACTTAGCCTACTTTTCCCACACAGTGTAACCATGAACTAATCAAGTATGATACAAGGGGAGGAGGGGTGATTTGACAGACTGAGCTAGCTCTGGCCTGTGATTATGTGGGACAATGTGAGTGTGGCCAAGTCAACAGGTGGTGTCAGATTAGTTGGTCCTGAGGTGAGAATGAGCGAGAGAGAAAGGGAGGAGAGTAAATCTAACACTGCCGCTGCCATCAGTGTAGGGAAACCAGAGCCTAATCACCCAGCTGCTGCTACTTCCTTTACTTCCTTTAGCTTTAAATCAACTCTGTTATGTTAAAAAAATGCATTTCACATTTTTAGCTACGCTAGCAGCATGGCCCTCAGTCTGTTGGTCCACCACTTGGGTCCAAACTAAAATATTTTAAATAACTGTTGCGTAGATTGCCTCGAAAGTTTGTACTAGGGCTGCACAATTAATCGCAATTGTATCGCAATCGCAATATGGACTAGTGCAATATCCAAATCGCAGGGCGCAATATTTGTTAATGGCAAAATATGTGTCCAACCATTCTGAATGAAGTATTGTGGTGCTGCAGAGACGTCCCGGCCTACAAATCCTATCCTACAGACTAAAGAAAAAAATCTTTGTTTGGTACAGATCCTCACAAAAAATCACACTATAATCATTCTAATTTCTTTCAATGTTAATTTTCAATGAAATTGAGAATAATGATACAAAAACGATCATTCCCTCCAATATTGTGAATCATATCGCAATCGCAATATCAGTCAAAGTAATCGCAGTTAGATATGTTCCTCATATCGTACGGACATTCATGGTCCCCAGAGGATGAAGCCTGATGACTTTAATGATCCCCTGACAGTTCCTCTAGCACCATTACGAGGTTGACATTTTTAGTTTAAAGTGATATCTCCCTACAATTGTTGGATGGATTACTTTTTGAATTTGGAAGAGATACTTAAAGGTGTGTCCAGAGGATGAATGTCCTATTAGAGGATCCCCCGAACCTTTCATCTAGCACCTATAGCAGGTCATAATCTTCACTTAAAACATTTTTTAAAAACTGTATGATAATCGCGCCTAGGGCTGCAACCATTTTTTTTATTGTCAAATAATCTGTCGATTGTTTTCTCGATTAACCAATTAGTAGTTTGGTCTATAAAATGTCAGAAAATGGTGAAAAATGTCAGTCAGTGTTTTCCAAAGCCCAATAAAAAACATCCTCAAATGTCTTGTTTTGTCCACAACTCAAAGATATTCAGTTTACTGTCCTATAGGAGAAAAGAAACTGGAAAATATTCATATTAACATATAATCTTTACCTTTTTTTTTTTAACTCCATAAAACTGACTCAAACTGATATATTGATTATCAAAATAGATTAATCTTTGCAGCTCTAATTTTTATGATATGCTCGCATTTGCATGTAAAAATACATTTTGCACCTATTTAGTTTATTTTGGTACCATATTGTTACAATTGAGCACAAAGTTATGGGGTATACGTAGGTTTTTCTTCAGTGCTGGGAGCTCTGTACTGTAACTACTGTATGCATAGCAAAAAGTAAAGAGCTCCTCTTGTACAAGGAAACCCACCGTTCTTATGCATTCATTTACTGCAGCTAAAGCTTGAGTCGATCTTTGTCCTTAAGTGTTCCTGTATTGCAGTGTCAGCTTAACGTAGGGCCACCGCAGATCCCTGACACCTCCGAGTTCTCCAGTGGGAAGAAAAGCAGGCATCTTAAGTGACAGCAACGCTTTCAAAGGGTCTCTTTCTGTTATAAATACACAGGCCGGGGCTGGCCGGGCCCGAGCTGCTCTTCCCCTCTGAGCTGCCACCGGTCTCACTCTCAGCACCTCGGCTGTCAGCTGTCGTCTGGGGGAACTGGAGCTGGCCCCGCGGTCCCCTTCCTCCCGGCAGGTCACTCTATCAGAAATGTTACTGGAAACACACGCGCTATTTATAGACGTACGAATTACTCTCGCAGTGTTTATGTTCGATGTGACACGCAGATCAGGTGAGACAGGATTTGGTTGTATATTTCCAGTTTTCATTTTCATTTTTAATCACTCTTGTCTTTGCTATATTGAGAGTTGAGAGTAAACATTCTTTGGGATATTTTTTTTCACAATAGAAGAGCACCAGTAGTTTTAAGAGCTAAACCTCAAATCCAGTAAATGGTCCTTTCCCACAAACCACAGAGACCTATTAAAACAGAATAGCTTCATTCCTGTGTGTGTGTGTGTGTGTGTGTGTGTTTGTGTGTGTGTTCGCGCGCATTTCTTAATACCTGCATGTGTAAATAAGGGGGGTGGTTTTAGGGCTTTTGTTGATGGATGGTGGGGGCCTTCAGGTTCCACCACTGGACGAGCTGTGGCCGCGATCCTAGGTGGTCTGTTGACGCAGGGTCCTGCTGCGGCCCCTGCTGGGGCCCCTGCAGGGGCGATAATTGAAAAGATCGGGCTTCTGAGGGTGTCAGCTGGACCTTCACGCCTATAGGGGTGTTCGGGTGGAATGTGGTCACGCTCTATTATCCCACCCACAGTGAAAATGTAATACAGTACAGCTTTTAAAAACACTTTCAGCTACCTGTAAAGTAGCCTGAAGGGAGGCAATAATCAAGCTCAGCTGGAAATAAAATACTTATTATTTTAGTGTCTTTCTTTAAGACCTCTAAAATTACAAAAGAAACATAAATGAAGGCAATCAAGAGGCTTTGCTCTATTGCTCTTTTCACAAATACAAAGTCTTGTGATTCTGCTATCATTGAGGCTGAAAAAAAGCCCACCAAAGATAGCGTTTCAGTTAGTGTTAGGCCGAGCGTCTGGTTTCACACCACGCTTACGATCCCTGCTCGCTGTCTGGTCGTTGTGTCGCCAGGCTGTGACCTTTGGCCTGAAATACTTTTTGGTGACTCATCCCCTGTTCGCAAATGGTGCTGTTTTGGAGCTGATACACAAAGCTTGCAAAAGTAAAAGCGGAGTCTTATGAGAAGTCATAATTAAGCATGGAATAATTCACATTGGTTTTTCTAGCGTGTACAGCTGTACACGTGTGTACATGTTAGGCATTCATTAGTTCGCCCTCCTGTTCCTTTGATCCCAGCCGCAGAGCGAGAAAGGAAAAAGCTCACCGACAAATTGCATTTCTTTTCCTTTTTTAAAATGTAATTGTCGCTCTGAAGACATCCTTTCTCGCCGCGTGTAGCTGCACCACATGCACAAGTCCGCACAGGCTGGATGCTTATTTTGACATGCCTCCCTAAACGGTGAGCGTTGGTTTAAAGGGAGAGGAGTGTGTGAGGTTGTGTGGCAGATGCTGACTTGCTGGAGGCACTGCTTGCTTTACCACAGAGAATTTTTTAATCTGGTTGTGCCTGAGAGGGGGCAGACACAACACAAAAACACAACCGACCTTCTTATGTCTTTTTGGTGAATTTGTTTCAATCACATCAAGGCATGGTGGGTATGATTTCCCATGCACAGGATGCTTATACAGTGACAGATGTGATTTTACATCTCCATGGTGGGGAACTCTTGGGGAAGTTTTTTATTTTTTATTTTTATTTAGTAAAGAACATAGGTACATCGCCAGTACACAAATAGTCAATACCAGAGGTGCATATACACAGAAAAATATATGCAGAAAATAAATTAAAAAGTAGGAGGTCTTAGGTAGTGCTACTTAGACTTGCGCAGCAGCTGGATTCTCGCTATATCACGAGATCACGTGAAAATCCATCATGCCAGGCTTCAAGTAATGCGTTTGTGCCCGCACAGCAGTGACCCGAACCTATCTGCGTCCGGTGAGGAGCTAAAACAGGCGTGGTTTAGGTGTACGTGACGGCCATGCTCGTTCGTTCAAAACAACAATGGCAAACGTGATAGACAGATGGTTCATCCAATCACCTGCCTGACAACCTCCCAACCTCCCAAACAGTTTCCAAGGATGGCTTCCCAGATCAGGTTAGAATACTACTGCACATGTGAAACGAGTTGTATAAACATTTTTGTGGCTGCACAAAATCAAATTATTTGCCTCAAGTGATGTCACTTGAGTCAGTCAGAATGTTGAAAATGACAAATGTGGAGTTTGCAATAAGTGAGCGTACCAGACCTCTGTAACCCGCTCCTCATCTCTGTTTGAGGTTCACTGCACAAAGCTGAATTAGCTATTAGCATAACTCACCTGAATCTCCGACCAAACTGTTAGCGATCGAGTTGTATTATTGGTAATGTAGGCTCCTGGCACTGAAAAGCAAGAAGAATAAATGGAATAAAAAAGACAATATCTCTGCTTCTGCTGCATCGATTTAGATATTTTTATAGGAGTGCAATGCTAAATCGATGAAGTACTCTTTGAACTCCTTGAAGTAATTTAGTTGGTGCTTTAAAATATGCACCAAAAAGAAAAGAAGATACTACCCCTTTGTGCTTTCACAGTTACCGGTTATTATATTTGTAATGGCATAGTCCTCACTGCATCGCATTCTGCTGCATCCCCTTGCAATACCACAATATATCTGAAAAGGCACATGCGTGTCAAGAAAGTGCAGGTCGTACTGCTTATTTCCAGTGGGAGCCCAAGCTTATTGTAAAATGCATGGCATGAGCGTTGTGTGGGGGAGAGAATGAATGACCTGGGGGAAGATGGCTTTGCAGGCACTCCAAGCATGTGTTCAAAAATGCAGACTTATCCTTCACCTTTTGCTCCATGGCCCCCTTCACTCCTCTCTACAATCCTCTTTTTTCTGAGAAAAATCCGACCTGTTTGTTGCACCCACAGTATTAGTCATGGAACACTTTAGGAAGACAATCCCTGCACGTTGTCAAAAGCGTGTTTGTCTGCTGAATGAAGAGCCTCCTTCCACTTCCTCCCCATCCAATCACTTTGGATTAAACCCTGTAGAAATGTCAAAGAGCTGCAGAGAGCAGAAGGGCCTCACTCATCGGGCCCTTTTATGCAGCGGGGGGCCCAGGCAGAGGTTTAGTGTCAGAAGTGGCAGTTTGTCAATTCACCCACCACTCCAAGCAAGCGTTACGCAAATAGGAAACTCTGTCTCTCTCACGCAAACGTACACAAACAAGGACAAAGCTTTCCTGTTGTTTCAAACCTTAAGACGCCTGTAACTCCTGTTCCTGCAAGTTTGTGGAAAAGAAACATTTCTCTCTGTCTCTTTCATCACTCTTTTACAACACAAGGCCAAGCACATAAAAAAAGAAACCTGTGCACACATATTTTATTTTTACACTATCAAGGTGTTCTAATGGATCGGATTTAATGCAGCCCTGCTAATACTACTGCTGCACCTACTCCACTGATAGCAGCGGGTCAAGTAAAGGGAGTGCTGGGGTTCTGCAGCTCAGGCCTTGTTGGTGCTTGGTAGTGCTTGGCGGGCCCTCCCCCATTTTCAGCATACTCTACCTAAAGAGAAGAGAGTATGTGTCAGATTTTCGTCCACTTAATGCTCTCTGCAGTTTACATTCCATTCCTGTTTAGTACATGCTGCAACCTTAAGTCTAAGCAGATACTGTTAGTCTTTCAAGGCGGAGAGAGTAAAAGAGAGCGGAGGGTGGTTAAGGAGGGATGGAGGGTCAAGGAGGTTGGGAATTCATCTTGTGAAAGAAGTGCCAGCACACTGCTTGCTTGAAAGGTCAGAACTTGGTGTTTAAAATCAATTGATAGGAATGAGCAATACCCCGTGCAGCCTTTTTCAGCTTTTACCTTTCTGCGTTTGCCTATCACGCGCTCTGCTGGGAACAAAAGTAGATACATTGTGTGAGCTCAGGAGATGCTTTAAATGCTAAACCTCCGTTGCTGCTCTCAGAAAAACGGCATTACATATTTTTTATGAGCGATCATCCCTCCTGTCTGTGGGACTCTCGTCTAGTATGAGCTGCTTCTTGTTTTCCGTAACACATTGGTTATGCCTTTTTTAAGACGTTTCTCACAGATTGTCCTGCAGCTGCATCAGTGGGTTTATTAGCCGAGTGGGCGAATCGAGTCCCATGAGGAATTCTTCTCACACTGCCTCTGACAGGCTTCGGCTGTCACAGAGATGTGACCAGAATGGGAATGCAGGAGCGTGGGTTTATTATACTGTGTGAATGAGTGTGGGCGTGTGTTTGCATGTGCTACCACATGCCAGCGTGTGTTTTGCGGACACATTTATTTTTGTATTTGTACGTTTTAAAGGGCCAAACCAGTGGTTTTGGCTGTTTGTCTGTAAATGGTGTACTGTACAAAACCCTACCAAAGCCATTTTATATACAACTAGAAAATGCTTGTAAATGCTGAAAAGCTAAATTGCTAAAGCTAAACATCACCCACTCCAAGAGTCATGCAATATACACTCCATTATAAGCACAGAAAAAGCCTGAATGAAACCCTAAACTTAAACAGTGTTAACACAAAAACTGTAAAAGATTTCATGAAGCTAAATCATTTTCTAATCGCTAAAGGTTTTGTGAACAGTTTAAAGCAGAGATATTCAACAAGGGGTCCGTGACCCCTAGTTGGTCCTCAGAGTTAGTGCAGGGGGCCGCCAAATTTTTTTAAAATTATGTTGAAAGTTTCTTAAAAAAAAAAAGTATATATAGATGTATGTCTGAAAAGATACATTAAAACGAATCTAACATTTTAATAGCAAAGATAAATTGGCCTATTTGTGAAAGAAAAACTCGTTTATTTACACATTAAATAATAGCTTAAGGATTCACCGCCATTCATTTCATCCATAGTCTGTCTTAGTATGCAATCACACTGCGAGCAATGGCTCCCATAATTTTGTGCATGTTATCTGAACATACTGTAACTCAACATACTGTTGTGAGCAAGCAAGCGCCAGTTAGGAAATATTAAAGTACAGAAGCTGTGGTTAATATGGAAAAGTGAACGCCACATTAGTTACCACACCATTATCTCAGTATCAGTGTTATGATACTAAAAAAATCAGATGATGAAACAATGAACGTAGTTTTATTCCACCAAGTCAGATGAGAGAAAAAAATAGAAAATGGACCCAGACATTTTTTTGAATAATTTATGATACATTTGTTCTTGTGGTCTTACAGATAAAAGCTGTGGAGAGTTGGGGAGCTTAGAATGAAACAAAGAACCATGGGAATCTGATTGACTGTTAATGGCCAGTGACTGTGAAATTAAATAAACTTGCTTGCAGTACAACTGGGCATGTGGAGGAGCCAGCATTTGTTTGGCTGTGGGTAACAGCAGGTCTCCAGCTGCAAGATTTAACAACTGCTGATGGAAGAAAAGATCTTGGCTTTAATTTTACAATGTACCAGTCTTTTCCCAGAATGTTCTGCTTCTGTCCCAAGGCTTATCAATTGTTCCCGAACCAAAATGCATTTTTCCTTTGGTCCCACTAAACAACAGCTGGCCAAACTTAAGGCCCATCCTCAAGCTTCTGTATAGCATCATCTGTCACTCATTATCCATGGGTTCTGTCGTTCTTTTTTTCTAGAGCTACCACTATTTCATCCTGCAAGGCAAACATTGTGCATTGTGAGCAGAGTAATACATAAGAAAACAGTGGAATTCCTTTTGGTTGGAATGTGTGTGCCTGTCTGTGTGTCACACGTGTGTACAGTATTGTTGTGTATGTGCATGTACATGTGCGTACCAAGCATCTACCTGGTTGCCTGGAAATTGCAACAAGTTACTAGAGCAAGGGGATTGTCTAAGAGGTGTCCTCTGGGTTGGGTGGAGTTCAAAGAATTACAGTCAGTCAAGACCTTTATCTTGAGGGAGAGATAACTTTAACACACTAGACATGCCTCAACTCCTGGACAGAGTTTAAAGGTCGCAGCAGCTTTTTGAACTAGAATGCAGTAGCATAGTGAGAAAGCACATTTGCTGTATATGTAGTCCAGCAGACGAGGCCAGATTGACATTCTCAATCAAGTGGAGCTCAACATGTTAGCTTTAACATCAGGTGCAAATATGGACTCGGACTCACCCAGCCAAGGCTGCTTTGTAAGTTTGTGGTGGTTTTTGCCCAGATGGCATCCAGCGTGTCCAGATGATACCCCATCCCAAGGGAGTGGGAAGCAGGAGATGATCACACCAATGGTTGGCTGGTCGGCATCACTGAAAAGAATTTGGTTAGTCAGCGGTTTCCTTTGTGAAAATGGCCCAGGATTGTTGTTGTAAGGGTGTTCAGTCAGGGGAGAGAGGATTTGGGGGGATAGATCTAGTTATTTATTAGCTGGAGCCATTTAAATGGGAAACCCACCATGACAGAGATGGGTGGAAATGGGAACTGGCGGGCCATGCCAACTGGAAATGCCAGGGGTGGCATCCTGCCAGTGTCGTATCCAAGCTTATAGCCAGAGTCTGGGCAGTCTGGATGCTGAGATGGTGAGAGCAGCGATAATAAACCCACACTGTGCTCCACTTGGGCTGGCACAGTGGACGTTATCAAGACGATCAGATATGAGAGCGGCTGGCCAAGCTTTTAGTCTCCTCATTGAGAGTGTGTATGGGTCTATCAGGTGCACTGCAAGAGGAGGCCACTCTGTCTTTTTATTCATGTGACTTGTCAAGGATTGCCTTTGGATAATGTGATAGAAATGTATTCATATATAATCTTTTTGATAATAATACTTTAGTACTATTACCATAAATAACAATACTTTTCTACTTGTAGGAATGCATTTGTTATTAATTGGTTTGGCTGTGGCTCTAGTTATGGCACTGTAAGTATGTCTGTGTCCCCATTTTGGTCCAGAGTGAAGTATCTCAACAACTACTGGACAGATAAAAAATGTTGTACAGATATTCATGGTCCCCAGAGGAAGAACCCTAAAGACTTTGGTGATCCCTTGACTTTTCCTAGTGACACCATGAAGTTTTTTGGTGAAATGTCTCGACAACTATTGGATGGTACATACATTGATGTTCCCCTCAGGATGAATAACTTTGGTGATCAGATCTATATATATATATATTTTTTTTTTTCAAATTCTTACAATACATTACCTGTAACACTAAAGACATTCCCATCAGCCTCAGCTGTACTTTGTGTTTAGTGCTAATTAGCAAATGTTATGTTTACATGCCAAACTAAGATGTTGAACATGGGAAACCTAACACCTGCTAAACATCAGCATGTTAAAATTGTCACAAATGTAGCATGTTAGCATTTTAACATTAGCATTTAGCTCAAAGCACTGCTGTGACTAAGTAAAGCCTCACAGAGATGCTAGTATGGCTGTAGACTTTTGCTTTGTTTAACAAAAGTAGGGCCGGTCTTCGCTGAATGCGGATAGGGAAAAAGTCAATCGAACTACCGTAAATAACCGACTGCTCGTGCCAATGGCTGTATAAGAGGTCATTTGACAATGTGGATTGTAACATTAACAAAAAGCTCTCTTGAACACTTCCCTGCTAGTGTGCCTTTGGTTGAGCTACAAGTGTCTAAGGTTGCAGGCCCCTGGTCTAAAAATAGTTGTGCAAGAACATTGCCTAATTAAAACGGTTTAAAATTTTGATTTGAGTCAGAAACTGGCCGATCAAAGATACGTATTGAGGTTTGATTTGCTGCCCAAGCACCATGTACGCGTAGAGTTGTTGAATTAAATTCTACCCAACTGTGGCTGGAGGCCAGGCACTCCGTTCCCATTCCTCAGTTACACCCCTGCTAGTTCCATTGATATAACATGCTTAATGATATGATGATCACAGATTTGGAAGTGACTTGTCCTCTGAGGTGCGGCATTTATTTGAAGTGTTTACTGCTCCTGGAGGCAACCTCATGTTTCCGTGATAAACTCCTTCCTAATTCCTGAGCAGGGAACCAGTTGTGTGTTTTTTTATTTACCCAAGGGGGGTGGACTTAAAAGCAAACTTTGACAGATTTATGTCATTCAGTCATTCTGATCTCAACCTCCGCTGCTTTCCCTGGCTTTCACAGTTTTGTGGTGTGTGTGCGTGTGTGTGCAGATTTATTATTTTGCACATTATTTGGGCATGTATGTTTGGAAGTAGAGGCGTGTGTGATTGTCTGCTTGTACTTGTGCGTGTATTTATATGTGGGTCATTGCAGTCAGCTGTGAATACATGTAGCTGTAACTTCCACCATTCAAATTACATAGCAACAGCAAATAGTCATGATTTCTTTGGTCATTTGTGCTGTGGAAGAAACTCAAATCCCTGAAGGAGCTCTGTTCGTTACGGTGCCATGAACTTTTGTTTGCATGCGACCTCTTGAAAGGCCTCTAAGAGATAATAAATGGTCAAAGTAAACACATCACAATGCCCAACGTTTCCTGTGTCCGCTTTTGTTTTCCCTCCACCCTTCCAGGGTCCATGTATAGCACTGGGTGTAACCTTTCTCCGCGGAGACTTCAACCCCTTTAAATCTCTCTGTGTTTGCTGCAGGTGACTCAGGCCTCCAAGGTGTGGGGAGAGGTCCCTCTCCCAGAAGACTTGGAGGGGGAGAAAGATGTCCAGGCATCTCCGAGCTTACTGGACGACGACGAGGACTTTGCTGCTGATGAAGCTTCAGGAGGTGGGCTTAATAGAGTCTGGGAGACCACAAACCACAGCAACAGCTGCCCTTAATTCATGGGGGATGTTATTCAATATGCATTCCTTAGATTGTTAACCAATCCCAAAACTGAAAACGAGGGAATTTTGCTCAGAGATACATAATGAACAACATTGCATCATGACTTTGCATAAACCTACACGCCACTTTCCTAAAGCCAAATGGCTTGTTATCTGTACGCATTTTGAGCTATCCACGTGTATGTCTACGCTATATACAGCAGATGTAAACATACACACACATGTGGCGTCGCCAAAAAAAAAAAAAAGGGTTTTAGAAAAGGGCATTGGGAAAGGCTTTAGTAACACAAAAACACGAAAAAAAGAAAAGAAAACGTCACATGCTTAGGAAAACAATAAACAATTGGGTTTAGGAAAGAAACATTAGGGAAGGCTTTAAAAAAAAAAACGGCACTTGCGGGACCAGTCCCGGCTCTCCTGGGTGAAAGTCCTGTGTTTTACCCATCCACCAACCCAACCAACCTCAGCGGACTTACGTCATTTCATACTACTCGCTACGGCGAAAATTCACATGTAATGTAGGTCAATGGCGGCCGAACAGTGTTGGTAAACGCGCTAAAAAGCGATTTATGCGTCTTGAGAACACGCCAAAATGGCATCCGAATTGGCGTGTCATACATACGCCACTTTATGAGCTCAGTCTGGTAATGAAATGCATATTTTGATGATTTCATCCTACATATGAACACTAATGTGAAGCATGCACGCTTTTCAGGAAGAATCTACAGCAGATTTCATGTTCTAATTGTTACATAATTAGGATTGGACATCAAAAACCGGTTCCAACTTGGAAAGGTTTTTATTTTTTTATTATTGGAATCGTTTGGAAAATTTGGTTTCGAATCCGATCATCAGTTCCAAATTTAACATACGGAAGTTTGGGTTTCCGTAGCGACCACCGTACTTCCAAGCGCTTGTTGTGTTGCAGCCACGGAGCACAGTGCGTGGCGCTCTAAAGTGTGGCTTTGTTACGCTGAAAAAGCCTGGTGAAAACAATGCCCAACCCTATACATTAGTGAATTAAGCAGCATGGTTTTCTTTCTGGCCTAGTATCTGTGCATTGACCATATTCCCTATAAACTTCTGTTTTCTGTCTCCAAAGATCTGCCCAGTGGAGAGGATGATGGAAGCACACCATGGCCTCCAGTCTCCGAGAGAACAAGTAAGGGACCAGAAAATCGAGTGAACAGTTTTCCTTGTGGCAAATTTTGTTGCTGTGCGGTAGATCACTCAGCCCTCTAAAGCTCCCGCATCTGTGACTCTAACTTCTGTGTGTGTGTGTGTGTGTGTGTGTGTGTGTGTGTGTGTGTGTGTGTGTGTGTGTGTGTGTGCGCACGTGTTTGTACACGATGTCTGTCTGTGCCTGAATGATGATGCTCCCACATCCTGCTACACCCTCTCCTCCCTCCTCGCCAGCTTGCCAGAGTGTGGTCATAACACCCACTTTCAGCTTTGTCTTCTTTAAGACATAAACATCCTCTGTCCTCTTTCATTCTTTTAACCAGAGGCAGAGGTGACAGCACCATAAGATACATGAAAGCACCATGAACAATAAAAGCTGTAGCAGAGCACCCCTGTTTTGCATTCCATTCACTCCTGCATGTTTCCCAGCCCCCTTTATTTTTTTAAAGACTTTGAAACTATTTATATGCAGGTACCGCACCAAATCGCATCGCACAGTAGTGGGGGGGGGGGATTTAGATTGCGTATTAAACTTTGCATCAAATTTCATGATGGGTCTAATTCTTTAATCACGCCTGTGGTTTACTGCTGCTTGATACGCTTCTGTTCTTGGTCCATTTTTCATGTTTTTAACGTCTCTACTTTTTATTATGACCGCAACACAACTTAAGAGTTACTGTCAATTGACTATTTCACTGAATATGTATGCATACTACTTGGCCTTAGCCACCAAGGATACCTTCTTTCACAGTTCCTTTTATTGAATTTTACAATGTACATAAATTAAAAAGACAAAAACTACAACAGCATCCCATCCCCGCAACGAACATACCCTACCCCCCTGCTGTCCCTTTATGTATTTAAATGGCTCTGGTTAATAGAGGAATGTACAACGTGGTATACACATACTGTATATCAAAAAGCACACAATGCAAGAACATAAATCAAGGCACCTACTATTGCAAAACTGAAATTAAGCAGAAGCAGCACGTCCAGACCTAGAAGGTTAAGAGTTATATCAGGCGTGTATAACAGGTCCAACATGGTCATTTCAGCGTTAATTCCTGTACTAGCGAGGAGGGTTGATCAAAAAAAAGTCAAGAAAGATCTGCACGCTTCAACAAATTTCTTTTCAGACCCCCGTAGCGTATATCTGATTTTCTCAAGCAGCCACCAAGAATAACTTAGCAGTATCAACTTATTTTATTTTGACAGACCAATGCTGATTCTTAACTATATCTGCTTTTAGCTGCCGTGGCTCACTTGACAACATATTCAACAAAGTTCTACCTCCATTTGATGCATCTATCTAGACTATGGATTTTCTGCATATGAGCAATTTTGGGAAGTCTTAACATATACCCCACCCCTGCAGTATATTCCTTTACCAAGGCAGATACATGTTATATCCAGACAGGTCAGAATATTTTCTTATTAAAGACAAGGGCCTGGTACAGTAATAGCTGCTGTTTCTTAGTTTGTCCTCGGTGCCAGACGCTGGCACTCGACAGGTTGGCGGAGCTGATTACATCATGGCAGAATAATTGTTTTGGTAGCAGTGTTGCAAGCTGACATCATAGCTCAAGACACATAGCATGTGCCTTGCCCACAGAAATAGCACGGCTGTGAGGCCCCTCGCTGAATTTGGTTAGTTAAAGGTGTCAGAGGAGCTTTTAACACATGTGAGATTAATGTGTATGGAGCATGTGATTGTGACCGATTAGGCTAGTCAGGTCTACCCGAAAGTGGAGTCATTTTTTAGCAGCGCATTGATGAAGAAAATGTTGAGTTAATATCGAGAACGATTGATTGATTAAGGTGTACTTGTAAGACAGTGTATCTTTTCTTGAAAACACAGCTTTGCAGATCATTTCAGTAGGTGAAAGTTTTATTTCAACCTCCTGTATCAAAGTTGACGTTTTTGTGTGTGTGTGTGTGTGTGTGTGTGTGTGTGTGTGTGTGTGTGTGTGTGTGTGTGTGTGTGTGTGTGTGTGTGTGTGTGTGTGTGTGTGTGTGTGTGTGTGTGTGTGTGTGTGTGTGTGTGTGTGTGTGTGTGTCCGTCCGTTCCGTCCGTCCGTCCTGGTGGGTCCTCTAACCTTCTGAGTCACATACAAACGTACAAAAAGAATATGAAAGTCTAACAATACAAATCCTGTTTGGGCTATGTCGACAGCATAAGATGGGAAAATATTTCCTGTTAATGTGCTTACATTTTGTTGTGCAACATGCGCCTACAAACTTTCCCCATTACTTTGGTTTATTGCTCGTGTTTCCATAAATGTCCCTGGCATTTGTAACCACGTAAAGGTCAATATTGGTTTAATGTGGCAAATAAATAGGAGGCTGAGATTATGCAGTACTTTCTTTTAATATATTATCTTATCTCAAAGGTGGCGAGACATTTGCATTGTGCTCAGTATGATCATGGTGCTATGATTGGTGGAGGCCGGCTTTGTCCATATATAGATCTTAGCCCCACAACAATGGGAAGGAAATTCGGTTTCCTGTGCTGAATGCTGAATACTTTTGTATGAGTGTCTCTGTCCTGTTGGCTGTCCAGACTATTCACACAAGCCTCTGCCTTCCTTCCCCCTCCACTACTTTAAAGTGGTTTAGGTGCCACAGTGTCCCCCATTATGCCTTATATCCTGTTTTGCTACTATTCACCGTTGGTTAAGGAATTCCCATTTCCTACTGTCTTAGTCTTGTGCATTGGAGCTGCGTAATCAACATTTGGAACCTAAACTGTTGTTGATATAAAGCTATTTTAAACCTCTTTTGTCCATTGTTGTTCTTTATCCCCCCCACAAATCATAGTCTGCAATCTTCTCCAGAGAGATAGAGGTTGGGTCCCATGTCCTCCCAACCTCTCGTCCTGACCTACACACTCAGATCCCCAAAGAGATTCCTGGGAGACAAAATAAGATTATCTCATCTGTGAGAGCCTTTGCTCGCTCCACAGGCTCCATTACAGACATTCCCGTTGCACCAAGGATATTGGCCACTTTGTTTAGAAACCAAAAGACACAAAGGCTACCATGTCCACTTAGTAATGGGGATGGTGGTTGGTTGAGGGTCTGCTGGGGTTAAATTCTCTCCCAGTGCTAATTTTGGATGAAAAGCTTAAGAATTCATATCTCTACAAAAGTGGTTCTGGAAGAGGGTGCTACGGCTGTACACAATATGTAGAAAAACAAACGCTGTTAAATATACACTTATTCTCCAGGTAACATTATGATGCAACACCCTTTCCTTAGTTCAGTCTTCAACATGTCTCCGTCGTCTCACCGAACCTGCCGGCCAAAAGAGCTGAAGCTTTATAATGGTACATTTTTCATTTTACAGAAATCATTAATCATTGTGTATTTGGTCAGAACCCGAGCTAGACTAAATGTTTAAATTGTACACATAAGTTGCATCGGGGTGGGATAAAATATCGGCAATACATCTTTGTCCTTCTTCGTGCGATACGAGAATCAATACGCTGGCGCCAAATATCGATTTTTATAATAAATAAAATATCGCGCTCTGAATAAATTCCCCTGCTCCTAGTGTCGCTACTTAATGGCTCCGCGTTGTGGCGCTCGACACATGAATGAGGGAAACTCGAACATAAGTTAACTAGCCCATAGTTGCTCTATATTTCTGTCATTTTAATTTACAGACCGAAAACGGCACAATTCTGCAGCACAAGTTTTTCAAACAGTTTGGATTTGCAATGAATGAAGAGAGAAAACCTTCTCTTAACCTTTATTTTTTTTATAATACAGTCATTATGTATTCATAGTTAGACCAATATCGTAATGTATCATTATGGGATTGTCTAGCAATATATTGATTATCGCAGAATTGCTGTATCGGGATATTATCAGTATCGTAAGCCATGTTGCCGTAAAAAAGAATATTAATTGTATTTTTATAGTCACATAAAGCATGTGTATATAGTTATCTGTGCTCTGTGATACGTTGGTTTGAGATTAAACATGTAGCTTGGAGTTTGTCAGTTGTCAGATTCAAGGGAAGTGTGAGCAGAGAGATGTGTTCTGTCTTTAGTCTGCAGGGATGTTTAGCGTACACTTGAGGGTCAGGCTGTCCTTGATCCACTGGCTCACAGACAGGTGATTGCATCTCTGTGTAGCCTCAGCTGGTTTTGTATCAGTTGCTAGTGGGTGCTTGCTGAAAAAACACAATCTAGGTTTCATATTCGTCCGTTATCTCTAGAGGAGAACAGATGTTGCAGCAGAAGTGGACAATACATCAGGGTAATGTCACTTTGGCCTGGGCAAAGGACAGGCCGCGGCCAGGCCACCCACTCAGTTATTCTGCCTTTTGCATGGGTAGTTTGTCAGATGTGCGTCTCAGTGACATGGTGTGTGTGTGTGTGTGTGTGTGTGTGTGTGTGTGTGTGTGTGTGTGTGTGTGTGTGTGTGTGTGTGTGTGTGTGTGTGTGTGTGTGTGTGTGTGTGTGTGTGTGTGTGTGTGTCTGTCCCATACTGGGAGAATCCTGGGTAGTTACACAGGGGGACTGGTGCTGGCAGCTGCAGCTATTTTGGTGAGGTCTTTGTTGTTGCAGTGCCGGGGGCCCTCAAGGTGGCCACGCACTGAGCGATGAGTACAGCAGAAACCAGTGTTGTAGTCAAGACCACCTAAACCGAGACCAAGTCATCACCATGACCTGAGTGTATCGAGACCATGGCAAGACAAAGGCAGGGCGATACAGAGTCAAGACCAATACCAGACCAGTGCGAGTCTCACACTGCATGCCACGATAACATTTGGGAAATGATAACCATAGGCACTCCTCATATTGATCATCCACATTCCTAGTAGGGATGCACGGAATATTCGGCCACCGAAAATTTTTGGTTTTCGGCAGTCAGTACCCGATCCGTTCCACCTGCAAAGCGTCTCCTAAGCAAAGAGGTTGAGACGGACCACGGAGTGAAAACAATGAAAAGTACGCTCTTAGAGTCGGTTAGCACACGTTTCAGTGAGATCTATTTGGATCCTCTGCACTTCATCGCGACTGTACTTGATCCGCGTTATAAAGACCATTACTTGGATGCAGAAATAAAGCAGGGCGCACGAGAAATGATCCAGGCCGCGATGGATGCGGAGAACCCGCGTGGAGACGGAGCGCGCACGGAGCAGCGCCCAGCGCAGGAGATCAGAGCGCAGAAAAAATGACTCGTCTCTCTGCACCAGATGAGGGGCATGCACCCTCGTTGTCTGATATGTTCAGTGAAATCCTGCAACAAAGTGCCTCAAATAATAATAATAATAATAATAATAATAATAATAATAGGTAAGCTATTCTGTTCTTAGGCTACTATATACTGTATGTGACTATCAGATTGTAGCCATATTTCTGCTAGATATTTTTTTAATTAAACTTTAATATTAATTTATACAATTGCAATGCCTTGATTTTAGTAAAGTTAGTACACAGTCATAGCCATAAATGTAATGGTACTAATAATTGGCATAATTTATTTCGGTTTTTCGGTCTTGGTTTCCTCTTTTTCGGTTTTCGGTTTCGGCCAAGAATTTTCATTTCGGTCCATCCCTAATTCCTAGCCTTGGGAAACCCTGACAAACTTCCGTCAAATTGGAGATTTGCTCTGCAAGTCAGTCTGGCCAAGAGCCCATTCGAGCCCATTTCCATTTTTTCCAAATCGAGGCACCAATCACAACCGTTAAGGCGGGCTTTACACGATGACGATAGCGCAACAACAGCAAGCAGCTTCTTGTTTACATTCAACATGGAGGTCACCTGAAGCGCAGCAACCCGTTGATGCCGCTGCCGCTACTACGTCACCCGGATCGTTGGTCTTGATTGGTTGAAGGGCTATCCAATTGCGCCCAGAGGCATTTGAGCAGGCGTCCGTTGGTGACGCCCCTTTGGAAATGAGCTGCGAATGAACCTTGCCCGGACCCACTCTGTTACAACTGAGAAGGGTCTGGTGTCAACCACGCTACCACATTCCCATAAATACAAATTTTGATTATTCTTCAATCTCCTCTTTATATTTTGTATAGTGTATCATGAGAAATGCCTTGAAAAACAAATCAAAAGGCAATTGTAGTCTAGACCAGTCTTGAAAAAAAGTCCAGATAAAGAGTCCTCTTTATCTAAGACCGAGACAAGACTGCGGTCGATTCCAATACAGAGACCTTTTAAAAAGTGTTCTTGAGAGCGATGTTGAGTACTGCAACACTGGCAGAAACTTCTCACGTTCTAATCAGACAGCTGACTCTCTTTTGTGGGAAAGACAGACAAAACACGAGGGCTGTGTTGTTGATGGTTGGTATGGGCTTGAGCCTTATTACTGCACCTTGCCCCATGATACCACGCTCTGTTGTACCAATAACAAAATGCGTTGCCTTGGAGAACTCGCCTGCAACGCTCCTCTTTAGGAAAGAGATGTTGAGGTTGAGTTCATTGAAATAGAGCGTGTGCGACTGTTTGAATTATATCTTTTTTTCCCCCCTCAAGGACAGGCTTGTAACGGATACATCGGTTTGTTTTGATGGCCTTCACTATAATCTTTGCTGCAAGCAGAAGAGAACCGCTCAAGTTGGAGAAAGGAAAATGGTTTGTTGTGTCACAAAACAAATACTGAATTAGAACTTGTGGTTATATTGGCAGGGTATTCAGTTGTCCCGTAGTTTTCCCAGATCTGAGAGTTTATTTGGACACAGCTCCACAGTCTTAAGAGCAGCTTCCTGTTTGAACACTAGAGAATTTTCATATCAAATAATGACTCTCCTGGGATTTGTCACACTGTTAACTTGTTTTCTTCTGTAAGCTGATACATTTAGTACATGCGCTCGCTTACTTTCTCTCCCGATTGGTAGGAGGGTTATCTTTGCAGAGTTCCTGTCTGTTCATGCTCTTATACAGTGACTGCTTTGTTTCAGTCTGTGATCATCAGCACATAAAAGAGCAGTGCGTAATAATTAAGCTGTTCACTCTGACAAGGATCACAACATATCTGCAGCCTTTGAAGTAGCGGATATTTCATTAGCTTTAATTAGTCTGGGTCGCTATTCTCGGGGTTGTGAGACCTTAGATGGTTTGGGTAGGGCAAGTTTTCTGTCAGCTGTTTCCTGGTTGGACTTTGTAGACTATGAATGGTTTCCCATGCTGTAGTTTGCAGCATTCAGTTCACCTGACTGTAACACCAGGCGACCGCAGTTACAGTCTGTCTAAAATAAAAACTCTCTCTCTCTCTCTCTCTCTCTCTCTCTCTCTCTCTCTCTCTCTCTCTCTCTCTCTCTCCTCTGAAAGACATGCCCCCGCTACAGTAATGATGTATCAGGAGACATGTGTTTTTTATATGTGCAGCTGTAAAACAGCTGGATCCAGCACACCCACTTGATTATGAAGGAGCTGTTGTTTACTGCTGTCTGTCGACGTTTAAGGAGGCGACATACAGAATCTGTATCGGAGCAGTGTCAGCACAGTACTAGTGTAAAGTATAAAAAAAATAAAAATAAACATTTAGTCAAATCTGTATTTATGGACAAGATAACATAGGCGTATATAGTGAACAGATACTCAAAAAAATTTGGCACAAGGGTCCCTCTCTCAAAACCCATCTTTGTTTCAGAGCGCCCGTGAGAGAGGCCTCCTCAGCTGACATTTCAGAGCATGCCCCACGGTGTAACTGCATCCAAAGCAGTGGAAGAATGAATGAGTCACCACAAAACAGAACATTGTCATTGTTGCCCGTGCCAGTGCAGAGGGCTTAACTTTTTGGTAAAAAAAATAAAAAAACGGTTATAATGGTGCTCTGTTCTTTACATTTAGGAGGGAAACAGGATGCAGCTCCTCCCTCCTTCTCTGCCAAAGCTCCAGGGTGTGTGTGTGTGTGTGTGTGTGTGTCTGACGGCAGACATGTGAAGAGCGGCGCATGGAAGTGTGTGTTTGGTTGGTAGGATATCCTCATCCTCACCCACCCACCCACTCATTTCAAAAGAGATGCCGTCTGATCTTTTCTCCTTGACGCTGTCATGCGAGCAGACTTCCTTGTGTGTTTCCAGACAGACGGTGGCTGAACACATTAGTCAGCAAAAACCACAGGGTCCATTGTCTCACTGAGCATGACTGTCCTCAACATGCGGATGGTAATGATTAGTGGGACAGTCGATAGCAAGAAATGGATTCTGACATTACTAGCTTCTAATACAATTGTGACGACAACTTTATTTTCTCTTCCTGCTGATGTCTTGGCTGTTTCATTTTATAAATTTTTTTCCAATGCATTTTCACGAACCCGTTCGTACGATATAGTACGAAAATGTATGCATACCAATTCGGACGATATACTACGAAATCGGGCAACAGCCAGCTGGTCAGAGCTACTGAGCTCTGTTGTATCAGAGGCAGTTGGTAGTTGAGTTTAGCCGACAATAGGTGACTGTGAGCCGGCTACAGGCGCCGCCAGATGCCGGTCTTTTCAGGGGCCATGGCAGTTGAGTTTAAGGATGCACCGAATCCAGGATTCGGCTTCGGATGCGGCCAAATATTGGGCTTTTTGACAGGGTTCGGTTTCTGCCGAACCTTAGAATTTTTTTCCACCAAACCCTACTCTTGCACTACGCGCGCTATGCTGGTCCACGTCATGAGGCCGCCGTTGATTACAGGAAGGTGTTTACGTAGGTGGACCGTTCAATGCAGTAGGCTGTGAGAAAGGGAAAATGGAACTCGTGAGCAGAAAAAGTGTTGTTTGGCGGTACTTTCAGTCAAAAGCAGGCCATTCAAGTCGAGCTACATGTTCAATTTGCATTGCCGATTTGTCTTGTGGTGGCGAGGACCCTAAACAATACACAACATTGCCGCTGTTAAAAAATTTGCGTATGAAACATCTGAAAGAGTGGTGTATGAAGTAATCTACAGACAGCAGCCAAAATGTAGCAACTTCAGGTACGGCAAAGGAAGGACAGTCAAACTGAGGATGGGAGTAGGATTCGGTATTCGGTTTCAGATCCTGCAGAATCTTAACCAGTGGATTCGGTATTCGGCCGAACCCTAAAAATCTGGATTCGGTGCATCCCTAGTTGAGTTTAGCCGAGAAAGAGCGAGCGCCATGCAGCGATGATAGTTAAGCTTGGACACCAAAGTGACTAGTTAAGTTGAGGAAAAAAGATTGTGGTTTGGGTTAAAACACTCCCAAGGAACGAAAAACAGGTTTCCTGGGTGAAAGTCTTTTCGAACTCCGCTCCCCTGCTTGAAAGTGCTGTGTTTTGTGACCCACCCATCACCCCCGACCTCCTCCCTACACGGTCCAGAGCGTTCTTATATAGCAGCAGTCACTGTGGCGCATACAGCGAAAAATACGTGGAATGCTTACGAATTACAGTGCGTTACTTTTCGTTGCTACATGCACAAATGATTTATGAAAACAGCCTGTTATTTTACATAATTTCATGCAGATCAGTAGGGGTGCATAATTCAGAAAATGTCACGATTCGATATCGACTTTTAGTCTCATGATTTGATTAAAAATCAATTTTCGATTCAAAAACAATTCTCGATTCAAAAAACGATTCACAGTATGTAAATGTAGTTACTTTTCCCATGTGATTGCAGCAGACATACAATAAAAAATAAGAAAAGAAAAAATATATATTTTATATATATATTTAAAAAAATAAATATATATATATATATATATATATTATTTTATTTATTATTTTTATTTTTTTTTTACATATGAATCGATTTTTGGAATTCTATGAATCTATTTGGAATCGGCAGAGCTTGAATCGCGATTCGAATATGAATCGATTCTTTTGCACATCCCTACAGATCAGCATATCTTCCATTTGCTGTCTCATGCCAACTGTGTATTTCAACTCTAATCATCTCAGTGACTTTTTCCTGATTTCCTGTTTCTGTTACAACTCTTATAGCAATTCACTTTCTGATTGTAACTTTCTGTTTTCTCTCCTCGCTTCCAATCACTTCCTTTCTAACTTTCCTGACATATTAACCTCTCTGCACCTGCCTGCCTAACTTGATCCTTCTACCTGGTCCTTTTGTCCCTTGTTTGATACTTGACCTTTGGCTCCCTGTTTGTCCGTGGACCTCTACGCCACGTCTCTCTTCCCCCATGTCTCTTGCCCTTTGCCCTTTGCTCCTCGCCCCTCATTGCTTGCCGTAGCACACTGGTTGGACTCTTCATATCTAAGGAACATGGAGAGCCCAGTCGAACCAGACTACAGTAAGTCCTCAAGCACTTCTTTCTTTTTTTATCCTGCTGTTTCTCCCCTATTTTGTCTTTGGCACACTCTCCCGTCACCTGCTCCGCTCAGTTATGCACTCTCATTTCCAAACACACACTCAGATAACATTCCAAAGGAAGACTCAGCTTGGGCATGCAGTGTTTGAGTCCAGCAAGTCTGTTTTTCCAAGTGTCTTGCAGGCGTCTGCCAGTGTTTTCGGATGCCAGTGGAAAATGATGTGGTTGTTCCATCGAGTAATAGAGTTCATCTCACTCGAGTGACAACACTTGTGTTTCTATCTTTGTAAAGATATGTTGGAATTACATCGCTGTTCATCTCTGCGGACAGCCAACGCTTGCAAAAATGTGTTCCACGGTTTAATTTGAAAAGTGCTTGTTTGTAATTCCGTGCAGATGGCTCGTCCCAATCATACGAACCAGCTGTTTCACAGAAAATCACCACAACATGAGTATGAAAACGTGCTTTGTTATACACAACGGTGGCTTTTGATGGTTACATCGCAAGCCGTGGGAGAGCACAACAGGGCAAGCTTAACAGTAAAGCCAGAAGTTATTCCCAACAGCTCCCCAGAGGGCAGTGAGTGGACTTGGAGACAGAGTGGTTTGGCTGGCCACCAGCAAAAGGGTTAAGTAGCAGGGGTCCTGTCTACAAGAGTTAAGCTGAGAAAAAGGGCAGCTGGCAAAAAACACGCATAAAGATTTTTAATGGGATAGCCGATGTGGTTTGGGCCTTGTTCTTATAGATTCTCTCGATAGGGCTCGGGTGGTGTTGGGCCGATGCCGTGGGTGCAGCCTTGGGGGTTAAAGGTCAAGCCCAATGCGGCTGGGCTTTAAAGGACAGGCTGAGCTCACTGCTCAATCAAGTCTTTGTCTTCTGCATAGGCCTCTATGTGTTCAGAGGGGGCCCATTGCACAAAGCCGCCACAGTTCTACTCAATAGCTTTATTACTGTAGCTAAATAAGTTTGTGAATTAAGGGTGTGGAATGCTATTTTTCCGCTCCTTTTTTTCCTTCTTCATCCCACCCGTCATGTCTGCCCTCTGACAGTTTCATCACTCTTGATGGTAGCGGCGCTTGACGAGGGGATTCCCCCGCCCCTCTCTCTTGATGCACAAGAGAATGGGTCTCAGAGTAAAAGAGCCGCTCGTTAGCAGCAGGGCACAACCCCGCACTCTAATCAAAGGATCTGAGGCCGTCTGCAACGGGAGAGAGTTGGGGCTACGATCTGCTGTTGACTAGGCGGCGAATACCCACTCAACTGATTAGATTATATGCGGGTCAAATGAGGCGCTTTGATGACTGACTTTGATGTTGCCTGTCTACTGGGTCCACATTCAGGCCTAACATTTATTCCTACATGTCTGACAGTAACAGCCTGTAAAGCAAGCACCGAGGCACCCTGCCAGGCTGCGCTAAAGACTGCAGTTCTGTCATTACATGTTCACCTCACTGTGTGTTTTCACAGGCAGTGCTTAGTTTACTTTGTCATAAATGTGGCTTTCCCTCACCAGGAATGGGATGTCTTGTAGTGCAAATGCTGCGCGTAAGGGAAGAGAATTCAGTAGCGTTTAGAGAGGACAGCTGTTTACCAGCCAAAGCTCAGGCAGGGTTAGGGTTAGGGTAGAGAACACACAGCTGAGACACAACAGCTTTACATTTGAATTAAGTAGCTACTAGTAAGTAAGGCTGTGCAATTAATCGATTTTTGATCGCGATTTTTGTCTTTATTTGGACTTGCGTTCTAAAGGGGAATTCAAAAAGGGAAAAGTATTGAATGAAATGTCACAGTTCAAGGTGTTCTCACTGATTTGTTTAACTGTTTCACTGTTTTTTAAGTTCAACAAAGGAAACATGTATGTTTGGAAGTAGAAGCTCAGGAGATGCCTGCTTAGAACATGACTCTTTGCTTTTGGCATAGAAGTAGCATCTGAGTGCAAGAAACGGCACAAATATTGACTTCCTCCCTAAACGCTCTCTGCCAGTCTAAATTCAGAGGCTGGCAGACCCGTCCTAACAAAGTGTTGGCAGCAGTGTGAGAACGGGGCTGGGCTATTTTAAGTTGCCTGCGACAATGGAATTATAATAATACAGCCGACATTTTTGTTGATAATAAGTTACTCATATAGCTCATCAAGATGTTTTATAAAGGTAGCATCTATAACTGGAGTGGAAGAATTGATTACATGAATTCTTTTTTGTTTTGTTTTGGGATGTGAAAATCCTGTTTAAAAGTCAACACAGCTTTGGAAACAGTTGCTCCAATAAAATGCCAAGCTTTTGAGATGTGGGATTGAAATTGGCTCTGATAAGCAAGAAGATACGTGCCATAGAAAGTGTTGGTAAAACTATTAATGTGTGAATCTTTTTTATTTTGTTAGGTGTTAATGTTTGCTTACCAACGCATTTAATTAAAAATCAGCATGACGATACATAAATGCATACAAACTCTTTTTTTTTAATGGTCTGTCCACATATGTGGCAGATGGGTGAAGTTTTTTTATGCAGGGCAATATGAGTGCTAGAAGAGAAGAAGAAGAAACCCAACTCGCTACATTCCTTCAGAGTGATTAGAGGGCAGGGTCAGGCACATCTTAGTCATTCTCTGGGTTCAGTGACTAACTCAAGGACACTGCAGCTTCTGTATGATTCACGTCTGAGTGAATAACGTTCAACCAGTTGACTTATATGTTCGATGAGCAGTCAGACCGTGCACACCATTGATATAATCCCAGCTGCAGCCCCCTCCGCTGTTCTCCTGCCTGCTTGCCTGATGTGTCTGACTTGGTACATGTGGAGGGAATGTTGAGGCCCCCTTCCACATTCATTCACAAAGGATTGTCTTCTTCTTCCTCTGCAGCCGCTGGCACAGTAGTGATGCTGACTCAGACTCCCACTTACCTTCCAACTCTCTGATGTCATCAGCGTTCAATCTGGTTCAAACTCGTGGCCCTGTTAGTTTGACGATATCCACGTACTGTGTGTGTGTGTGTGTGTGTGTGTGTGTGTGTGTGTGTGTGTGTGTGTGTGTGTGTGTGTGTGTGTGTGTGTGTGTGTGTGTGTGTGTGTGTGTGTGTGTGTGTGTGTGTTTGCATTTATTAGGTTTCAGACAGTGTCTATTTAGTTCAGTATTTGCAACAAAGTGGCTTCACCAGAATCTGTCTGCCACTGTTAGTGATTACATTGGGTATGCGTCTCTATGTCCATGAACCCAGTTTATACTGTACATTCATGGTTATATTTGAGTATTTTGTTGGCAGAGTGTGCCTCTTGTTAGTAGGGCTGGGCAATATATAAATATATATCGATATCATGATATGAGACTAGATAACGTCTTAGGTTTTGGATATCGTAATATCGTGATATGGTAAGTGTTGTCTTTTCCTGGTTTTAAAAGGCTGTGTTAGAGTAAAGTAATGTAATTTTCTTAATTTACCAGACTGTTCTAGCTGTTGGATAATTTGCCTATAAAGCTTTAGTGCGGAATTTTTTGATATTAATGAACGTCTGTTACATTCAAGCCATTGCCAAATGAGTTGCTACAAAGCTAATTAAGACTATCAGCTCCACACAACTCTCTCTGGATTTCTCAGTATGGCTGTGTTCAGAAGAGTCTTCCGGTGATTTTCCCGCGCAGAAGCTCAAGTGAAGATAATTACCTCTCCTGAATAGTCCATCATGTTTTTTTAATCCTCCGTGTCGTCTTTGGCTATTAGCAACTGCGTGGAGGAGGGGTGGGGCTCGTGCGTGATCACGGAAGGCTTGTATCATGTGGACGCGCCGACAGTGTTGTTTGTCATTACTTAGAATTCCTCATGGGGCACGACAGAAATGACGCACTATAGCTTTAAGTTAACCACTTAGTCAATAAATCAACATTTCTGATAATTATTTTTCTAAAATCTCATTCATAAAATAACATTTTGTTAAAGCACCAAATATAAACCCTACAATATCGACATTGAGTTATTTGGTAAAAAATATCGTGATATTTATATTTCTCCATATCGCCCAGCCCTACTTGTTAGGGCCTATGTGTGGTGCAACGCTGCAGTTGACGGTTTAAGCGCAGACCCGACCACAACTGAGATCTTGAAGTAGATTCCATGATTCGTACTTGGCTCTCATTAAAGGCACAGTCACGCTTTTCAGTTTTGACTTTCTAAAACATTTAACCAAAGCCTTTTCTCGGGGAAATATTTCCCAAACAGTATCCCATATCACAATGTATTTAATAAACTGAACCACTTAATCTTGGATCTGGCTTATAGTATCTTAAGTCTGCAACAGATGGACGTTAATGCTGAGCCTGTGGTTTTTTGCATGTTATTGTGTGGTTTAGCTGACAGATGTTCCTTCCCTCTCTCTTTTTCTAGTTTATTACAGAGCTCTCGTCAACTTCACCGACTCCCTGGTCTACGGCCCCGAGCTCGAGGACATCTTCTCTTCAGCTTTTAACGAGATCTCTGAAGCAGTGGTGGACACGGTGCGTCCTATTCTCACAACGGATAAAGTCATCTGAATAGCAGTCATGTACAGTACACTAAGGCTACCTTATAAGGTCCAGGCGTGTTATTTATGACTTTGCTGATTTAACTATGTGTGACCTTATGTCTGAAAATCTTGCCCAGGCTTGTATATTTCAACTTAACTGAGTCTGGTTTTCCCTCCGCAGCTGGAGTCAGAATACAACAAGATAAAAGGTGTCCAGACAGTCAGCGTGGTCCTCATTAAGTAAGAACACCAGTCCTTTAAATCATGCCTTGTGACATCGAAAGTAGATACCCTGCAGTTGTGGGCTGCTGCTGCTGCCTGGGTGACTTACTCTGGCCAGGTGATATTTATTTTCCTTGTTCAAAACTGCACAAGGCCAACAGTGTAGGCCTGCAGTCAGTAATTCATCAGCTGTGAGTAATTCCTATTAAGGACGTCCAAAGAGAAACCTTAGCTCGAAAGAGCTTTCCTGGTTAACCATTTCAGGGTTCCCACGGGGCCTAAAAAGTATCATGAAAAAAGTATTTCATTTTGTTTAAAAAGTATTAAAAAAATTTTCTTGTCCTTAATAAAATGCCATAACATCATAAATAAATATTTTGTGTGGGTAACGTTTAAATTGACTTTATTTTGTATGTACATTTGACATTATATGGCCGTTAAGTTGGCATTACATTTACCCCTAGGTGGTAAATTTAGCTTTGAGAACCGTGGGGGTACCCTGCGTCCGCAGTGCACGCTTCAAACTCCGTAGCCTCACAAGGCCTTTTCTTTGCTCTTTGCAGGAAGATGATAAGAGAGGATGGCGTGGACGTATTTGTGGAGTTGGATGTGGGTTCTGACTACAACGCCAATGACGAACAGATCCGCAGCGTGCTGTACAACGTGGTGAAGGAGGGAGCCATTGCTTCCTACATCACATCAGTCCAGGGCTTTCAGTTCAGACGGCTTGGGGAAGGTAAGACCTCAACAAGGAGGAACGCCATTTAACACAGACGTGAAGTGACTCTGTTACACTAGAGTTTGCTGTATGTTTACAGCAAATTAAGGTCCGCCCGAGCGGTAGGCAGTGTCCTTAACATTTCCCTCTGATTTCTAGTTCAACCTCTGCCTCCAGTGGAGCCTATAGCCGTGCCAGGTTTGTACTGTGCCATGCCCTCTGCATGGTGACTGAGCCGACTGTTCTGTAGAAGCTGTAGGATGACTGTAGTGCCTTTTTAGAAAGATACAGTCGAGCATATGATGTTGGAATTTTATGATGACCATGTACAAACAATGGTCATTGGGTTTGACGAATGTTTTGCATGGAATCACCGATGTAAAGTTGACTTCTGAGTGTCCCTAAAGTCCGGTAGCGCACAGTGAATAAGAAGGACCTTTGCATGGCATGAGTTTGATTACAAATGCTGCTGTTCACTGTAATCTAAATCACCTTTTTCATTCACGCAAATTCCACCAACTCGGTACACAGGCATGGCAGCTGATAGAGGATAATGGTAACTTTATCTTTAATGTATTTACTCAGAAGACAGGGTTACCATCTATCTGTCTGTCTCAGCTTATCTGACCGCCTGTCTATCCATCTATCTGCGTGTCTGTCAGTCTTGTCTTGTCTAGTCTCGTGTGTGTATAGCTTAGTCTGTCTAGCCTAGTTTGCGTGTCGGTCTAGTTGTCTGTCTATGCTGTCTGTCTAGTCTGTCCCGTCCATAGACCGTAAAATTAGTGGACGTAGCGTCCGCAGCGTCCTGCATTGGTTTTTGGACTGCCGTTTTGAAGCCTCGAGTTTGGCGCCATCTTGTTTTTTTGCAACCTGATGTGACGATCTTTGACGAGAGGGTGGAGCTGGGGAGGATGACACCGTCAAGCCAATGTTGTTTATGGTTTCATGGGAAAGTCGCCGATTTTCAACCCATCCATCCATCCATCCATCCATCCATCCATCCATCCATCCATCCATCCATCCATCCATCCTCATACCCATCCACCCATCCTCCCACCCATCCATCCATCCATCCATCCATCTCTTAATCCTTTTCAAATGTATAATATCCTTAAGTATCTGGAAGCACACCCCTAACGATAGTCTTTACAACATGCCTGAGGTCCACTCGCTGTAGTACTCTGATGGCTGAGAGGTCCAGTGTGCTGTTGTTTTTCACCTCCCTTTGTTTTATTTGTGCTGTGATGTGACATTAGTGTAGTGTATTGGCTTTATTTTAGCATTGGCTTGCATGTATTTGATCCTTCAACACTTGCCCCCCCCCCCATCTCTCTCAGTAACTCCTGGCATCAGACCCTGCATGCCAGATGAGCACAGGTGTGGTGATGGGACATGTATCCTGATGGAATACCTGTGTGACAACAGACCAGACTGCAGAGACATGAGTGATGAGACCAATTGTGGTGAGTGGCTTCAGCTTGGCTGGCCTGCAAGTTGTGACACGGTCGGCTATAGCTATAGCATGGAACACTGGCCGGACGTAAGACACACCCACTCACGCTAACAGCTCTAACCGCTTTGTACATCTGCTAAGTTTAATCAAAGATTTGTTTTAGACATAAAACAGACAGTCCCTCCGGTCTCCACCACCCCTACCACCACAACCCCCACCACCACCCCCATCAAGAAGCCCCCGCGGCCCCCCAGCCCACCTGGACCCTGCAGAGCGGATCAAGCCACATGCCAGAGCGGAGAGTGTATCCCTCGAGACTACATCTGTGACGGAGAGAGGGACTGCTCGGACGGAAGCGACGAGTTCAGATGTGGTAAGTACAGTCTTGTGTAAAGTACTTGAAAGCAATACTTGAGTAGAAGTATCTTACTAGAACATTACTTTGGTAGACGTTTAAGCCACCCTTTAGAATATTACTTGAATAAAAGTCTTAAAGTATCTGATATTTACTGTACTTAAGTATCAAAAGTAATTTTCTGATTTTAAATGTACTTAATTATTTGAAGTAAAAGTAAAAAAAAAAAGAACTTTGATTATGAACGTAATGGTGGCTTCCTTATAGTAAAGCACACTATTCTGAGTTTTCACACCTTCTTATACATCAAATTCAAAGTCTGACATCAACAAAGAGAAAAACAGAAACCCAATTAGAATTTTTTTAGAAGAAGAATCTTTCACTCCTACGTACGAAAAACATTTCTAGCAAGTATTAGATGCTTAGGGGAAATGTATCGGAGTTTACATTTTATTTATGAAATGTAGTGGAGTAAAAGTAAAATTTCCAATAATGTAAGTACAGTGACTAAGTATTTATACTGTTTTACATTACAACACAGGGTAAGTACCACAGCCATGTGTACGTGCACACTCTGAGGCAACAGCATACGCTCTAATTATCCTCAATCTTTGCACAGGTACTCCATCTCCCTGTGAACCCAATGAGTTCAAGTGTAAAAATGGCCGCTGTGCCCTTAAGCTCTGGCGCTGTGATGGAGACAACGACTGTGAGGATAACTCAGATGAAACAGACTGCCGTAAGTCTCCGTTTCATTTGTGAGTCATTAAAGGTCTGCCTTGAGGGGAATAGGTTCATGTTTTAGGAAACTTGCTTGATCTTGCTTCTTGCTGAGAGAAGATCAATCCTCTCATCTGCTACTCTGAACAAGTGATTCATACCATTTTGTCATACCTACAGCCACCAAGGGTCCTGACGACAGGTGTGCTCCTGAGCAGTTTGAATGCCTGACCGATCGCACTTGCATCCCAGCTAGTTACCAGTGTGACGACGAGCCAGACTGCCCTGACCGCTCGGATGAGTACGGCTGCAGTAAGTCTCACACCAACAGCTGTCTTACAGCTCTCTGCTCGAAATCTTTCTTTCTCCCTCATGCGCATGTCACTCTTCTTTCTTACTTTTTGCCCTCTCTCTCTCTCTCTCTCTCTCTCTCTCTCGCGCGCGCTTTTGTCCCAATTCGATTCTTTCACGATACATGGGTGCTGATTCGACTTGTATTGCCATTTTCATTTATTGCGATTCGATAGCATTGAGTATTGCGATTTTCTTTTCCTTCTTTAACAAAAAACAAATGTTGAATAATACACTTCTAGAGACAATATATCATTTGACATTCCTAAAAAGGAATAGTTTTCTAAGAAGAATGCACATCACATGTCCTTCTGACATTTATTTCATTTGTAAAGAAGAACATAACATGGATTTTCTGTTTTCGCTCTGTTTTGCTGTAAACGAATATGATGTAGTCACCGTCAGCGGTACTGTATAAACAGAAAATATTTAGGTGAATCATTGGTAAAAAAAAAAAAAAATAAAATAAAAAATATTGATTCTAGGGAAAAGAATCACGATACATATACGATTTTCGATTTCCCACCCCTACTCCCTATGCTTCTTTGACTCTCCTCTATAGTCACCCTCTGAGCTCCTTCGTACGCTATGACTAATTTGCTGTGAACCCAGCTCTTTTCACACGTGTTGACTGAGACACAGAGCTTTTTTTGTGAACCACCCATTCCTGAGAACTGAAAGGGAATTGGCCCTCCATAGCAGAGAATTATGTTTCCTCTGACTCTTCAGGCATTTATGAGCTTCACCGGTTCGCCAAATTCCAGTCATATTTTTTTTTGTACACGTGCATTTATTATGGGGTTAAAGCACTTCTCATCTTCTTGACGCTTTGCAGCCCCTCCCACTGTGACAAGCCCGCCGGAAGAGTCCATTCAGGCAGCGCGGGGGGCGACCGTGACGTTCAGCTGTCAGGCTGTGGGAGTGCCAACACCTATCATCACCTGGCGACTCAACTGGGGACACATTCCTCTCAGTGGCAGGTGGGTTTGATTAGAAATTCTCCTTCTGTACTGTAATTAAATTAAAACTAAAATAACTCATTTTGACATCATACTAGTACAGTTTATTAATGGTTTGAGGAAAATGCTGTCCACATGATTTTAAATATCTTTGGAACCGCTATGCTCTAAATGTTAAAAATTGATTTGTGTTGATGCTACTTTCCGCAAAGCATGTGTTGCACTGTTTGGGCAAGCTGTCTCAAACAACACATCTGCATTGTGCGAAAGCCAATCTCACCTAATAGATGTGCAGCAGACCATGAAAATTAGAAAATGACTATGAAAGAATTTGTCTTCTCCACACATTTCTCACATGGCATGATGACGGTCAAACAGCCCTTTTAGATCAGTGTTTATGTGCTGAGTCATAATTTTATTTCGACCTGTGATTCTAATTACTGAGATATTTGTGGTGTATTCCAAAAGTTGCTCTGTCAGAATATTCACTCAGGGCGTAGTCTGCTGTGTGTGTGGTTAGGCAATTACAGTTGAATGTTATGGATGTTTGTCTAACAATATTTCTGCAGACTGTTACAGCGAGAGTCAGAGACCAGAGGGTTGCTATTATGGTCTGCGCCGTAGTTGAAGTAAACTCTCGACTGAGTTTATTACTGTAAAAGCAATCGTTTGTGCTGTATTTCTGTTTTAAGATAAGTTTAGTTAAGATTCTTTCATTGTCATTGCATTTACACACAATGAGATTCAGGTGTACTACCTGAGACTGTGCTCAAAAATATACCGGTCAAACATCTCACATTCACACACATGCAACTCACCAGTAAAAAAACGTTTTGTGATTTGCACCGTTTGTAATAATGTGGTAAAAAATTTCCCAGGATCTCCATGACCAGCGAGAATGGCCGTGGCAGTCTGACCATCCGCGATGTGAAGGAGGCGGATCAGGGGGCGTACACCTGTGAGGCCATCAATGCTAAAGGCCTGGTGTTTGGGATCCCTGACGGAGTCCTTACACTGACATCCAGTCCAAATCCAGGTACTTACGCCATATTTTTGCTGTGGGTTCACCATCAGAAACACCACAGTTTTTACTATAACTTAATTCTAGTTACAATAAGAATATTAATCGACTTGTGTCTTTTTTTTTTTTTTTCTTCTTCTCTGTAGGCAACTGTCCTGATGGTCACTTCAGTGTGGAGGGCCGCTGTGTGTCCTGCTTCTGTGCCGGACTCTCCAAGAACTGCAAAGGAACCGGCCGCTACCGCAACCAGATCAGCCTGCGTTTCACTGAGGAGGAAGACTTCAAAGGCACTGAGACTATTCATGCTTTTAAAACTGACAGAGAGCTAACAGAACGAATACAGGCTGGAATCAGAGATGTGGACTTCAGACTTGGTGACTTGAACTCGAGTCGACTCAGGGCACCGTTTTGATGACTTGTGACTTGACTTGACAAAAAATAAATGACTTGGGACTCGACTTGCAAGTCAGTGACTCAAGACTTGACTTGAGGAATGATGACTTTGGATGACTTGCATGTATTCATAAGTTTGAATGTTAGCTGTTAAGTATAAAATATGATTACATAACGTTGTCACAGTTCTGTCTAACTGTCAAGTGTGGTACGCAGCGGCAGCAGTGCAAACTGTAAATCATGATTGGACGACTCAAGAAGCTCCCCGGTATGTGATTGTCATGTTTGGATTACTGGCTGTCAGTCAAACTCCTCGCTATGGCAACACGTAACACCAAAGACCCCTGATGAAGCCTCATTAGTCAGACCAGAACACCACAATGGCTGTGTCTGTGCCACGAGTAATCACTTCTTGATGATAAAAAAAGTGACTTGATTTGGGACTTGACTTGACATAACCCTGAAAAATAACTCAAGACTTATAGGGCCCTATCTTGTATCTCTGCTATTTTAAGACCGTCCAGTGCCTGTGTCGTTTAAATAGCAAATGCACCTGCGCCAATCTGTGCGCCCATGGGCGTGCCGGTCTTACAGGGAGATGTGTTCAGGTTAATTCTGGGCGTATTGCTATCTTGAGGCAGCGGAAAATGATCGCGCCATTGACCAACAAAAACCTGGTCTAAAGTCAATAGCGCAGCATTTCATTGTTATTTTAACAGCGCATTAGTAAAATGTGCCTAGACTCATGCACAGCGCGCACACTATGCTTGTTACACACACCAGGGACGTGCAGCAGCACACACACATGCAAAAGATTGGAAATAAAAATATTATGGTGCAAATCCACCATTATAATAACAATGCGCCAAGGTACAAACGTGCCTGGCTTTTAAAGGGAATGGGAGATGACGCTCTGATTGGTTTATTCCATGTTTACCCTAAAACACACCTATGAATTAATGAAGACACTAAGTACAACCCTTTTGAACCATGCGCCCGGCGCACGGACCCTTTTTTCCACCGTCAAACTAGCAAAAGTGGATCTGGACACGCCCTAAACGCACCTGCTCCAGCACTTCACGCCGTGCGCTTAGATCGTTAAAATAGGGCCCGTAGACTTGGAACTTGAGCAAAGATGACTTTGTCACAACACTGACTGAAATACCTTTTTAAAGGTTTGTGAAGTCCTAACATTTAGAGCTTGAAAGATGCTGAGTGAATCTGTTATTCTTACTTACAGGAGTGAATGTCAGCTACCCGGCCAGGCCAGGCACTCCTCCTCTCTCCTCCACTCAGCTCCTCATTAACCCAGAGATGGAAGAGTTGCAGCTCGTCGACCTGTCGCGCCGTTTCCTCAACCTCGACTCCTTCTGGACCCTGCCTCGCCAGTTCCTGGGCAACAAGGTAAAGAGTCAAATCATTTACAGAGGGCTGCACAATATATCGTTGTTGTTTTTGTTGTTTTTTTTATCGTCAACGCAACATCAACTGGTGCAATAAACACATCGCAAAAGGCTGCGACATATCGTGATTTTTTGTGTTAGTTGAAAGAAAATATCAGTAGAAAACTGCACTTTAAAATGTAACTGACATTCTTTTTTAGGGTTTCCTGTTATATGTTCAATTTGTTCAATAAAAGAATGTTAGAAATTATTTCCTTTTTGTTTGTTTTAAATTCAACAAGCAATTTGTTGTATTTTAGCAGAAGACTGAAAGCAGCAGAAATGCAGAACTGAGTGCACTTTAAAGGTCCCATGGCATGAAAATTTCACTTTATGAGTTTTTTTTAACATTAATATAAGTTCCCCCCTGCCTGCCTATGGTCCCCCAGTGGCTAGAAATGGTGATAGGTGTAAACCGAGCCCTGGGTATCCTGCTCTGCCTTTTGAGAAAATGAAAGCTCAGATTGGCCGATCTGGAATCTTCCATTTATGAGGTCATAAGGAGCAAGGTTACCTCCCCTTTCTCTGCTTTGCCCGACGCCCACAGCTGCCCAGAGAATTTGGCCCGCCCATGAGGAAATAGAGCTACAACCGTGGCCGCAAGCTGGTCAAGGCCACACCCCCACCCTCCACCTTGCCCCCTCTCGCCTCCTCAATAGCATTTAAAGCTACAGACACAGAAATGGCACATCCTAAGGAAAGCTCATTGTAGGACTGGCTCTAGTGGCTGTAATTCTGCACCAAGGCTGAATTTCAGGAAAGAGACTTCAGATACAGTATTAGGGGACCACTAAGGTCTATATAAAAGAGACTTCAGATACAGTATTAGGGGACCACTAAGGTCTATATAAAAGAGACTTCAGATACAGTATTAGGGGACTAATAAGGCCTATATAAAAGAGACTTCAGATACAGTATTAGGGGACTAATAAGGCCTATATAAAAGCATCCAAAGCATGTCATAGGAACTTTAATGTCGTTATTTATCACGATATTCAAACATTATTGCATATTTTTTCTCATATCGTGCAACCCTTTTATTACAGACTTTATTTCACTTAACTAATTATCACACTTGATCATAAAAATCATTGAATGTATTTTCAGATTGACTCCTATGGAGGATCCCTGAAGTTCAAGGTGCGGTACACATTGGCCCGCGGTCTGTCTGAGCCTGTGGAGAAGCCTGACGTGATGCTGGTTGGAAACGGACGCAGGCTGGTGTACCGCAGAGGCAACCCCACCCCTGCCCGAGTGGTCAACCAGAAGGAGATCAAGTTCAGTGAAGTAAGTCTTTGGTTAAGAAAGTGCAAATTCTGCACAATCCAGTGGTAAATGAGTGATGAGGACTTGCAGTTCTTTACAACAGAAATACAAAAATGTTGTTTGTTTGTCTACAAATTCAAAAAATTCGGAATACAATTACACAGTTGACACCCAAATATCATTTTGACCAACTCTGACTTGCGGTATAATGTAAAAATGAAAAGCTGAACTTCCCCTATCTGAAATAAATTTGAATTACATACATCCATCAGTAACCCCTCTTGTTATTGTTTCAGGATAGATGGCAGCACTCCAGTGGCCGCCCTGTGAGCCGGGAGGAGCTGATGATGACGCTGGCCAACCTGGACAGCATCAGCATCCGCACCATCTACGACAACCACATGGTCAGCGTGGGACTCGCCGGCATTGTCATGGAAACCACCGCTGTGGAGTTCAGCACTCTGGGTCACGCTAAGGATGTCGAAGAGTGCAGGTAAGAAAGAAAACCCTCAAGCACGAAACCGTGGGGTTAGGGGAGATGGGAGATCTTTACACGCCACCGGTCAGCGGTCTACAATCAAAGCAACCTGTTGGAACTAGTGTGTCCTGTGTGTGCATATTTAGAGTGAAAAAGTGCTGCACAATAACACAGTGGCATGTATATATGCAATGAAATGTTTTAGAAATACAATAATGTATTTTGAGGGACGGTTTGGGGGCCATTCCCCAAAATGTAGCATGCACGGTTCAATTCCATCCATAGACCTTTGTTACATTTCCCTCTCTCTTCTCTGTGTATTTATTTTTTTATCATATCACCACTGTAAACTATATTTGCTAGCTTTTTTATTTACAGCATGAGAAAAGGTTGCAATTTGTAGCGTTGTAATTTGACTCGTCATACTGTTGTGGAAACGGTTGGACCCGCTTGATGATCCTTATATTTATCGTTCCCAGATGTCCTCCTGGATATTCAGGCCTGTCCTGTGAGATGTGTTCCCCTGGTTTCGAACGTGTCCCTGGTGGCTCTTATCTTGGCACCTGTGCTGGTTGTAACTGTTATGGACACGCCAGCGCCTGCGATCCAATCAGCGGACACTGTCTGGTAATAGCGAACTCTCTTTTTTGGCTACAATGAAAGTCAGTCACTTAGGGTGAATTGGAGTTTGCTGATAGTCACTTCCTTACTGGAAAACATGGCAGAGTTTAGCTTGTTGATCAAAACAGATGTCTGTCTGCTTCAAGGAAATATTCACTTTCTTGCCAAGAGTTAGCTGAGAAGATCAATAGCATTCTTGAGTACGTACGCTAAATATGAAGCTGGAGCCAGCAGGCGATTAGCATAGCTTAGAATAAAGACAAGTAGAAACTCTCCAAAAATAAAAAAAGACATCAGCCTATTACTATACTAGCACCAGATTTTTTTTAAAGGCTAGCTGTTTCCCCCTGTTTCCAGTCCTTATGCTAAGCTAAGATAATGAACTCCTTGCTCTAGCTTCATTGTTGAAGTAGTCGTAGTCTCGCATTTCCAGACCTATCTCCACAGCGCTGCAGAGTAAGGTCTGGCTACACCACACATACATTCTGGGAAAGGAGAAAAAAAAACACTCTGAGTTGTTTGCATTTCTTTAAACCAATCACAATCGTCTTGGGCGGCGCTAAGCTCCGGACGCAGTGACGGTGGCTCTGCTAAATAGTCTCTGGAAGGAACTTGTTTTATTTGCACCTCGAAAAAAAACCCGCCGCATACAACATTAAATGAAGTCAGCTGTTCACACAATACAGTTACGTGAGCTATTAAAATTAGCTGGATACATGGTTAAACCTTATTTGCTCTACCCAGTGACCACCAACGTCCCAGTTAGAGTAAATGCCGTAAACATATTCTTTGTAAATCTTTACAACCGTTCTCCGAAAGAGCCAAGCAGGCCGGCCTTGTTGCACGATGCAAATTTTCTTCAAAACTCGCCATTTTCAGCGTGTAGCTGGCTAGCTCGAAGCTTGTTGTTGTTGTTTCCCCGAAGGGAACAGAGTTTGAGAACGTCAACACACAGAGAGAGGAAGGTTAGGGACATCCAGTGCGTGCCCCTCGCCTTCTGCTCATGTCAGGCAACGATTCTGGAAATGTACTTCCGTTGATCCCGACTGGAGTAGAAGAAAGCGAATAAGTGTATTTTCCAAAATGTCAAACTCTTCCTTTTCTTTTTTGAGTGGCATCCCTGCGAGAGAATGACCAGTGTGTTCTCCCTGCCACAGAGCTGCCAGCACAACACAGAGGGCCCGCAGTGTGATAAGTGTCGCCCGGGCTACTTTGGTGACCCGAGCAGAGGTCGCTCCGATGACTGCAAGCCCTGCCCCTGCCCGTACTATGAGACATCCCGCCGGTAAGGTCACAGACCCACCCAGGCCGCACACACACACACACACACACACACACACACACACACACACACACACGCACACAAACTACTGTACAAATAGGAGCAGACACATTCACACCCACAGACCAGACAAAGCATCAGTGGGAATATAACCTAACCCTGCAAATATGTGAGCGGGGATTTATTCATTCAACATGCCACTCATTAAAGCACTGCTGTCGATTTTAATCTATGGCTTCTTGTACTGGGCTTTGTAGCTTTTCTGACACCTGCTTCCTGGACGTCGACCAACAGCCAACGTGCGACGCCTGCAGGCCCGGCTACACAGGAAGACGCTGCGAAAAGTGAGGAAACCGACAGCATTACCTGTGTTATCAAGTTACAGTTTCAGTAGTTTGGATGTGGTTTATAAGACCATGATATCACTCTTTAATGACTGGTAGTAGTATCAAAAATGTAATAATAAAACCTACCCTAGAAAAAACCTAGAATATGGTTTTGACGAATGAAGATTGATGGGAACAAGCAGAAGGAGCTATAACAAATGGGTCAATCGTTTTGTTTCATTTCAGGTGTGCTCCTGGTTACCAGGGTAACCCCCTTCTGCCTAATGGAAAATGTGCTCCTAACCGTGAGTACATGTTCAACACATTGCACCAACATTTTTGAAATTCTCATTTCAAGGCATGAAATGGACAGAAGCTGTAGTCAAGCCATATGACCACACAGGGGTCTTTTTAATGATTACCATGGGGTTTCTCTCCCCCCCCCTCCCCTCCTGGTGTTACAGTAGGCAGTAGAATGTGATCATGGCTCAGGTATGCAGAGTGGCTGGAACACTCCCAGGTGCACTTTCCACCCCATACAGTATGTCATCGTCTTTCCATTGCTCTCTCCCTGCAGAAAGCTCCAAGTGTGATAACAGAGGAACTGTCAGCTCCAGCAGCAGACCATGCAGCTGCAAGGTATGTATGCAGTATGGCAAACTGGGAAAATAGTTTTAAGATGAGATAAGGCCTTTCTTGTTGCTCCTGCTCTTCTCTATCAGGATTATATTACAGGGTACCCATGGGGTCTTAAAAGTATTTAAAAAAAAAAAAAGTCATTAAATAAAATATTCTAAAAATAGAGCCTTAAAAGTATTGAGTTTCATTTACAAAGTATTAAAGTTTGTTTACAAAGGTCATCAATCTTTTGTTGTCCTTTTCGTAGGATTTAATAAATATTTTGTGTAGATAACTTTGTTTTGTATTTTTAGTTTTTTATAGCATAAGATTCAGGTAATTATGATTTTTCTCGGGCTTAAAATCCACACTGATTGTCCAATAAATGGCCGTGAAGTCGGCATTACATTTCCACCAAGGTGGTATTAAACATGTCTTAAAAAGTCTTACATTTAACTATAATAATCCTGGGGGTACCCTGTATTACTATGGTATTACTACCATTTATCCTGAAATCTGTTATATAATAGGGGCTGACGTGTCGCGCTGTTTTGTTTTTTCCTCTGTCATCTTTTATGAAAGAAATAAGCTTGACAGGCAGATGGATTACATATGGGCTGGTCGCGTGTGTGTGTGTGTGTGTGTGTGTGTGTGTGTGTGTGTGTGTGTGTGTGTGTGTGTGTGTGTGTGTGTGTGTGTGTGTGTGTGTGTGTGTGTGTGTGTGTGTGTGTGTGTGTGTGTGTGTGTGTGTGTGTGTGTGTGTGTTTGTTTCAGAACAACGTGGCAGGCGCTGTGTGTGACGAGTGTAAGGCCGGGTTCTTCCATCTATCAGAGACCAACCCTGAGGGCTGTCTACGTTGTTTCTGCATGGGCGTCACCAAACAGTGTGCCAGCTCCACTTGGACTAGAGATCAGGTAGGTTGCCAAGCTCCGAATGGCAAAGGGAGGGGTGAATATCTTTGGTATCGAGGTTTGACTGAGTGTTTGTGCAGTGGTGCTGTATCAGCAAATCCTTTCGGAGGTTACATGGCGAGATGCAGTGTGCAAACAGTCACTGAGCGCATGTAAATCTCAGTTCACAGCTCATTTCGACAACCTGTTTGTGTCTCCTTTAGGTGCGAGGAGGGGTGAACGGGCAGCTCTTCTCCCTCTCCAACAGTGCCAACACTAAAACTATCTCGGAAGGCATCTCCCAGCGGGGCTCGTCTGAAGTTGTCTATCGCTCATTCTCCAGTGTCCCCAAAGACATCTACTACTGGGTCCTGCCTGAGAGCTTCAGAGGAGATAAGGTGAGATATATATATATATATATATATATATATATATATATATATATATATATAAACAAACTGGTTAAACACAATTAAAACCAAGCAAATAAAGCGTGTCTTAAGGCGCATCTAAATAAAACATCCACAGACTCAGCCTGGCTGCATTTCTCTGCCCTTTCTGTCCCACTCAGTCATGCCTCAACATGTTAAAAGGCTGCACTTATCCACACAGCGAGACTCCTTTGAACCTTTGGCTTGAATTCACAGGCAGGCCAAACATGGGTGTCTTGTGACTCCCCCCACAGTCCCATTAGGAGTGAAATACCTTTCCACCATTCCGTTACGTTGAGATGAGCTTCTCTTTTTTTTTTTTTCCGCCATGTTGCGACCAGGTGACTGCCTATGGCGGGGAGCTTCGCTACACGGTGCGCTTCGAACCGTTCCAGCGCTCGATGGTGATCGACGGTCAGCCGGACGTGGTTCTCCAGGGCAACGGCATCTTCCTGGAGCACTACTCTCAGACCAAGCCTCTCCCGCGTGCCCCACAAACTGTCACCGTGGTCTTCAGGGAGGTGGGTTTCGTCATTGAGCAGTAAAGGGTGGTGGTGGTGCAGTGGATATGACACATGCCTTTGGTGTGGGAGATCTGGGTTCGATTCCCGCTGTGATACATCAACCAATGTGTCCCTGAGCAAGACACTTAACCCCTAGTTGCTCCAGAGGCGTGCAACCTCTGATATACTGTATAGAAATTGTAAGTCACTTTGGATAAAAGTGTCTGAATGTAATGTAAAAACTCTGCTTTTTGCTAACGTCTGTGGCTAACTTTGTTTGTTATTTTTCTATGTTTTGCTTCAGTTTGTGTGTGTGTATGTGTGTGTGTGTGCATGTGCGTGTGTGTTCTGTATATTTTAAAGTGCTGTATAGATCTGGTTCTCTGTATAACTGCACAGTAAGTTGTGTCGCTTTTGTACAAAGCGCATTGTGCTACATTGATTTGTATGAAATGTTCTACAGAAAGAAAGTTTGATTGATTGATTGTTAGCAGGAGTATTCTTTAGCTAAATCTGAATTCTCACTCAGTGTTAGTAGAGTAACTTTCCTCTTTTCTCCATTCTTTGTCCGGCCGGTTGACAGTCTGGATGGCGCCGCGCTGATGGGCAGCCGTGTACTCGTGAGCACCTGCTGATGGCCCTGGCTGACGTTACCGTCTTCATGATCAGGGCCACCTACGCAGACAACATGGTAGAAACCAGGTATGGGGGGGGGGCTTCCTTTGTCACTGCACAGCTCATTCACACACCTCCAAAATGAATCCAAGCAAAGTTTATTGTTAATTATGTGTTTTTTTGTGTTAAATAGTATCTCAGACATCAAGATGGACGTGGCTGTTCCTCACTCCACTGGTAATGAACGTGCCCTGGAGGTGGAAGAGTGCGCCTGTCCTCAGGGATACAGAGGACCCTCCTGCCAGGTACACATGCAGATTTCAGAGAAGCATTTTAGTTGAATTTAACAAAAAAGGATTATTTTTTGGGGGGCTTTCATCCGCATCTTACGGCAGATGGAGTCATGGAGATGGCTTATTTGTCGTATCACTTTATTTTATTTATCACATATTAGTCTGGCATTGCCAGACTTATCTCTGCAGCGCTGAGGAGGAAGGTCTGGCTACACCACACATACATTCAGGGGACAAAAATGCTCTGGGTTGTTTGCATTTCTTTAAAACAATCACAATCGGACACAGCAGCGGTGGATCTGCTAAATGGTCTCTGGAAGGAACTTGTTTTGGTGGAACATTTGCACCCCACAAAAGAACACGCCACGTACATTATTAAATGAAGTTAACTGTTCACACAATACAGTAATGTGAGCTATTTAGATTAGCTGATACATGGTTAAACCTAATTTGCTCTTACCAGTTTATCAACATATGTACTTCGTCCACAGCAATCCCACCAATCTGTCCCAAAACGTCCCAGTTAGAGAGGAAATGCCAGTAAATATATTCTTTGTAAATCTTTACTCTCATTCCCCGAAAGAACCAAGCAGGCCTGCCTTGTGGCACGATCCAAATATTTTTTTCAAAACTCGCCATTTTCAGCATGTAGCTTGCTAGCTCGAAGTTTGTTGTCGTCTCCCGTAGCGAAGGGGTTTTGAGAACGGCCACAAACGGAGAGCGGAAGGTGTGGGAGGTCAGGCAATTATCCTTGAAATGTACTTCCGTTGATCCAGACTATATCACAATTGACCATCTCTATTACATCTGAGCAAAAATGTGCTGATGAAGACTCTGAGATTTGGTCAAAAGCTAGTGAATGGACTTCGAGTTGAGAATTTGAACTGCTGTTTCCAAGTTCAAGAATGAACTTTGGTGCTAGTTAGTTAGTTTAATTGAGTTTGAAAAAAAAGGAATGAAAAAAAACAAAACACAGATATGCCTAAGCTTGTTAATAATAGCACAGTAAACCCTTTACATTACAGTCATTCATGATAATTGCAGTCTGTCTCCCTGCTGTAGTGGAACGAAGGCGTGTTTCTCTTTGTCATCGCTTTTCTCTCACCTGAGGTGTTTTTCCGTGTTGGTTGCAGGAGTGTGATGAAGGGTACACTCGGACCAGCTCGGGCCTCTACCTGGGCACTTGCGAGAGGTGTGACTGCAACGGTCACGCCAGCGGCTGTGACGCAGAGACCGGCAGGTGTCTGGTAGGTTTCATGCTACGCTTTTTCTCCTCTCTCAACTCTTCGGCCAGCATCAGCAGCTTTGATCTGTGCAGTGGAACGCACTAATGGTTTCTTGGCAAATCCCAACGTGTGGAAACACACCATCACTCGTAATGTGCTGTGTATTCAACTGTTCCATGGATCTCACCCTTTCTTTATTTCTGTGTGTCCCGACCAAAAGCAATGTCTCCATAACACCGCCGGGCCAAGGTGTGAGCTCTGTCAGACTGGATTCTATGGAAACCCGGTAACAGGTGGTGCTCAGGCCTGCCAGCCCTGCCCCTGTCCTGGAACCGCTTCCAGCAACCAGTGAGTTCATGTCTTAAAGTTTTTTGTTCTTGTGTCAGTTTTATTCAGTCAGCATAGATTAGTTAATGATTCTGTTTAATGCTGAATTTGGCAAAGTAAACAGTGTGCAATAGAGACAGAGCGCATCGCGTCATACTGAAAGCCACGCCCACCGGAGGGGAAAACAACTCTTCGTTGACTTCAACTGCGTGAAGGTGCCTCATCATCAGTTCTGTCTGCTAGCAAGCAACAGAAAAAATGCCTAAAAGCTGCTGAGCGACGCATTACCAGCAATGTAAAGAAACCCATAGCTAACCGAAAAAAACAAGCTTTTACGAAGACATGAGTGGATGCACATGTGAGGAATCAGCAGGAAGAATGGGAAGACGCTAAGCTAATGTTATGCCCAGCGTTACGTGTGCAGAAAACATTTTGTTACCAAGTCAAATATCCAATTGTCAGTTTAAGGCTAACATAACGTTAGCTTAGTGTCAGGATCCCACAGTCTCCCCTTTCTCCCTTCTGATTCCTTATAAAAACTTAAAGGAACACGCCGACTTATTGGGAATTTAGCTTATTCACCGTAACCCCCAGAGTAAGACAAGTCCATACATACCCTTCTCATCTCCGTGCGTGCTGTAACGCTGTCTGACGGCTCCAGCATTAGCTTAGCCTAGCACAGATCCTGCAGGTAACTGGTTCCAACTAGCCTACTGCTCCGAATTGTGACAAAAGTGACAAAATAACGCCAACATGTTCCTGTTTACACGTTGTGATTTGTAGAGTCACAGCGTGTACAAAAAACAACTTAACATGAGACACAGCCGTCTTCTATCCCTAAACAAACCGGGAACTATATTCTCAGACAGGCTTGCTGCGAGCATATCACTCCGCCCAAGCACTATATTCTTCCGCCTGAGAATATAGTTCCCGGTTTGTTTACGGTTAGAAGATGGCTGTGTCTCATGTTACGTTGTTTTTTGTACACTCTGTGACTCTACAAATCACAACATGTAAATAGGAACATGTTGGTGTTATTTTGTCACTTATTGGGAGCAGTAGGATTACTGGAACCATTCACCTGCATGTTCTGCTGGCCTGATGCCGCTGGAGCTGTCAGACAGCGTTACAGCACGCACGGAGATGAGAAGGGTATGTATCGACTTATTTACTCTCTGAAGAATTACAACAATCATAAATTCCAAGGGCGGTTCCCTTTAAGTTATGGGTTTGCTTTACTTTGTTGGTAGTGTATATCCCCACACAGGAGCTTTCAGGCATTTTTCTGCTGTTTGCTATAGCAGATAGAACTGACGAGGAGGCACCTTCACGCAATACAAGTCAATGGAGAGCAGCGAGCGGTTTTCCCCTCCGGTGGGGGGCGGGACTTAAATGCGCTCTGTGTCTATGCAGGGGCTGAAACCACTCAAGTGTGCCACAATAAAACAGAGCTCACACTGTATATGAAATAACATGATTACTGCCAGAAGGAGCATCCTCACGGTATGCGTGGCCCTCTGTTGGCACAGATTCTCTTCGACCTGTTATCTGGAGTCTGACGGTCAGCCGACCTGTGACAACTGTCCCCCTGGATACACTGGCCGACGCTGTGAAAGGTACTCCCCCTCCCCTTCTCCTTCTGCCTTTTCTTTTTCCTCTCACGTTCTTCTGGACAGTGTTTTGGGTTACTGGGCGGGCCGGCAGCAATGTTAGCAGGGGCTGGCAGTGGCACCCAGTGGTTTCATTCAAGAAAAGGGACATAAGCATGTCTGTGGTTCGCATCTCTCTGGTTTTTTCCAGGCAGTTGTGATTGAGTGGTGTCAGTCTGGGGATGGGCGACACAAATCGGTGCCACCCATTCAGAGGTTTTGTACTGTGTGCTGTTTTTCTAGAACTGCTGGTGGTTATTGTTTTTTGGGGATGTATTGATGCTAAATGTAAGGTAATTTCTGCTGTGGTAGAATAATATATCTTTGTTATAGGATAAAGGGCCATTACTCAGAGATTATTGCTCGTGGAAAAGAAAATAGCCAACAAAAGAAATGAAAGTGCTTTATGTCCTTAGGAAACCTTTAGTTTAGTTGGCTTTAGATCTTACTTTTGCTTTCTTCTGTCCTTTGCTTTACCTCCCGAAGCCTTCTCAGAGGTTGCTATCTGCTTCAGCTTTGCTGGTAGTGAAATTTTAAGGTGTTGGCTCACGTGATTTCTGTCTCTGCACAGACCAAATATATTTTCTGTGTTTCTACGACATAAATGTAGATGTGGCATTTATGAGGACTCCTGTCTGGCTAAATCAATCTTTGCCACTCCGAGGGCAAAGATGACGAGGTGACTTGGGTGGAAGACGCAACTTATAAATCATTTATCATTTGAAAGTCTCTGCCTGCATCATACCTGATTCTGCTGTTTTGACATTAAGAGAAGAGAAGCCGTCTGCAGACAGTTGCGGTGGCCCCTTCCTGGAGAAGCACATAGAGGGCCTCCTACCTGTGGGATGTGGAGCCGAAGCAGTATTCAATTTCAGCTGGGAGAAAGAGATAGATTCATATGGCAGTGGAGACGATGATGAAGACCAATGGCCTATCACCATAGGAACAACTGTCATCCCTACTAGTACTTTATTGTCTGCTGCAGCTCACCATAGCACTACTCATTCAACTACAGCAACTGGGGTGGCCATTGTCTCAGTCAACCCCAACAGATCAGCAGCCAGGCTCCCACCCCGCTTCACACCCAGCTCAGAGAGCAGACACTCCAGCTTCCAGCACCTGCTCCGGATCCACCTGAACACCTTTAACCAGCGCCTGAGCATGCTGGAAAGCAACACGCTCGACATGAAGGAGAGCATTCACAGTGTGGATGACCAGCAGAGTCATCTCAGCTCCCAGCTGACAGATCTCATGGCTATGCAGTCAGCTGGAGAGAAGAACAAGAAGATCAGCGAGCTGGAGAAGAGCTACACCGATATGGACGCCCGTCTGACGAGACTGGAGGGCAGGCTGGAGATCCTGATCGATGGCTTCACTGCCCTGGCTCAGGAGATGAACAGAATGAACCGCGCTAGACACGTCTCCCGTTCGCCCAAAGAAAAGAGGGTTCTGCCTTCACTGGCTACAGTCCTCGCACTTCCGTTGTACTCAACACCTCAGCCTCCAGTCAGAGTTATACCCACAAAAATGCCATTCGCCCGTAAAGCCACAGTGCCCAAAAGCATACCTACCCCAGGCCTCCCGGCAAACAAACCCACTTCTGCTTCTCAGAGAGAGAGTAAACTCAAATCAGCCGCTACCACTAAACCAGTAAAGAACACAGTCACAAGGACATCCAAAAGTCAAGTCTCAACATCGTCAAAGATTAAGTTGAGGACTACCCTCAGTAAACCTATGACTTCCTCAAAATCTGCATCTAAAACAGTGAGTCCTAAAACAAAAAGGCCTGGAGGTAGGAGGTCCGCTGTGACAGTTTCACAGCTAAGCCAAACAAAACCAAAGCAAGTTAAAAAAGCAATTACTAAATTTCAACTGGAGCCACCAGCTTACAAACCAAGGCCTGACCAGGCCAATAAGAAGGAGTTATTACCTATTCAAAACAATGGACGTAACAAGGCGTTTAGATCCGATGCGCCAGTTCCAAAGAAGGTTCAGGAGGGTGCCAAGTCTTCGGAAGGCAATTCAAAAAAATTGTCCCACAACTCTAACCAAAATGAGAAAAACATGGAGAGCAACTCAAATAAGTTGGTCGCTAACAATACAAAGAAGAATTCTGCGAAGAACGCTGTCTCTATCACCAAACCTACCAAGGCTACTACTGCGAAAAAGTCTAACACAACAGTGAAAAGGACGACTCCTGCTAAAATCAAGACTACTGTTGCGAGGAAGAGGTCTACCACAACAGTGAAAAGGAAATTAGCTCCCCCTAAAACCAAGGCTACTACTGCCAAGAAAGTAACTAAAAAAAAACAACAGAAGAAAAATAAGACAAACACTCATTCTAGTGTTTTCGACCTACTGCAGCTCTTACAAGGACATCACAAGTCTGCAAAGCAGTCAAAGAATCACGACGGTTCTCTTCATGTTGTCTTGGGAAGGCTGGCCATTCCCATCAAAATTATTCCTGATGACTAGGGAATAATGTGTTGTATTTCATTTTTTTTTTATTAGTTTCCATTGTTTATAACCTTAGGCTCTGATACTGATATTTATGTCTGTTAGCAACCAAGTCAATGGAACTTAATGAAGGGATTGATTTTATGACAGTTATTTTAGAGGGACTTTCCAGATATTTAATGTGATCCTGATGTAGTGTTATATTTTACTAATGGCTTTTAAAGAGCCCCTATTATACTCATTTTCAGCATCATATTTGTACTCTTGGGGTCTACTAGAATAGGTTTACATGCTTTGATGTTAAAAAAAAACATATTATGTTTCTCATACTGCCCATTGCTACAGCACCTCTGCCTGAAACACTCTGTCTGAGCTCTTGGCCCGCCTTCCCAAAAAGCTAAGTCTTCTCTGATTGGTCAGCTGGCCCACTCTGTTGTGATTGGTCAAACAAATTCAAACAAGCCTCTCTGTGGGCTGTGCTTGCTCAGGCAGCACTTATGGCCAGCACATATGAAAAACTAGGCTGGCATTCTCAATCAGTGACATCACTGATTGATAGGGATGGGCATCGTTTGGATTTTAACGATTCTGATTCCAATTCCGATTCTTCCTTTCGATTCCAGTTCTTATCGATTCTCGATTCCGATTCTTTGAGGGGTGGAGTTGAAACAGGTCACATGCTTATTTCACAAATACGAGGAAAGTCTTTTTTTGATTCAATGGTGGTTTGCAGTTTTATAAGGCTTTTTCAATGGCCGCTTCAGAAACCAAAACTTGCACATATTGAATTTGGAACCCATGATCAGATTTGAAACCAAATCCTCCAAACGATTCCTATTCCTATGGAATCGTAATTTTTGAAACGATGCCAAACCCTACTGATTGAGGAATTTCAAACAGGAATGCGGGCGAGGCGTTTCAGGCAGTTGAGGAAAAAGTGCTGTCTGTAGGAGAGAAACCTCAATTTGGAGTGAAATGTGTTTTTTTTTTTTGGTGTACTTGATACATCTATTACATACACGAAAACTATATAACTCACTCATAGACGGGAAATATCCAAAAAAGCTTAATAGGGGCTCTTTAAGGTGTATTTTATTACTATCAATACTATTGCACAAATTCCTCCTATGAAGAGATAGCTTAGCATTAGTACCTCTCATGTGTATACATTTTTCCATTGTGTTATGGCCAGACTACCTCAGGTTTTATAAGTATCAACCCCAACCCTTTGTTAGATCATGTTGAAAACCTCGTGCCCATCATTCTTGTTTCCTGCATTCACATGGGTATGGTATTCATTTATTAGTGTTTCCAATTATATGTGTTGGTGTCCTGGAAAAGCCTTACGCATCCATGTCACCCTGTGATTTTAGGACTTGTCGTTCTGTACTTAATGTTTTTAATCAAAGAGCCCCATTCTACATTTTGGATATTTTTATTTTTTTTCAATTGTCTTAAGAAGATTAGTTAAAATGTTAAAGCTATAGTGCATAGTTTCTGTTGCCCCCATGAGGAATTGTAAGTTATAATATAATTATAAAAATAACAGAGAAATATCCCTTGTTCCAAGACAAAAGCACATCATTTAGGTCATGTAAATGAAATGGCAATGGTTCCTACTCCTAATATGTTACAATACCCAATACTAACCTGTTCTAGAGCAGTAAGGCGACATCTGTGTCCGAACTCAGTCCTTTTTCTTTCTTTTAGTGCTCTCCAATTTGGAAAAACCACCCCAGTGGTTATCTGTGTTCACTTCCCGTCACTTTCTTTTTTGGATTTTGGTCCTTCTGCTGAACTTGTAGGTCTTTTCTTAGCAGCACAATCACTGACTGAAATATTTCGTGGGCACTTCTTCGGGTTTTCAGCCATGCCTTCACCTGTTGCAGCCAAGGGGGTAAGCCTCTCTCCACAACACGTACCTCTTATGGCGCCATTATGATGCTACGTAGCCCTCACCCGCCGTTAGCATTCGTTTGACTACCATTCATTTTGACGTCACTTTGACAGCGAATCATTTTACATCTGAAGCGTTTAAAGACTTTATTTGTCCATTGTTTATTTCTAAAGAAACACGACAATGTATAAAAGGCTCCATTACCTTGTATCTCACGTTATGGCTCCGTAGCAGACGTTTTTGTAAAACTAGGCCAACGATTATGTCAAAACCGCTCTACTTACTGTTGCATAGTAGAAGAATTACCGTACAGTACAGGAGAAGCTCGCAGGCAGTTTCGACTTACATTAGCTGTTCAAGTTTAATTACTTATGTTAACTAGCATTTTAGTTAGCAATAATTAGCCTGTGCCTATGTTATCTCCTTACATATACCTACGCTCTCCGTCTCTGCAAGATTGGGAATGATTGAGATTTCTCTTGGCACAGCTACCAGAAGACTTGCAACTTTCAGACAGGTTGCTCACGTCACATCTGCGTCTTCAAGCTCAGTTGGAGGCTGCGCAGTAACGCTCAGCCATCACCGGAAAAGTCCTTCTAATTCACTTCTCTGGTCTCCGTTGAAATCTATGGGATCACTTGGTCCATTCATTTAACGGTCTATGGTTGCAGTAGTCCTCCTTAGCAGAATAAAGAACCAATACATTACAAACATGACTAACAATCTAACATCCTGCTGGTGGCCGTACATGCTGCAATAATAATGATATGTTCATAGAGCTTTAACAATGAGGCCCTTCAGACTGATGTATTGCCATCAGACTTTTATGGTCCCCAGAGGATGGATTCTAATGCTTTTGGTGATTCCCTGGCTTTTTCCTTCGCCAACACCACCAGCAGGTCAAAATGTATTTTGTCCAAATCTTAGGTTTGGAAAACCAACGACTGAATATAATTTACTTTTTTTATATTTTCTGTGTACCTGTTGATATTTGTGTCCAATGGTGGCACTAGCAGAAAGGATGGATGCACCTGCAAACAATAGGATTCATCTTCTGGGACCATGAATATCTGTAGTCAATTTAATGGCAGTCTGACCAGTAGACTAATAGTCTAGACTAGTAGCATTGGATACTGACCACCCAATATTTCCACTAGCGGGACCAAGGTTTGATCTATCACTAAACTGTTGTAGCCTATCATCAGCATGTAGAGAAATGTAACGAAGGCTTAGACACCATTTTTAAGAAGATAATTTTATAATTCATTACATAATTTGGGGGAGAAATTAAAGTTCAACTTGTTTGTGAAATTGTTTATTTTAATTTTATTGTGATGTGAGACCACACTGTTTCTCATGTTGTGTTTATCATAAGCTGTATGTCCATTTTAAACAGACTTTAACGTTAGTTTAAGCCTTTTAGTTATGAACATTTTTAGAATTTTTCCATGACCATATCTATTTAGATATTTTCTATTACCCAATGTAATGAGATATATCCTTGTATTTAAATCTATAAAACAACACTGACTGCAAGGACTGAGTTAACCACATCTTAGAAACTGTTATACGTCTCAGGAGTTAGTTTGAATAGGGTTTCCCAAAGCAAGTTCATAGCATGGAAGTCCTTTTGTTGGCTGTTGACCGGCGGACCTGCCAGAGGACAGGTGAGGTAAGACTGCACCGGTCTGTGGTTGGATAAGCCTTTTTGCTCTGGTGGCCGTGGCGTTGTTTGGGTTGTTGGCTTGAAGACGTATTGCTTTGCTATGTCACAGTGTCAGAAATAACTTTCCTCGTAAGCAGCTTACTGTATCATTTTCTTCTACGGCTCTTTAAAACGATCTGTACTCACCTCTACTTTGTTCTGATATCAGTTCTGTAGTTGTGAAGCTTTTATTTTAAAGTGCTCATATTATGCTCATTTTCAGGTTCATAAACGTATCTAGAGGTTGTACCAGAATACGTTTATGTGGTTTAAATTTCAAAAAACACTATATTTTTGTTGCACTGCACATTGCTGCAGCTCCTCTTTTCACCCTGTGTGTTGAGCTCTCTGTTTTAGCTACAGAGTGAGGCATCACACTTCTGTTCCATCTTTGTTGGGAGTCGCACATGCGCAGTAGCTAGGTAAGCACTGCTAGCTAGAAATTTGCAGAGTATGAGGGCGTGCCACGCTAGCAGCTAGGCGAGCATTATAACATGCGTTACAAAGTGACGCACATTTGTCACGGAAGTAACGGCTGGACTACAATAGAGCTGTTTGGAGCAGTTTGTGAACAGTGTTTTCTCTGGAAGATGGGGTGGACTTTGGGCTTTTTCACTTTGTAAACCTATAATGTGCACAAAAGTGTATATATAACACGATGTATAGAGAACACAATGAAGGAAAGGGGAAAAGCCAAGAAGCATAATATGAGCACTTGGACTATTTTTTTAATCTGGTGATATTTCTCTGTTGATGTATCTGTTCCTGTGCAAAGGTGTTGCTCAGTTTCGGCTGCATCACACTCATATGAGAGATGGAATCAACATCTGAGGCATGTTGAATGTTTTAGCAGTGGCTGTGCTTTATCCATCTCCAAGCAAATATTGCACATGATCTGTATTCTTGTATTTAGTGCAAAAGCTGGGTGTGAATATAAGACATATGCTTAGTGCAGATATGAGAACTTACAGATGGAATAACAGAATAGTTTTTATGTACCATGTATGAATGAGTCAGTCCTTTGTTTGTGGTTGAGGTCTACCTAGGGTCAAGGCGACTCCCCAAAGGACATGATTTACCAGATATATCACCTCTTGCAGACTTCCCAGCTTCCTGCCTCATTGTTCTTTGGGTTTAAACTTGTATCCTCCTAGACTGGAAATATTTGCTCAAATACTTTGTCCTTTTTATTTTCAGATGTGCGGAAGGATACACTGGCAACCCACTGCTTGGACAGAGATGTAGTGTTGGCAACAATGAAGTCAATGGTACATACTGTGTTTTGATTCTGGAACATGATGGATATTATGGGCCATCTTCTGGCTTGATCTTTTTCTTAACACAAGTTGCAAAGATTCCCTTCATATCATTAATCTGGAATTTACAAAGTATCTTCATATGGAGAGCTGGTACACACTGTAACTATCTGGTCTACTGCCCTGTTACAGGTAACTGCTATAACTGTGACCAAAGAGGAAGTGAAGGCTGTAATGGTGGTGTGTGCCGCTGCAAGGTGATCAAACACACCAACTGTCTGGTTGTTATCTTTTGTATCCTGGTTCCCACTTCCAAGGCAGACTAGGAATGGACCGATTGCCTAGTGTCTCATTTCCTTGATAATGTGTTGCAGATGAACGTTGAAGGCCCATCTTGCTCCAGCTGCAAGTCTGGAACCTTCCATCTCAGCCCGGAAAACAAAGATGGCTGCCTGTCCTGTTTCTGTATGGGCGTCACTCAGCAGTGCTCCAGCTCTAACCACTACAGAGACCTGGTGAGGCCTTTAAGTGCTACATAACGCAATGACACGGCAACAGTGCAATGGTTCATACCTCTGAACAACCAAACCCATTGTTAAGTTTGCACTGGAGAAAGCAACTATGCTGCAGAAAAGATCATTTCAGCAAGTGCGCTACATGTTTATTTCAGAGCTAAAGTTTTGCGGAGTCTAAATTCAGGGAAGTCTAAATTTGCTCTCATCACACCATCCTTCGAGTGGTTCCGAACCAGTGAGGTCACATCCATCAGTGATGTTGGCCAGAAATTGACTGCTAACTCGCCACACAGGCAATTATTTCTGCACTCTATATCTACCCTCTCCTGAATAACTGCAAGGATAAATTTTGACTTCATGTCTCTCAGATTTTCCCCAGGGCAAAAGGGTGAGAAACGTGAAGTCTGTAAAGGTCACTTTCAGACTTCACATTTAGAGTAAGCCTTACGTAGGCACATTTGAAAGACTGCTTGATGGGTTGGGAAGCAAAACACTTAAAGGGGAACTATGCTGATTTTCAAAATTCAAACATGCTATTCCTATGGTCTAAGACAGTCGGTCAGACTGACTGCTAGTTTGGGTGGTGTCATTTTCTTTAGTCTGATGCCCAACAGATAAATTGGATCTCTAACCCAATGTTAGTGACTGGGTTGATATGTATAAACATCAAACATGCATTTTAGATGAATGAGATGAGTTTATAAAAGTTGTGTTGATGAGACTCACTTCTCTGGTTAGAGTAGCTAAAGTACTATTTTTAAAATGTATTTTTTTACTGTATCTCATTGTATGTATGTGCTCTTGCAGGTGTCCTCAGTCTTTTCTCCAGGAAACTTCCAGGGCTTTGCTCTGGTGAACCGTCAACGCACCAACCGCATCGTCACTGGTTTCACTGTGGAGGTTTCCACTGAAGGCACTCAGCTGTCCTACACCAACTTTGACTACCTGGGACAGGAGCCTCATTACTGGCAGCTTCCAGAGGTCTACCAGGGAGACAAGGTCAGTATCAAAGACCACATGCCGCGGCTAAATCACTGGAAGTAGCCCAAGCAAGACCATGGACCCCTTAATGCTGCACATAAGGGGCTGAGCAGCACTCATCCGAAACTTGTAGACCACTCTTATTCTGTTGACGTCTTCATTTTTCTGCTTCATTTTATTCAAACCTGAGCCAATCTTTCTTTCCTAGCAGATTGCTTTTTCAGTCTGTTTTTGCTTCCATTGCTACATTTTTCTTTCATCTTGTTTACTCCGTGTTCACAGGGTAGAATAATGTGCAGTTTAAATGGCCCCAGTGTCCACTTACATAACATAGCTCTCCGTTTCTTTGTGTTTGCCCCTGCACTCTCTATAGAAAGAGTCGCTCTTTGCTCGCACGAAACGAGCAGAGCAGGTAGAGTAATGCCAGTCAGCGGTCGCCATGTTGTGAATGTAGTTTTTGTTTGAAGTATGGTGCTTTTTGGCATGTTTGAATTAACTGCTGATGTGGCATTGTGCGATGTACTGAATGCCATGCATATCCATACATGATGGGCATAAGTCATGTTTTATGGTTTTAATTCAGGGCTGGAACTAACAATTATTTCCATAGTCGGTTACTCTGTCGATTATTTTCTCGATCAATCGATTAGTTGTTTGGTCTATGAAATGTCAGAAAATGTTAAAATGTGTGTAGAAGAAACTTTAGAAATATTCACATTTAAGAAGCTGGAATCACATTTTTTTTAAACTTTTTTTCATAAAGAAAGGACTTGATTATCAAATATAGTTGCTGATTAATTTATTAGTTGATAACTAATGAATTAATCAATTCATCTTTGCAGCTCTTTTTAAATCATTTTTGTGTTTATTAAATTGTTTTATTAGAAGCATTGTGTTTTACAGCAGTGTTTGCAGCAGAAGGTGGCCACTAAGTGTCTCTTAGATCTGACCAATCACATCGCAGTTCATAACGCACACAGAAATTGCTTTCTGCTCCACATCACATGAGCCATGTAAACAGATTGATCATTAATGGTCCATTAAAGAACTTCATACCGTTTTAACTTTGCTCGACTAACACTGCCATAACACTCCCAAATACCATCGGCTCGGTGATAAGGAAAGTGATCAAAGAGCTCGCTTTATTCACATCAATAGAGTGACTCGTACTCGCCAGAGGAGCAGCTAAGGAAGGATGCTTCCATTTGGAACCTAATGGCCTCTGAACGCAAAGACAGCCACAGATCCACAAGAGCTAGCCAGGTATTTAGTATGAACTGCACCATAGATAGTTATGATAAAGGCAGCGCTCACACGTTTACTAATATAATAATAAGTGATGCTAACACGCTGAGTTTGTGGACATTTTTTAAATAGAAATCCCCTCAGTTCATAGATGTAGCAGCATGGAGAATCACCCTGGTTTGATGATGGGTCACCGAGCAGCAGCATGTTGTCAGACTCTACGTAGGGCTGGGCAATATATCCATATTATATCGAGATCGTGATATGAGACTAGATATTGTCTTAGATTTTGGATATCGTAATATCTTGATAAGTGTTGTCTTTTCCTGGTTTTAAAGGCCACATTACAGTAAAATTATGTCATTTTCTGAACTTACCAGAGACTCTTCTAGCTGTTTTATTATTTGCCTTTACCCACTTCGCCATTATATTCACATTACTGATGATTATTTATCAAAAATCTCAGTGTGAAGATATGTTGTGAAAGCACCAACTGTCAACCCTACAATATCGTCGCAAAATCGGCATCCATGTATTTGGACGAGGACAATATCGTGATATCTGATTTTCTCCATATCGCCCAGCCCTAACTCTACGTGTGCGTTTGCATGTGTGTGAAACACAATGAAGTCTGAGTTGGTACGCAAAGTCTCAGGAAAGTTTCTGCAGTGCAAGAAGTTGGTGATTTGTGTGTTTTATCTGTGTGATCCGACTGCTTGGAGTGAGAACTTATTCAGCGGAGCCCAAACGTTGTTGTGCAGCACATCCAAAGCATCGTAGACTAAAAAGCATGACCTAGCATGTTCACCTTCTCATCGTGGAAGAACTAAATTCTAAACCCCCGTCTCCGTCTCATTTTGATTACGTATCTTCTGTATCTCCGGTTCTCTTACATTCCGACTCCTCAGGGTGATGTCAGACAGCTGGATGATGAGGTCTGGGCACTCTTCTCTAACTTCTCCAATGGACGAGCTGGTTCCCCTCCATTTTTTCCCCCCTCCTCTAAATCCGCTTCCTATTCTTCTTCTTCCTCTTCTTCCTCTCGGGTCCCAACTTCCCCCTCCTCCTCTTCCTATCGATGGTCTTTGCGTAACCTGAGCCCCCCTTCTCCTCCGTCTGGTATCGCCTCTTCGGTTAGTCCATCAAGACGCCAGCCCTACTCCCCAGGCCACTCTCCCCGTCTGCAGGTACACTCTGTCAGAGATCGCAAGAGGTTGACAAGCCCGTTTGTTTGTCGGTCATAATGGTGACTTCTGGTTTCTCTCTTTGGTGTTCCGGCCTTGCTGCGGATCCACAGAGCAAGAACGCGGTGAGCAAGACTTCTGCTCGCGCTTCTGGGGACAGCAGCAAGGTAGACAGTGGCATGACCGACTGGCTGATTTCACGTCTCGCCTCTGTTGCCCATAGTCATGGGAAACTGTAATGTAGACTCTGATAGTAAAGCTTTAAAAGTTAATAAACAACCAGCTGTCCTCAGTTCGTCCAGGGCAGTTAATGTTTAGCTCAGAAACTCGTAACAGCACCTCACACAGTGGTTCTCAAACTGGGGCAGTGTTTCCCACACATAGACTAATTTGTGGCGGTGCGCCGCACACATATTGCGTTTCGTTATTATTATTATTTTTTTTTTACGCCATTTAAAACACGCAGCGTATTCGTTCAGCTGCATTTCCTTTCCCTGCTCTCCCGCCGTCTCTCTGTCACCACGCGTCTCTCTCTCTCTCTCTCTCTCTCTCACACACACACACACACACACACACACACACACACACACACACACACACACACACAGCCCTCCCCTCCGTGCACACAGCGTCTGTCTCCATGAAAACAAGAGAATACGGCTGGCGAAATTCACAAGTTCACGAAAGGTTGGTAGCTTGTGAACACCTTTACACAATCACTCTGAATACAATGTTGTCAGTGTTGGGTAAACGTAAAGCAGACGATGAAGCTACAGCAAACGCCACAGCTACCAAAACAAAGGCAAGACTATATGTACACAGTTCCCTCTAAGGAGCCGACTGCCAATCTCCCAGTCACAATCACATTGTGTCTCATTGACTATCCCTTCCAGAAAAACTGCAACAACTTATTGTTGCACACCTCCCTCTCTCTCTAGCTCTCTCTCTATCTATCTATCTATCTCTCTCTCTCTCTATCTCTCTCTCCCATTCTTTCACAAAGAAACTGCTGATCTCAAGTCAATTCAAAGGGGCTACATTGGCATGGGAAACAGAAGTATCCAAATAGAAGTTACATGCAACTGTGGAAAAAAAAATAAATAAGTAAAGATCTACTACAATAAAGTGTAAATAGAGCTGTGTAACATTGCTAGATATACATTGTCCTATGAGGGAGATTTGTTTTCACAGTCTGTTCCATGCACATGGCAGTATACATGGACAAATCCATCAACAGATAACATAAAGACGGGTATATAGACACCATAGTAACCACATTTACAACGACGACACCGGATCTATACAAAAAATACAGCGAGATAGCCAAAACGAGTCCTTCTACACCTCAGTGTCCTGTATCTGCGTCCAGATAGCAGCAATGTAAATTGGGGGGGGGGGCTTGAAAATATTTTTTTATATACAAAAGGGGGGCCCTGCAGGAAGAGTTTGGGAACCACTGACCTAATCGATGATCTACTGAAGTAATGCAGAATATATGTAGTTCAGAGTTACCAAAGAATGGATAATTCAATTCCAGTGCTCGACTGGGTGGTATTTTCCATTGTTAAGCAAATAACTCCCACTCGGTGCTGTCGATGTAATTGTCCACTTGAGAGTAACATTGGTTTTACAACGCTCTTTCATTATACTGTTGTCTGCTTTAAAACAGCCTCTCACTGAAGCACACGCTAAGTTGTCATTTTCCCATTACTAACAGTGGAAGTTGTTGTTTTAGTTGTCAGACAAGGCACAGTGCGAAGGCTTACACTGTTAGCACTCGTGCTAAAGAACATGTACATTGAAGAGTTTAGCTGTGTGTCGCACATTTGTCCCGAGATTCCTGTCAGGTTTTTCTCTTTTCGTCATGCTTGCCTGCCTGTACCGCTTCTCTGCCTGCTTATTATTTAGTGTGGCCTCCTCTCTCTCTCCATCTGTGGCTTATTCTCTTATGCCTCTCCTCCCTCCTCTGCCTCTCAGTATGCTCTGGTCTACAAAGGTTTCAGCTTGCACCAGGATGATCTGCTCTACTGGCAGCTCCCAGCGCAGTTCACAGGGGATAAGGTAACTGTGAGAGCTTTTGGGGTGACGTCCCCTCCCGTCCTCTGGTCAACTCTTCGAGTTCACAGAAAACACAGCACCCTCAGTATGCTCCAACCTTCAGCCCTCATCCTCATCCTCCCAGTGCCTCACATGTCAACACTCCCTATGCCCCTTAACTTTGACCTAGGGCTGCTCAATTATCGAAAAAAAATGTCTTGATTATTTTTGGTCAATTTTGAAATCACGATTATTAAACATGATTACTCATTGTCTTTTAGAAAAATATTGCAATTATTCACCTTAAAAAACAGTGCAACAGTTAAACAAATCAACAGTGTAAACACCTTGAACTGAGAAATTTCCTCAATTCTTTTGCCCTTTGAATTTTTACATTCCGACAAAACAAGAGTTTACTTGCACAACATAATGTGCAAAATAATCGTTTTTTTTCTGATTTTGTGATCATTAGGAGCCAAAATCATAATCGCGATTAAACATTTGATTAATTGCTCAGCCCTACTTTGACCCAGCCCTCCCTCCAAAGTGCCCTCTTGACTTTCTGGTCTGCATTCCTCCTCTGTAGTGAGACACACACTCCATCTGTAACATACAATTAGAAATAGAAACTACAAATATTCCGTTCTACTCTAGAGTTATTATAGTTTGGCATTTTATCATTATTCTTTTATTTATTTTTTTATTCAGTTTAGTTTCAGGTAGTTTTCATTAGGTTTTATTAGAACATGGGGAGTATTTGTCAGGGGCAAGATTTAAGAAGTTCACAATAGAAATTACAATACAAACACTTTGTGAGGGCAATTAACACATCATTTAGACATCTCTGTTGTCACAGGCTGAGCAGTACTCCCCATGACGAGTAAACTAAATCCTGTTAACATGGTAACTTTAACAACAAACAAAAAAAAAACGCCGCATTCACATCCTTCTAGTACATCAATTTTAAAGGAACTGCACACAGTGTATTGCTCTAAGAAGCCATCTGGCATACATTTTTGCTAAATGTTACGTTTGGGTTTCATCAAGGGAATTGCAGCACTGTTTGACCTGGCAAAAGATCTAAAGCCTCTTCCTTGCTAACCATGTCTTAGGTGGGTTCTTACGGCGGTAAGCTCAAATACTCCGTCTCCTACGTGGCCGGTCCAAGAGGAACCATACTTGAGGATGGTGATGTCCAGATTATTGTGAGTACATGCCCTTTATGCTGATTCACTGTTGCCTCCCATGGCTACGTTTGTAGCATTCACTGACCTGTCAGTGGTGTTCCTGTAGGGGAACGACATCACTTTGGTAGCTCGTCAGCCCTGGCAGAGGAGGCAGCAGGGCAGCAGAGAGACTCAGCGCTTTGAGATCGTCTTCAAAGAGGTGAGAGGCTCATGACAGCGCTGTTACTGTTACATGTTGAACGGAAAGTGTGTCAGCAAGCATCTGGCTCGTGGAAGGGATCAAGCCATCTGGCTTCTTCCTAGAGAAGGGCATGCAAAAAGAAATGCATAAATGATCACATTATAAATGATTATTTATCAATGATAAAGTCATGTTTTTTACTGATCGCCTAAAGGGTAATGGGGTTTTCTTTCTTTTCCCGTGCTTCTCCCAAGCACAGGATACTTTGTGGTGTGCACAATAAACTTTTCTGGTGAAAGTATCTCGTGCTCATGAGAAACCAATGTAAGGATAGCAAAATATTGCTCACATGTGGCTTAAGTTAATATTTTACATTCACAGCATGAAATCAGTTAACAGTTACCTTATCTTTAAGTTTGTTGCTGACACTATCGGGTACATTTCGTTGCGTTTTCAGGAAGATGAATAATTTCTTTTCACGCAAAAGAATATCGTGCTCCCTATGTCCCTTTAGGGGTTTCGTAGTTTTTTATAAAATACACTTAATTAAACGATAAATATACAGTTTTTGCACGAGTAGAGCCAAGGCTTTCATTTTGTTTCACAGGAAAACTGGCAACGTCCTGATGGCATGCCCGCCACCCGAGAGCACCTGTTGATGGTTTTGGCTGATCTGGATGACATCCTGATTCGAGCATCCTACTCCACTGAGATGCGCTCCTCCAGTATCTTTGATATCAACATGGAAGTCGCGGTGCCCAACTACAGCGGCCTGGCTCAGGCCCTCGAGGTGGAGCAGTGCCGCTGCCCACCTGCATACCAGGGACTCTCTTGCCAGGTAAATGATTCCATCTTTCTGAATTGTTGACTTCACTGGAAGCAATACAGGCTAATTGTGCGTGATTAAAATGCTAACATCGACATATGCTGTGTCTCAAATCGCGCACTTCTGTATTTACACTTGCTATATTGAGAACATAGTGCGTTCACATTGATGAAGTATGGCTAAATGCAGTGCACTGCGAGTAACCGGATGCTGCACTCAAACCGGTTCAAATCCGACCCTTGGCCCTGTGCTGCATGTTGCTCCCCCCCCCCCTCCTTTCCTCTCTTCGAGCTGTCCTGTCATTTAAAGGCCATAAAAGCTAAAAAAAAATTCAAAAAATAAAATAAAAAAAGAGTGTGGAACACTGGACACTACTCGCCTTCAACGGTCGGCATCTTTGCTACGGAGCGGAAGCTATGGGACCACCGTCGTATTTTCAAACTTGTGAAAATGACGGAAGAGCATGTGATTGAAACCACGAACACCGGATAAGTAATAAGTAACACCATTCTGTTGTCAGATAGTGAGAAAAAGAGCCGGTATATATTTTGTCGGGCGACAATATGTGGCTGGAATACTCCGCCTGGCTGCAGTTTACCATTAAAAAGAAGATGAAAAAGAGTCATTTCCGATAAGTGTATAACGGCCGTGCGCAATTTGAGACCACACTACCCGGTTGAAATTTACACACTACACAAGTGAGTACATATTGTAAAGAGTGTTCTACATGTAAGAGTACTCACGGAAGTATCCGTATTGAGACAAACCTCTAATGTCTCTTTAAGGACTGCGCCCCTGGATATACTCGCACTGGAGGAGGTTTATACCTGGGCCACTGTGAGCTCTGTGAATGCAATGGCCACTCTGACTTCTGCCACCCGGAGACTGGCATCTGCACGGTACGTAGCACTAGATTAGCGTATGGCGGATGATGTTGTTGTTGTAGCTAGATCAGGGGTCTTCAATGTTTTTTTTAAGCCAAGGACCCCTTAACTAAAAGAGAGACAGAGCTACTACATATATTGTATAAAATGTAGTTTTAAGTTGCATATATTAAACTGGGCCTTCAATAACATGTAGGGCGGCCTAAAACCTTTACACATACCTTTTTTGCATGGAATACTAAGTTATTAAAATAGCCTAACAATTTATTGGCATGATTTTATAAATGTTAAATGTATGTATGTATGTTAAAACATACATGTGGCACAGTGAATCCTTAGGATGAACTGTATCTGTGGATAGCATCAGAGACTACCTTACCTATTGGCCAGTAAGCCTATCATCAGTGGGGATTTCTATTTGCTAATAATATGTTAGAATCACGTTAAGACTTTTTAATTTTTTGAAAAAACTTTAAAAACTTAAGTCTAATTTGGAGGCCCCCCTGCATTGACTCTGAAGAACCCCTAAGGGTCCCGGACCCCCTGTTGAACATCCCTGGGCTAGGTTATAGCACCCCAATGAGAAGGGCACATTTCAAAACAGATCCATTTCTCCTTCCAGAGCTGCCTGCACAACACTCAGGGCGAGCTCTGTGAGCAGTGTGCTCCTGGCTTCTTTGGTGACCCCACTGCTGGCACTCCGGAGGACTGCCAGCCCTGCGCCTGCCCTCACACTGACCCAGACAACCAGTGAGTACTCAGTACTGGCATGTACTGTATACCAAGACTTCACATTCCACCTCCATTATTAGCTCCAGACAACTCTGTGTGCGGCTTGCTCTTGTTTATACAGCAAATTATACTGTCTTGTAAATTCTGGAGATTAATGTCTATTATACAACAAGTAGATCCAACCAGGCAATCGGATTGGTCCACTAGACTCTTAGAACGTGCTCAAATCCGCATGACGGCACACCCAGAGCCATTAGAGCACACCAGGCTCGTCACTTCAAATATTACTCCGCCATTTCCATGTCAGCTTTACAGAGTTGAATCAAAAACAGTTTTTGAAACATTAGTATTCATAAAATCAGGATCCACAGTGAAACACACAGAAACTCTCCGACATATTTATATAAAGTGATTCATCGGGTTAAATGACTCAATTCTTGTAAAAAAAAAAAAAAGTTGTAAAAATGTTTTTAAAAACAGCCCACTGCATGCGAATTTCAATGTACAGGAGCTACATCTGTCGATAGGAAATGTTTTGTTAGTTACAACAAGATTGAACTAGCAAAGTAGCTTTGTGTTTATACAGTATGTGCGGTATTTATTCTGTTTGGGAAATCCCACGATAGCTACAAAGCTAACGTTAGCTCAAGTTGGCTGGCTACCTAAACAGGGAGCGACTAGAAATAATCTCTGTTGCTTTTTTTCTATATTTTGATTGCAAATTGCCCCAAAAGATTACACTAGAGGGTGTGATTTAACGTCATATTATTGGCTCGTGTAATATTGCTTAATTATTAAGCTGTTCCTGCCAACTGACATGAAATATTACATACATTTCTACTGACCTCATCAGATTTTGTATCCTCACTTACTTTTATCAGGATTTTGTTGACCAGTCCTAGTAAAAAGCTACAGTATGTTGGAGAAACCTTTCAGTAAAATGAGACGTTTCAGGCAGTTTCTTCCAGTGCCAATCCACTAGTTGTTTTTTTTTTATATCAAGTGTCATATTTTGGTTCCTTTACCTTACTCTGCCTGCGTCACAATATTCATAGCTGTGTCTAGAGAATGTGACATTAAATTACTTGTTAGGTTCAGATGACATTGAACCTTGTTTCTGCTCAACAATCTATCTTCTTGTCTGTGTGTGTAACAGGTTCTCGCCCACCTGTGAGAGCCTTGGAAATGGAAACTACCAGTGTACTGCCTGTCAGCCTGGGTACACTGGCCAGTACTGTGAACGGTAAGATGACCAACACACAATAGTTACTATGTGAAAAATATTTCAAGCAGTTCATTTTGATAAATTGCACGCACTTTTACAATAGGACTAACTGCGATTTTCCATGATGAGAAGTTCAAAAGCTGGATCGAACATTGCCATTGACTTCACTCAAGTGTTGTTTCTGTGTCTGTTTTTACCATCATCAGTTGTGCCTCTGGATACGTCGGCAACCCACAAGAGAGACAGAAGTGTCGCCCACATGATGGTAAGGCTACATTTCGCTTTAGTAGAAATATGACGGCACAGTGCTTATGATCATGAAAATATGAAAAAGAAAACAAAATCAAGATTGTGCCTTTGTTTCCAAAATCAAGTAAAATGCTTGTGCTTGAAATATTTACTATAGCACGCTAAAAACAAAATAGACAAAAGCAAGGACTGTTCTAGGATGGTGAAGGCACGACCCGGCCTATTTTGCTTCTGATTGGCTTTGTTGCCTTCGTTTGTTGGATTGGTTAGGTTTTAGGGCATGAGGAATGGAATTTATTATGGGATTAGGGTTAGGGTAAGAATACCAGGATAAGCCAATCAGAGGCAGAGCAGGGCGGGACATGCCTCCGCCATCCTAGGAAACGCAAGTTCGCCTCCATGAAGTCACTGCAGTCGGCCAAGAGATAGTCCAGCACGTAACCCTCGTCGAACCACAACTTGTCATTTTTACACTTGAGCATATAGTTGGATTTTGTCACCAGGCCAGGCCAGCTGTTTCGCCCAGTTTCAAGTCTTCATGCTAAGCTAGGTAAACCGTCAGCTAGCTGTAGCTTCATATTTAACAGACAGATATGAGAGTGATATCGATTTCAGGACTGTAAAGGTTAACAAGTTTGGCTAAAAACTTCAAAGTCGCAATTGGATGGTGTCGATCCAGTTTTACTTAGCGAGACAGAAATAAGATGTATAGTTACTGCCTGAGCTCATTTATTTAAAAAAAACTTAAAAAAAAACACTGATGCTGCTTGTTTTGATGTTTTCAGAGAGTATTCCTGATGACTTTGTTATGACCTTTGCAGTTGCAGCCTCGCTGGTGGTGAAAGTTTATCCAGAGAGGGTCCTGTCCTCCCCGGGTAGCCCCGTCACTCTCCGGTGCCAGGTGTCCGGCTCTCCTCCACACTATTTCTACTGGTCTAGAGAGGATGGACGGCCCGTCTCCAGCAGTGCTGATAGACGCAGACAAGGTACGACACACACTTCAAAACAAATTTAAATCTCTATATATATGGTATGAAACATAGTGGCTTGTGTCTTTTAATTCATGTGATTGGCTGCAGCTTTTGTAACTATTTACTTGGAGTTTTGATTTGCTAAAGGTCTCTTAGTGGGTTTTTTCCTCACCCTGATGGTGGAACATGATTATCTGATCACCATCAGATGTGTGACTAGGGTGTGGCCTATACAACATCCGTGCATGTGTCTGACTTTGATTGTTAAAGTTGAAGAAGGCCCTGAGGGCCGACGGATCATCAGAGAAATGCATATGGAGTGTGCAATACTTTTTTCCTACTTTCACAGCACACGCTTCAAACACATGGCCACAGCTAGTGCGGGATAGATGGACGCAATAATATCCTGTAGATCCAAGAATCTAATTATAACTTAACAATGCACTCTTTCTTTTGGCTTTGAATCTAAACAAAATGCATATAATAAATAAACATATAGGGCAATGTTATGTGCGAATACGACGCCTGATGCTCATCTGTGTGTGCAGGAGCAGAGCTGTACTTCTCCAGTGTCCAGCCGGGCGATGCCGGCGTCTACATCTGCACCTGCAGAGACCAGCGCAGCACCAACCGGAGCCGTGCGGAAATTGTTGTCACAAGTGTGTATGGTCTCACTGCCATATTAGCAATTCTTTCCTTTCATGCTGCTCATTGCGGCACACTACATAGATACCGTCCGTGGTTTAACACATGGGTTTGCTTATGCACGCATTATTGAACACCTCATTCTTCAATACAGTTGACTCTGGTGTGGTTCATTCTTGGTATTTGGAGTTTTGAAGGTGTTGGGATAAGCATACTGTAACCAAGCTTGCAAAAAATACAAAAAATATGTATTGTTAATTTAAAGTTATTTGTCATACCACTGGTTATTGAAATGACTGTATCTGATGTTGCACAGACTGGGTTTGATACATTTTGGCAGGATTGCTGCAGTTTATCAGCTTTAAATGTACATTCCACATCTACCTTCATGGATGAGGAAAAGGCAGCAAAAATAACAGAAAGAACAAAGATGTGTTGCTGCTGTTATGCCAATATAAAAACAGCCAGTTGTTACAATTTTAGATTTTTTTGCAGGCTGCCCTGTAAGTCTGGATCGGTTTGCTTTCATTTTTGTAATTTGCGATACGCTACCTGTATTTATGAGCAATCATTATGAACTAATTGTGTCTCTGCATTTGACCAGGTGCCCCATCCAAAGCCATTGAGGTGACAGTCGAGGAGCCCAAAGCCCAGACTGTCAGGGTGGGGTCTACTGTCAGCTTCATCTGTACTGCAAAGAGCAAGGTAAGCTTAACCAGAAGTATATATTTTAAAGGAGCAAGTTCAACGTGTTGGGAAATACCCTTATTCACTTTCTTGCCGAGAGATGAGAAGATTAATACTACTTTGAAGCTAGAACCAGTAGCTGGTTAGCTTAGCTTAGCTTAGCATAAAGACTGGAAACAGGGGGAAACTGCTAGCTTGGCTCTGTCTCAAAGGCAAAAATCTCCGTCTATCAGCTCCTCTAATTAAAACTCCCTGTTGGTTGCCTGGCTACACTAGCTTCATAATTAGCATACAGACATGAGAGAGGTACTGTATTGATCTTCTCAGCAAGAAAGCGAATGAAAAAAATAAAATGCCAAAGTGTTATTTTAACATAAGATGTTTTAACTTTGTGCTGTCTTACTATATTTTTCATTATTTTAAAACTATGGTGCGGTCCAACGAAGTGTATGTAGAATTGAAAGAACAGGTTGGTAGTGTCGGTGCATGTTGCTACGATGCTGTAAGCACATACAGCAGAACATTTAGCCTATATTAAATAGTTGGTCTGCAGCCGAACAACGAGCATTTTTCTCCCATGTTTGAGGTTGCATGCATCTTGTGATTTGCGTGCGTTTTATGTGCTCCCCCTCTCTCCACAGTCACCAGCCTACACCCTGGTGTGGACACGGACGGGCAACGGGAAGCTGCCCAACCGGGCCATGGACTTTAACGGCATCCTGACAATTCAGAACGTCCAGCCCGAGGACGCAGGCGTCTACGTTTGCACGGGCTCCAACATGTTTGCCATGGACGAGGGCAATGCCATCCTCTACGTGCCAGGTTCGTGATCCTCGGCACCGCATTCCATTACCCATCACCCCCTGCTACCCTACCAGCTCTGGCTCCCGTAGTTTCCCTTCCCTCCTAAACTTTAGTCTCCCTCCAGCTTGCGATGGTGCATGCTTCTCTGTTTCACCGAATCTGTCATCATGCATTATAAACACTCAGCTCTGGGTTAACAGCATAATAAGCTTGCGTTTCTAACTCCCAACGCTTTTGCCTTCTTCTCTCAGATATCAACATAAAAGCTGTCTTTTTTTTTATCATACTGCCAATCTTCTTCTTACTTGCCTTTTTTAACTCGCTGTCTTGTCTGTCTGATCCGTGGATTTTTCCTAGACTTTATATGAAGAAATACAGCTTGTGGGTTTGGTTAAAAACTAAAATTGTAGAGTACAAATTTTCCAGATAACATATGGGGTCAAGTATGCAGTTTTAGGTTTAACTAATGGGCGCTCCAAGTCATGACACATCCACTACACTTAGGCCAAATGAGCACTCTTTTCGGGTCGGTGATTCGTAGGTACTGGAATGCTTTCCGCCAACACTCTACTGAGGCTACTGCAGATTTTTCTTTCCTCTTCAAATTTTTTTCACATGGGTTGAATTAATCGGTGGTGGTTTAGTTGCTTTGATCCCTGGTAGAGTTGCTGGTTTCTGCTGTTAGAGGTTTCACTAGCAGGGTGCTGGATTCTGGTGTCTTGTGAACTTTGGGCTCCTGGGGCCACTTCCTGCCTGAGCTGTAGTGTATAATGATGATGAGGAGGAATGTGGTTGCCACCATTGGTGCTTAGTGACTCTGCGACTGACATTCAAAGAGGACTTCAGTGTATCCGGAAGAGAGTTGAAGTAGGAAGAACCCCCCCTGATTTCTTTGTGTTGTCCACTCCATACAGTATTCCTGCCTGAAATGTCTGCTGTATGAACAAAACAGTGCTATTAGCCATGCAGTTGGTTGAATTCACTCTCTAAACGTGCTGTTATACTGCTGTAATTTCACTCTGTCATTCCTTTAGTGTCGGCAAAAGTCTGTCCTGTTTGTACCAATTGTTACTTGTCTGATTTAGTTGGTAAAATATTTAAGATCTGACTGAAATGCAAAAGAAAAGGGAAAAATCATGTTTTTTTTTAATCCTAAATTTGTCAATAATCATTTTCAATTGTATATTATGGTCTTTTTATTTACATCCTGTCAATGTTGGCACATTTTCTTTTTTGACTGAAATATGTTATCTTGAAATGTTTCCATAAAATCAGATATATATCAGATGAATTGAATTAAATGAATTTTTCTTTTTGGAATTTATTTTCAAGAGAATTGGCCATGTGAATGCCATTACCTTGTATGATGTGTGTGTGTGTGTGTGTGTGTGTGTGTGTGTGTGTGTGTGTGTGTGTGTGTGTGTGTGTGTGTGTGTGTGTGTGTTTACAGTTAAGCAATTTGTGTTTTTATACGAAAATATTTTTATATATCTGAGAATATCTTACACTTCAATTACATGTCACATTTAAAATACTTTTTTTTTGTTCATCTTCATTGCTTTACAATAACTGCATTAGCTTTATTTGTTCATTCATGACTCAAAGGCTATATGATTACAAATATATCCAAAGGTGCTTCTGTAAAGATTTTTACTAATTTTTCTTAAACATTTCCTTTTAAAGATGTAATGCTCACATTGTAATGTATTTATCTTAACTGTGAAAAGAAAATTGTAAAAAAAAAGACAAAATTGATTAAAATAATTGATCCAAGTGATTTGCTAATTCATGGATGGAGCCCATTTACATATATTACCTTGATTAATTTAGGATAACCACAAGCTGTATGTTGGCTTTTTTTTAATAGCTGAAATGAAACTAGGGTCTCGATGTTTTAAAACTGCTTCCTGCTACTAACCTGCATGCCTCATTTGTGGCAACTCTGCATAACTCCATCTCTCCTTTCCGTTCTCATAGTCATTATCTCTGATTGGACGTGTGTACAGTATGTGTTTGTGTATCTTGGTTTTGAATTTACAGCATAAGCAGCATTGTGAAGCGTTTTTGTTTTTGGTTGGTGTAGATTGTGAGATAAGCATGAACTTTTACATTCAAATGGACATTCTAACCAACATACTTCAATTCACGGTGTTCTTCATTTTCTCAATAAATATACCAGGTAAGGGTGAAAATTGAACGCACATAGCTTTGAACGAAATGGCACCGACCATCATGGTAAAAACGTCAGGTAGGAAAATGAACCATCAGCTCAAATGGTAAAAAAAAAAAAAAAAAAAAAATGTAGTTCTTGATGTCAAGTCGGTGCCAGTTTAAATCAAGTTCATGATGTTTTTTTTTAGCATGTTTGCATTGATGTTTTGTGGAATCAATTGGACAAAACCACAGCGGCCTACATTTGGAGATGGATAAGTGTCTCCAGGGGGAGATGGGAGGTAAACTGCTGCTACCTTGAAACCTGATCTGTCAGTTTACCTGTCCCCTTCCTCCCACAACTCCAGAGGCCTCACAGACTCAGATGTTTTACACAGCCTATGAAATGTTTGAAGGACACGGAAAGAGTAAGTCCGCATGGGCATGGTTTCCTCTCTGCCGGGCTCCCTGGACGGACCCGCCTCTCCCCTCTCTGTGTCATGCATGCACTCTTCTTCCTCAGCATGGATATGCTGGTGGCCTTGTAGCGCCCATGTACAATCAACCAAGCAGCATCTGCAGAAACTCTCTACGAACATGACGGCCCAGAGCGTTTGCTGTCTTACGCTCTTTGTAAACAAGAGTCTTTAGTTCAACTTGGATCTAAAGATGGCTATTTGTTTCCGGTATATCTGAGTTATTGAGTTGTTGTCGAAGCTTGGATTGTACATGAGCATTACTGGCTCCTACATGGCTCTTTGGGTTCATTGGGTTCCATCACTGCAGGAAAAAGTGCATGTTCATTCTAAGGGCAACTCCTTCATGAATGTTGAGTCAGGTTTCCATCATTGAAAAAGAGATTACAGTCAGTGATGTACAGTGGCTATAGGCCGTACTGTAAAAAATAGAAAATATTTTTTTCCAATTGCACTTTAGAACTGGTATCGTAGATGAAAAACCTGTTATAACTCAAGAGAAATGATAATTAATAGGATAATGTCAGAAAATGTCCCTCTAAACATAATACATATAATAAAGCCTATTATATGAATTTGTTTAATTATAATCTTTTTTTTTTAAATATGATGAAATAAAATCCCTTTAAATTAATTGGATTACATTACTAAGCAAATTGCTGTATAATCAGGTTTAATGAAAGGGGACATTTATTGCATCTTAAATTATTTACATTATCAGGAGCTAGATGCTTACTTACAATGTCTCCACATTCAGAGACAAGAGTAGCCCTTCTTCTTTCTCTTTGTACTGTTCTCTTTCCTTTTCCTCCTCAGGAAACCTACCATACTGAAAAGTAGCTGTCATCTGGGCTTCAAACATCATACTGTGCTTAATACATCCCATCACAACCTCATTACATCATAGCTGAATGTGGGTAGCAGACTAGTTCCAGTACGTCAAACAGATGGAAGTGGACTTAAAATAATAGTTAATGTGATATTAGATGGGAGGCAAACTGTATCGTGTATGTCATTAAGAAGTTACAGATTACATACATCAAAAGTATACTTTCCAGATTTAGAGATATCTGTCTTTACTGCCTTCCCAGAGGATGAATCCAGTGACTTTGGTGATCCCCTGACTTTTCATTTATAGCCACCCAAAGTTTCAAAGTTTTTACTTAAATTGTGAAATATCTCAACCTCTTCAAGCTGGATTGGCACTACGTTTTGTAGAGACATTCATGGTCCCCAGAAGATCAATCCTTATTACTTTGATGATCCCCTGACTTTTTCTCTAGCGCCACATTTGTTTCTTGACAACTACTGGATGGTGATATCTATCCACCCCACCCAATGCAATACAATGCAGGTGGATGGAATTTAATTTAAATTGCGCTGCTGAAAATGTATACCCACAATCAAATCGGTTATCATTCTTAAATGTCACTTGTGTGTTCAGTGTAGACTTTAGGCCCACATGTGTCCCACAATGGACGACAAAACTTCCCTCGGCCCTGGAGTATTGGTGTCACTAAGGTCAGAGAGTCAGAGCTCGGCCCAGGCTCGCACAGTCCCAGAGGTTTTCAGCGTGCTTAGATAGCCTCATACTCCTCCCTCCCTACTGAAAGAGGCCTTTCTTTTGCTCTGTCACCCTGGGATCATACGGGATTGAATACGAAGTCTAGCAGCCAGCCAAACTGGCGCAGGCAGCAGTATGTCCTGAGGCCATGCCAACGCCTGCCTGCCACTTCTCATCTGTTTGGTCTGCTCTGAAGATCGAGACTGCCAAGGGTGAGGGCACGGGCAGAGGCCTCTCTCAGTCTCATCAATTCGTTATAATCAAAAGCATTCCCACAGCTTAATGTAATGCCCAAGCAGTGGTTGTAGACTCGTGACAAGGTTTTATATTCCACTTCACCACCACGCCAATAGAGCAGCCTGCATTCTCACGCTTTATTTCTCCACATGCCACTGGGAACTTTAAATCTCGAGTTTGAGCTGTGTTTGACTGGCGTGTCTCCTTCCGTAGCTGCAGAGGGTGCCGTGCCTGTGGCCACCGTCACTCCCTCAGTGCTGAATGTCCAGCAGGGCCAGCGGGCAGAGTTCCGCTGCACAGTGACCGGGAACCCAACCGCTGCTATTGAATGGAAAGGTATGGCCAGTTAGTTCTCCACTTTTGCAGTGTTTGGTGCAGGCCTTTATTGAGTTATGTTCAAATGTTGATGTTTCCACAAATTCACCTCAGTATAGGTGTCACAGCTCTTAACCAAGCAGCTCTCAGTGACTGTGTGATTGTTGCAGGGGGTCCAGGGAACAGAATGAGTCCCAGAGCGGTGGTACGAGGTGGCGTTCTGACCTTCACAGCAGTGGACCCAGCTGATGAGGGAGAGTACACCTGCAAGGCCCTGAACACTCATGGGGAGCACATAGCGCGGGTTTCCCTTTATGTCCAAAGTATGCTTTGTGTTTGTTTGTGTGTGTGTGTGTGTAGATTATGGGAACATGTACATTGTGGGGACTCGCCTCCCTTTTGGGGACAAAACGTCCCCATAATGTAACTATTTAGATGTTATGATTGAGATTTGTTTACGGTTAATATAAAGATCATTTTTGGGGTTAGGCATGTAGCGGTTAATGTTAGATAGGTTGGGTAAAGGCTCCAGGGAGTTCTCGTAAGTCAATACAATGTCCCCTTAAGTTATGGAAACTTGCAAGTTGAAAACACAGCAGTTAGAATGTTTCTTAAAAGAGAAATCATCCCAGTATAATGAGATTGTTCCTTCTATGTTCAGTGTGTTTTCAATGGATCAAGAATTTATTGAAAAACAACAGAAGCATCTCAAGTAACTATTTTTGAAAGTAGGTTAAATGCTTTCTTTAGCTTACCATTATCAGGCAACTTTTGAAAAAAGAAATAACATAATCTTTCTCTCAGAAATGAAAAGTTTAGTTTACAGTGGCTAATGTTAGCAAAATCTGAAGAGATTTATTGACTTCATGGTTCTTACTACTTGTTCTACTGTAACACTACGTTTTAGCATGTCACAGGTACATTTTTCAATGGTTTTATTACATAAGAAAAGTTAATGTTTCACACAAAAGTAAATCGGTTAACAACTGAATTTGGGACTGTCAAGCACAAGAAGTTTGGGTGGTCGTGGTGAGTATATTTTGTCTTTTTAAACGATCATTATTTATTTTTTTGGTCAGAGTCCAACCCAAGTGGCCTAGGCACCCAGCCCCAAGTCCAAGTCAGTCCCCAAAAAATTGAAGCCCACGAAGGCGACAACTTGAGGTTGTACTGCCGAGCGACAGGAGTGCCCACCCCTAAGCTCACCTGGCTGAAAAACGGAGGACAAATCCCTCCACAGGTGAGACGCCTCCTGCGGCCTCAGTGCCTTGACGATGACTTTAACATGGATCGATTACTCTATTTACATTCTGCTGTGCTGTGTCTCTATCTTGCACTTCAAGGTGTGTCCGGTGCCGATGGAATTTCATCATACTGTGTCAGTTTTTAATGACTTGTTGCACATTTTAACCATTGACCTTTATTTTTCCCTCTGTTTGTCTCTTTTTTTTTTGATCCCACCCTGTTCTGACGTTTGCTCAGGCCATTCCCTCTCACGGTTTCCATCAGTTTAAAAGCAACAGTCTCGATGTGTTACAGAGACGTATTGAGGAGCTGCAGGTCTGTCCATCTGTCCGCTGTCTTGTCTGTCCTGTCTCGTAGTTCACAACCATTGTCCTCTACTGACCTCGTCTTCACATTGTCCACTAAGTGCATGATCAAACTTGTCCTTGATTCACACTTTGTTATCCCCGTTAATTCACCACAGCTGCTCACTAAGTCCATTTAGAGCTGAAGCCAAATACATAAAAGAAAAACAATCAGCCAGCTGGGTCTGGCTGATTTCTTAGTGTATTTGCATGCAGTACATGTTTTAATGTTGCGTTTTATTAATGCAAGTGCTCCATAGTCGTTTTGTTTTGTACTGTCCACATCATACCACCCCTGACTTGTTTGGGCTCTCATCACTCAGTTGACCCTCATCATTCCATTGCGTGTATTAACAGGACTAAGTATACAGGAGGTACTGTAGGTATTTCAGACATATTTTGCTCCGTGCCAGGCGCAGCCCTCTGCCCCCCTACCCAAGGGGGTATTGTGTTAGTCTGGTTTTCTGCGCAGCCCTCCGCGGCTCAACGAGGGCTTCGGGGCCTGTTTAGTTCTGCCTCAGAGAGCCACTGCGTTGTGTCAGCCTTTCCCAGGGGGAGCCGGGCTCTGCCGTGCGACCACGCAGAAATTCTGTATGCTCTAGCAAACGGCTTGCTTTGAAAACTCCTCAATGGGTTCAGACACACATTGAGCCCGGGCCCGCCTTAGCCACTGCTCGGTTTAGCCTCCCTCACGGTTGAATGGGCCGGAGCTAAGCAGCTTTGTCCATGGATGCCCCAACACCCCCCGGATACAGTAATCCCTCCCCAGACCCTCCCCTCCTGATTCCCCTCCCCTCTGAGGTGTTTCCAAACTTTATGAAAGCTCGTTTTCAGCCTTGCTGGGCCTCTGACTGCCATGTGGTGTAGTGTACAAACATGTCAAGTTGTTGATTGCCCGTGAGCCAGACAGTCATGGGTGTTCTTAAAAATGTTGAAACGAATGCAGGTTTTTGGTTTTTACTCAATATTTGATGGTAAATACTTTGATTTCGGGGGCACTGGCTAGTGATTATTCTCAGGACTGCTTTGTAATGCTTATTAAGTAACCTCTGTCTCAAATCAATGTGTCACAAGCTGTCAGTTCTAACTTCTTCTAATTTGTTCCATACTCTGAATCAATCAAAATCAATCATCAATCATTAATCTTGTTTTAGAATAAAGATAATTTTGCCATCACGAATCATGGTATATTAACAAATTATAACCCCATCAATCATTGTAGAAACGTTGGCACTACTTTGTGCACAGTTTCATGTACAGTGTCATAGAAATCATGAATCCAAATCCATTCACAGAGAGACTGAACTGTAGCAATAACAGCTCTTGTCTTGTCTTAAAGATCTACGCTGTAGTGTAGTGCTTTTTTGTCGCTATTAGTAATGTCATAATGTCAGCATTGTCATATTTGTGTTGTTTCAAGCGACATGACAGGTAAGTGATGTGCTTTGTCTTCAGTATATGCGTTATGTGAGTTTTTATGGTGTAAATATTAGTAAAATCACATCTTTGAAATGTAATGCACAGTGCTGTATATCATGGCAGCCACAAGGCGGTGTAAATGAGATGGGTGTCTAATCTCGTCTCTTATTGGTGTGTCCTCTCCAGGCCCGCATGGACCGCACCGACATCGGTACTCTGCTCATCCCCAACATCCAGATGTCCGACTCGGGCACCTACATGTGTGTTGGTAGCAACAGCATTGGCTCAAATAGTGCTCCCATTAAAGTCTCTGTGCTCAAAGGTGAGTTGTCTTGGTAGTCAAACAGAATCAAACCCATAACCCTCCCCGTCCACCCTATTCTACCAATATCTCCACCCCACCCCCCTCCCAGCATATGAGAAACACAGTAGGGCAAACAGTGGTTTCATTGTAATCATGTCAGTCAGCGTAATAAAAAAAAAAATAATAATAATTCAAAAGCACATTAAATGTTAAAAACGGAAAGGAATAGACCAATCAGGTGGAGAAATACAGGACCAAGAGGGGGAATTACATTTTCTTTATCACAGGTCCCTAACCCAACTGTACAACAACATATTGGCTTGATTTCTCATTACTTTGAATTGGGATATGTGCCACCTTACTATCTACACATTTGCCAAAGTATAGTTAGGTATGGGTGTATGTGTGTACACACATATATATATATATATATATATAGTAATGTATGTATTTCAATTTCTTGGTTATTTTCTACTGTTAATTTTCTTTTGCCCAGTTTATCAGATTTGTTTGTCATTTTATATCATTGTCCATTTTGTGTATCTTGTCTCGGTTTTCTTATAGCCTTATGTTGAAGGCTATTTTGATGTTTTGTCTTTTCTTCTTGTAAAAAAATAAACAATAAAACTACTGATTACATAAAAAAGGAAAGGAATACAAAACAAGTATCAAAAGCCCTTGCATCAACCGTGAATAACTTTGTAATAATACATCCAAAAACCAGTCTGTACTGTTTGTGTTTGTGCAGCGGACCATAGCTCCTCAGTGGTCAGCATCCAGCCATCTATAGCTGATGTCCAGGAGGGCCAGAGTCTGGAGCTCAACTGCTTCGCCCCTGGAAATCCTCCTCCCCAAGTCACCTGGACGAAAGCCGGTGGACGACTCTCCTCCAACCACCAGGTAATCACATAACGATGCAAAAATGGAAAGTGCATCATTGTGCCCACATTTGATTAGATATGTCTTACATGCTGGTAAAGGTAATGGATGTCTACGTCTCTGAATGTGATGCAGCAGAAACATACTTTCCAAACCCATCTATGATGTGGTTATTTGGGTCAGAATCACTGCACAGCACTGACATTACAGTTATTATGAACAAGTAAACACATCAATCTAGATTCTGTAGCCCAATGTGTAGTTTGAGTTCTTCTGTACATGTACAGTAAACTGATTTAGGCAAACTAACTCTTAGTTAAAATGATTGATAGATAGATAGATAGATAGATAGATACAGATAGACAGACACATACATACATACATGTACATACATACATACATACATACATACAAAGACAGACAGAGAGACAGACACTTTATTAATCCCAGCAGAAATAGTTTCTGTTGCAGCAGCTTAGAACACTTAAGACAAGATAAAAAAAGCAAAGAAAGATACATATTTCTATTATTTGCCGGTAGTAGTGGCATTAGAAGTGGGAGTAGTATTAATTCCTCAGAAGTAAAATGATGAGTTTTCTTGTAAGCTGAAAAAGAGGCGACTCCATTCCTTGTCTGCTGTGTGCAGGTTCTGGGCAGTCAGCTGCGTATCCAGTCAGCCACTGCAGAGGATTCAGGGGAGTATATCTGTCGGGTGCAGGGCAACCCTGGGAACCCAGGATCTCATGTCCACCAGGCCTCTGTCTCTGTGTCTGTCACTTCATCTTCTTCACGTAAGTTCGTCAACGCTACAGGCCTCATACAGGTGGTATGTTGACTGTCTGGAAGACAGAAAAAAACAAAGAGCCCACTTTTGCTCTTTTTTCAAATGACCCCCCTGTACTACACTGTCCTTGATATCCAAAAATGTGATTAGACATGACAGCATAGGCGCGGGGGGTGTCACAACCCCCCCAATAATCAAAACTGGCCGGGGTTATAAAGTCAAAGAGTTTAAATATTGTGGCAAGCAAATATTTGTTGTCAAGATGTGCATAATTCCTCAAAAAAAAAAAACATCCCGAAACACGTGTAATGTTTTGCATCTGCAGAAAGTTTTGAACAATACATAAACATGAATTACTGAATTAATACTATTTACATAAATAAATACATTTGCATGCAAAAACGTGCACAAGTTGTTGCAGAAAAATTCACCGGAATGCAGGAAATTAAGCGTTTGATGCTTAACATGAATTACTGAATTAATACTATTTACATAAATAATACATTTGCATGCAAAAACGGGCACAAATTGTTGCAGAAAAAGTCACCGGAATGCAGGAAATTAAGCGTTTGATACTCAAAATTTCCTGGGGGACGACCCAGACACAGATATAGATATAGATATAATACAGATATAATTTGCCCCCCCTAATGTTGAAAGAAACATATGTGCTAGACAGGTGGAGATCTCAACCCTTGATGATGGCAGCATCAGTCAGAGGCTGGGAGAAACACATTCAGGGCAGGGCATTACATGGCAGGGTGTTTTTCTCACACTAACACTGCCTTACTTCATGAATGGACCTTCCAGTTGTACTTTCCAGTGTAGCCCAGTGACCTCAGATTGAATGATTTTCCCCACTACTGTCCCATGATCTCATCCTCATCCACTCCTTCCTGGACTTCAGCGATGTTTGAGGCCTTTCACTGCTGCCAAGGAAGCACTTAGTCACATTGAATAGCAATTTGTTACTTCGGGTTTCTGTGAATAATAAGTCAGCTGAATGAAGTGAGATCATCACAGTCACATCACAGCAATGGAGTTTAAAACGCTGGTTTCTGTCTGTCAAGTCTTTTTTAACTGTGTGCAGATTACCCGCTTGCAAGGGATTTGATTCCCGAAGTTATGAACTGGATTTCACTTTTTTTCCTCCTTTTTATTTTGGCAGATTTAGTTCAGTTTGACATTTCTTCATCTAGATGATACATGTATCTTTAGTTTTTTTTTAAAATCAAGATGTATTGTAGCTTAGCCTTTAGGGGGAACCTCCCAAAAAAAAAAAAACAAAGAGAGAGAGAAAAAATACACATATTACTGTAACCAAATATACATTACAGAATATAACATGTATCTGTAACCTTCCAACTCATAGTAACCTTTTTTTTTTTTTTTTTTTAACCAAGTAATTTACACTTTTCATTACATGAAAAATACAAATAATGCCCACTGCTGTAACAGTTCTTAGCTTGATACATTTAAACTCTATCTGCAGGTCTTCAGAGTCCAATCATCGCCATTGAGCCCCACAGCGCTGCTGTGCGTGTGGGGGAGTCGGCCAGCTTCAGGTGTAGGGTGTACAGTGGACAGCAGCCTGTCAGACTGGAGTGGAAACTGGCCAACAACCAGCCGCTACCAGGTAATAACCGCACGCACACACACACGCACACACACACTGAGGAATAAACCTGCTCAATGAGCTTAATGAGTTCTAATTTTATGATGTCATTATTCGCAAGCAATTACAGCTGCAACCCACCCATGAATTGTTACCCACTGTTACTCCTCTGGTCATTTAATGACTCATTTAGAACTCAAATCCCTTTTCTCTAGACTTGCATTGACATTTTGCATCAGTTAAATATTAGGCAAGGCAAGGCAGCTTTATTTATACGGCACATTTCAGCAACAAGGCTGCTTTACATAAAACGTTAAAGAGCGGATAAAGACAGATAAAAACATATGAACAGCTAAAATAGAATAAGACAGATAGGAACTACAAGAATACAAGTTACAATGCAGTGTAATAAATAAACAAATATTTAAAGAAAGGCAGCATCAAAAAGAAAAGTCTTCAGCCTTGATTTAAAGGAACTGAGATTTGCTGCGGACCTGCAGTTTTCTGGGAGGTTGTTCCAGATATGTGGTAAAAACTGAACACTGCTTGTTTAGTTGTGAATCTGGGGACAGAAAGCAGAGCTGTCCCAGACCACCTGAGAGGTCTGGGTGGTTCATAATGTTGCAGCAGATCAGAAATGTATTTTGGCCCTGAACCATTCAGTGCTTTATAAACCAACAGAAGTATTTTGAAGTCAATTCTTTGAGGGACAGGAAGCCAGGGTAAATACCTCAGAACTGGAGTGAATGAAGTGATCCACTTTCTTGGTCTTAGTAGTCTACATTTGATGACATGAAGGCTCTTAAAGGCTTTTCTTCACCAAACATATCAGTGCTTTCTGCTGTGTGTTGTATTCAGTCATTTTTTTTCCATGTCAGATTTGCCCCCTCACACTTTGGCTTACTTCAGCTTAGTTTTTCTAACACTTTATAGCCCTAACTTTGAATATCTTCAAGGGGGTGTCTTAGACCTGAGATTGAGAACTACTCAACAGGTTAAAGGGCTACTTCAGCGATTTAGTTTTGCTCTTCCATTAAATTGGGGCCACTGAAAAGACAAAAACAGTGGATCATACACTTCCCAAAATGCATCTGAATGGCATCTTTTATTAGACTGCTCCTGCCTCCTAAATGCCCACTTTTTTCAAACCTCACCTTCCAGTTTGTAATGAATGACATTCTGGCCGAGACAAACGTTATGACAGGGTCATCATATCGTAAGGGTTATCGTCCCTCCAGAGCCACAGACAAAATTATACAACTATTTATGCTTTGTAGTGCCTACCATGATGGATAAACTATAAAAAGTATAATGTATAAAATCAGTAGACTGCCCCTTTGAATTGCAGCATCTGCAGCAGGTCTAATATTTAATTTGCTCCTCTGTTCTGCAGATAATGTTAAAGTTAGTGATGATGGTTCTGTTGTCACCATTACCGATGCACGCCCTATGAATCATGGCGCCTACCGTTGTGTGGCGAGCAACCCGTTCGGTATCACCCACACCATCGTGTCTTTGATTGTCAAAGGTAAGGCACATTTCAGTCATCACACACTCATAAAACTCTAAGTGAAGGGTTCCCTCTAGTGGCTGATCCCATACAGAGTTATACCAGTATTTTGGATCTGTGCCCACAGAGTCTCCTGTGGCCATTGTCACTCCTGTTGGCCCTGTGCGTGTCAGGGTGGGCGAACCCATTAACCTGGAATGCCAGGCGTCAGGAGAGCCCCGCCCCTCAGTCTCATGGCACAGGCTGGACAGCAACCGCAAGACCATGCTGAGCAGCCCTGTGCCCATGAAGTCCAATGCAGTCATGCAGGTACTGGTACCGTTATACGTATGTATGTCTGATGACACCATCAACATCTGTAGAACAGTTTAAGTCATACAGCTCTTCCGTGTCGCTATTTAAAGACTCGGCTTCAAAGCCAGTGTTTGAAATCACATTTGTTCCATTCTGAATTTGTGTATATTTGTATGGAGAGATCAAAGACTGTCAAATTAGTGGACGTAGCATCCTTTCTGAAGCGATCCAGCGGAGATTTAGTGATGGGTAAACATGGACCTCTGGGTACTGATCATAGACTTAAGCATGTGTTGTTTTTAAAAGTAAATTTGGATTGGATTCATCTGCAGTACAGAAAATCATCAAACTTTCCCTTTAAGTTACCAGCTAATGCTGAAGCTTCTTTCCTGTAGCTGTCACCCTACTGAACTCTTGCTCTGCATCCCGGTGACAATTTAACCTACTAAGCCCCCAAATTTGCACTACTTATAATATTACCACACTGCACATAGCTGTACATATCTGTCTATATGGTTCATTCAGTATATCCATATTTATTCTGTTTTTCTTATTATATATTCTATTAATACACTGCATTTATCTATATCTATTTTATTCTTACTACTAGTGTAATGTCACTGCTACTACATTGCACATATCTGTACATGTTGTTCATACATTGTTCATTTTACATAGCCACATTTATTCTTCTCTTATAACTGCAATATGTTTCCTGTCCTGTCTATGCACCACCTGTCTATACTTGAATATCACATTGCACTTTTCTGCTTTTTTTTGCACTTCTGGTTGGACGCAAACTGCATTTCGCTGTCTTTGTAAAGTTGAATCTAATCTCATCTTGTTTGGCAGAACGCTGAATATAACATTTTTAGGCGACCAAATGTTCCTATTAACTTTGAAGTAAAAAACACACAGTGACAGGGTCAACGTTTGAGATGATATTGACATGGACAACACCCAAAAACAAGTTCAGGTCTGTTTAAATGTCCACAGGGCCATGGTTAGCATTGCTAAGCCTCTCTTATGATTGACAGGTTAACGTGTAGCCACGCCTCTAAAGCACTCCCTGCTTTATTGTCTATTTTAAAATAAATGGAACCATAATTGACAAAATGGACATGCTGTATTGAAGAAGACTTTAAAGTAGCAATTGAGGCCATTAAGTCATAATGAAGAGGTTTATGAAGGTAATAAATAAAGTGAAAAGTAGGGTCATTTCCCCATAGACTTCCATAGAATCTGACTTCTTTTCGGAGCCAGTGGAGTCCTCCCCTGCTGGAAATGAGATAGAATGCAGCTCTAAGGCACTTCCGCATTGGCTTCACTTTTTAGACCCTGTTTATGGGTGAGATATTACCTTTTTTCCTCTTGCGCAGATACTGGTGGCACGTCGAGAAGACAGTGGCACGTATGTGTGCACAGCTCGCAACAACGAGGGCACTACGGAGACCAAGGTGGAGGTCATTGTCGAGGGAGGCTCTCAAGTACCCACAGTGCCCAGGGCCTCTGTTCCTGAGCCGCTGATGATTGTGGTGGAGGGACAGACTGCCACGCTGCGCTGTGAGGCCCACGGTAATGATGGCAAAAAAAAAAATCTCATTTTTCAGCTGGAATTCCCCTTTTTTTATGTTTAGTTTTTTCTGTGGCACTTTTTATGTTGTATCACCGTACCAAAGACAGTCTAAAGAAATTCCTACACCATCTTTTTTTTATTGCACGTGAACTCCATGAGAATAAAAATGTTTTGTTTTCTATTAAAATTTGCATTTTAAAATTAGCCCAGCATAGAACTTGCGTTTTGTTCTCCAATTTGCTTTTCTAGGTGTCCCGTCCCCGACGATCACCTGGACCAAGCTGCGGTCTCCTCTGCCTTGGAGACACAAGATGGTGAACAACAGCTTGGTGCTGCCCACAGTGGGCCGCCAAGACTCTGGAGAGTACATCTGCACTGCCACCAACAACATGGGCACCACTGAAGTCACCATCATGCTAGATGTAGAGAGTGAGTTTTGTGGTTTTGTTGTTTGCTGTCATTTTATTTTAACGTATTCATTTTGTTTTACTCTGCTTTAAAGGGATCATGGACTTACAGTGATATACTGTCCAGTCAATAGAAATCCAGTCTCGCAGTGCCAGATCTTCCTCCACAGCGCTACTGAGGAGGGTCTGGCTAGTCCACACAGCATTCCGGGATAGCAGAAAAAACGTGCTCTGGTTTATTGGCATTTCTTTAAACCAATCACAATCGTCTTGGACGCAATGATGTTGCGACTGCAAAATAGCCTCGGGAAGGAACTTGTTTTGGTGGAACATGTGCTCGCTCAAAAGTTGTTTGAGAGAACTCAAATTGGACAGATAGTCTAGCTAGCTGTCTGGATTTACCCTGCATAGATCTGAGTAGCAGTTAACCATAGTCCTCAGAAATCCACCGGAGTTTAGAATGCCGACACAAAGAAAGAGGAAGGAAACTGACATTCAGCCGAAAATGAGGGACATCCAGCGAATTTTCCAGCAGCACCTGAACAATTCCAAAAATGAAACGTCGTCGATATAGTGTTTTTGCAGTTTATACTATCTCTTGAAAAAACACGTAAACTTGGTAAATTTTTTCCTCCTATGTCTAGCCCCTCCTTACGCCACTTCTGTGCCTGACGATGTGGCTGTGCGAGTCGGGGAGGTGATCAGGTTGCAGTGCCTGGCTCATGGCACTCCTCCTCTGACCTACACTTGGACCAAGCTGGATGGAAACCTGCCCCCGAGGGCCCAGGTTAGCGGCGGGGATCTCCAGATCAACCTGGCTACCGCCGAGGACGCTGGCAGCTATAAGTGCGTGGCCAGCAACAAAGTAGCCAAAAGCGAAGTGATCGCTAAAGTCACAGTCAGATGTAAGTTTGCTGATAATATAATGATTTGACAAGTTGAGAACTTAACTCTTTCATACAGTACAGGCCAAAAGTTTGGACACACCTTCCCATTCAATGTGTTTCTTTATTTTCATGACTATTTACATTGTAGATTCTCACTGAAGGCATCAAAACTAATAATGAACACATATGGAATTATGTACTTAACAATAAAGTGTGAAATAACTGAAAACATGTCTTATATTTTAGATTCCATCCAAGTAGCCACCCTTTGCTTTTTTTGATAACTCTGCAAACCCTTGGTGTTCTCTCAATGAGCTTCATGTGGTAGTCACCTGAAATGGTTTTCACTTCACAGGTGTGCTTTGTCAGGGTTAATTAGTGGAAGTTTTTCCCTTATTAATAAAAAATCAAAGGGTGGCTACTTTGAAGAATCTAAAATATAAGACATGTTTTCAGTTATTTCACACTGTTGTTAAGTACATAATTCCATATGTGTTCATTCATAGTTTTGATAACTTCAGTGAGAATCTACAATGTAAATAGTCATGAAAATAAAAGGAAACGCATTGAATGAGAAGGTGTGTCCAAACTTTTAGCCTGTACTGTACATGAATTATGACAACCTCAGTCCCCCCTTCCCCCAAATGTTTTTATTCTTCTTTAGGAAAAAATAAATAAATGGAGCTGTCAATTTTTAAAGGAGTTTTTCACATGTCCAATCAGGTGGACTGCTTCGTTTTGAGTTATTAACTGAAGAAATATGAATCGTATAAAATAATTTTTTTAATGGTGTTAAACTAATGTGTTCACATATAACATATTCTAATACCGTTCAATGCAAAGCAAAAATAGTGAACCTCGCTCATAACTCCTCAGAACTCACCACCACCACCACCACCCCTTTACTCACTTTACTCAACTAATCTGCACAAAGTTTTTAGTTTTTGTTATAAAACCTGCTAATTATGTTCCAAAGATTCGCAACGAGGCAAATAGAAACTTGCAGCTATTTGTACTACTCTACTGCTTGCACGTAGATGCAAGTTTCAACTCGCTTTTGTCACATTAATGTAAACTTTACATTAGAGACTGATACGCACCAGATATGCACAAACATGCTTTTTCTCTCCTACAGGTGTAGCAAATGTTGATCTCAAGATTAAAAATGATTTGTGATGAAGAGCAAGACCTAAATCAGGTCTCTTTCCTTCCCCTCTGTAGCCCCCTTGGCAGTGCGTGTATCACCCCAGGTTGAAGTCAAGGCCCAGGGCAGTGCTGTGGAGTTCACCTGCTCAGCAGCAGGTGGCATAGAAACCAAAATTGAGTGGCTGAAGGAAGGAGGAGCCCTGCCACCGAACCACCATATCAAGGATGGGGTGCTCAGGTGACTCATACACACACCATATGTTGGTTTGTTGAAAGCACACAAAAATACCAGATTAAAAAACAGCTCTAAATGTATCGATATGTAAGACCCAACTGCCAGAATTGCATTACCCATTAACGGCAATAATGAGTTTCAGTAGTCAGTTTCCCTTGTATTTAAAGCAAAGTTTTATTCCAAAACATATTTAGCACAACATATACATATGTACTTAAAGGACAAGGCTGGCAACCATCTATATTTGTATTATTGTCAATAAATCCCTTGGGTAAAACTATTTTCAAATGTATTTGGTGCTGTAGTATTTAAAGCAGTAGTACGATGTAAAGTATGTGGGATTGACTCAAAATAAACTACACTGCTCATGTCTTTCTTAATAAAGGAACATGTGCAACAGTGTGGCTCATTAATGTATTTCTAATTCCAATTTTAGTTCCATGCTTCAGATGAATACGCTATATCTGGCTTTGGCTAAACTGATTTGTTAGTAGGGTGAATTCATTGCTGGTTTTACTCTTATCATGGACATTTTTTGACAGTAAGACAAATATAAAATATCACCAGACTTAAAGTTTTATGTCATAACTTTTTTATACAATGAACGTCCATTACATTCAAGCCATTCCCAGATGAGTTGATACAAAGCTAATTAAGACTGTCAGCTCCACAAAACTCTCTCTGTATTTCTCAGTATGGCTGTGTTCAGAAATTGGTGTCGTCCGGTGACTTTCGCATGCAGAAACTCGAGTGAAGATAATTACCTCTTCTGAAGAGTTTTTTTAATCCTCCGTGTCCTCCTTGGTTAAGTAGCAACTGGGTGGAATAGGGGTGGGGTTGACGCGCAATCCCGGAAGGCTTGTGTCACGTGGATGCACCCACAGAGTTGTCATTAAATTAGAATTCCTCATGGGGGAGACAGAAACTATGCACTTTATCTTTAAGTCTAAATCAGAATCAGAAAACATTCAAATCCACTGATTATCCCTTTAATATTTTGAATAAAAAACCCTAACCACAGCTTGTTTTCAATGTGTAAGTGTAATTTAATGTCTCTCTGTAGGATTGAGAACCTTGAGCAGAGCAACGAAGGCGTGTATATCTGCAGAGCCAGCAGTGTGTATGGTCAGGCCCAGGATACTGCTAGGTTGACCATCCAAGGTCCGTTACATTCACTGCAAATACACCAGTATATACCCTGCTTCACCAAAGCCAAAAAAGAACATGCTCCTTTACCCTTCTTTACTACAGCCCTGCCAAAGGTGATGATCAACGTGCGTACCTCAGTGCAGACCGTGATGATAGGGAACTCTGTGGAGTTTGAGTGCCAGGCTGTTGGCGACCCAGAGCCCACAGTTAAGTGGAGCAAAGTGGGCGGGTCTCTGCCCGCTCACATCATGGTGAAGGGCGGCATGCTGAGGATCGATCAGGTGACGGAGGCCGACGCCGGGCAGTACCGCTGTACGGCCACCAACGACGTAGGCTCGGTACAGTCCCAGGTGGTCCTTCACGTCCAGTGTGAGTGCACAGGGGCGCTTAACCCTCGTGTTGTCTTCCCGTCGACTGTGCAACTTTTTGTTTTTCTGGGTCAAAATTTTAAATTGAAACTTTTTTTTCAACGTTTTGGTCATCTTTTTCAACACTTTTATTGCTTTTTTCCCGATGTCTTTAAGTTTTTTTGTCCTTTTTACCAATGTTTTTGTTGATTTGTTTTTCTGCGCTTTTTTTTTTTTTGACATTTTAGTTGTTTTTTTCCACGTTTGACAATTTTGTCACTTTTTTCAACGTTCTTTTACAAAAAATAAATTCAGATGCTACAAAATTGAATGAAACACCCAAATTCAATGAAAGTAGTGAACTGATCATTTATTTTACTTGTGAAGATCGATGTATGGAACCATCCACGTTATTTCTTTTGACAATTTGGTTGATGGAAACCCGAATTTCTGCTACGGAAACATTTTGAAAATGGGTCAAATTTGATCCGAGGACAATAGGAGGGTTAAACACATTATTTTCCTTCCATTACACACACAGAAGTGCATGCATGTGAACAGACACTGATGCATTGTGCTGGCACCACCTCATTTAAACCCTCTTCCTGTTTGCACAGCCCTTCCTCAAATTGCTGCGCTGCCTGAAACTAAGGAGGTCACAGTTGGGTCTGATGCAGTCTTGCCCTGTGTGGCTACAGGATACCCTGTACCTGAGATCAAATGGTCCAAGGTAACCAAGATATTTCTGTAATTCAGTGTGTTTGGGAACTCTTTTGAATAATCTATAGAGAGCCAAAGTCACGGCCTTCTACTTCCGGTCCATGGGACCTATCTTTTGAAAAAAATATGAACGGGAGTCAATGGAGAGATAATAATTATTTTTTGGTCCGGTTCGAATTGAGCCATGAATTACAAATATGATGTTCGTCAATTTAAAAGATAATTTTTCAACCGAAGAAAGTCTCAGTTAGCCGTAGGTTTATCATATGACCACTTAGTTTTGTGTGAAACCGCTCAGTGAACTACATCTCTCGTCTCACACAATTTACGTCACCTAGCTTGATGCTCGGCTTGCTCGCTAGCTAGCTAGCTTAGCTCTGTTCCACAACACATGTAACGTTATCTTACCTGCTGTGTTTTATCCAGTCAAGTGTTTTCAGCAGATTAGCAAAAGAACCAGCGAGAGATCCTCTGCTCATTAGAGTAACGTTCCATCCCCGGTACGATACACACAGACACATCGTAGCTTCAGCGAGACGTCATCCATGCGACTTTGAAGTGGGCAGTCTTTCTAATTACGTATTTTCACAGTCTTATACTTCAACAGTTTAACAATAAACTGAGACTTTGACCTTGCGAAATTATGTATTAAACTGATGAACATCATATGTGTAATTCATGGCTCAATTTGTCTTTCCCCATTCACTCCCGTTCATATTTTTTCCAAGTTAAGGTGAGGGACTTCGCCTCTCTATGATGTCTAAGTCTAGATTTGTTTTTTGAAGAGAGTAAATGTTTTGTTGATGCTAAAATGATCAAAATACTGACACTGTCACTGTGTCTATTTCTGTATGTAGGTGGAAGGAGAGCTTCCTCCTAAGTGTTTCCAGGATGTCAACGCGCTGACAGTTCCTCGGGTCACCCACGAGGATTCTGGGACATATGTCTGCACCGCCTCTAACAAACAGGGAAAAGTGGAAGCCTTTACTACACTTGAAGTGCACGGTTAGTCTACGGAGTTGGAAATTCTTTATTAGAAATAACCCCTTGAGATGTAGCATCTCGTTTTTCGAGGGGGTCCTTAGCGACATAAATATACACTGCAATCACAATTAGACACAGCAGTTAATAAAACGACAACGACAGCCACAAACAAAGACAGGGGAAAAGAAAAAAAAAGCATCAGGATCAGGCAATTATATTCAAGTGTTAAATTGGATATTAGTAATAATATTGGAAGTGGTGGTTGCATTGTTAGCATGCTGTTGTAGAGGTGTTGTACATGTACAGTTGGTTCTGTAATAAGAAGACAGGACATTTTTAAAGGAGTGGAGAGGTGAAATGGATTAAATGTTTACAGGTAGGTTATTTCAATATATTTCAAAAGGGGGCTTGAGCTGTTTTAGATAAATAGGGTCATTGAAAAGGAGTGCATTGTACTGCAGGAAGGAATGCTAATTTTCTAAATGTCTGTATCAGAAATATGGGTTCCTTTTTAACTTCCTAATTTTAATTAACCAAAAATAACATGGATGATTCCATACAACGCGCTTCGCAAGAACAACAAAAGATCGGATCTCTTAATTTCAATGAATTTGGGGTGTTTTGTTAAATTTTTTAGCATTTGAAAAAGAAATTGAAACGTTTCAAAACAGTATCCCAACTGAACGTTGACATATACCAGTCTGTGATTATCCTTCCTTTAATATTAGTCTAAATAGTTGATAATTTCCGCTTTTTTAACTCAAGGATTATGTATAATTTCCTATAAATGAGGTATACTGACCATGACTTCCAAAAATACGTGTAAAACTAGTAATAAGTTGGTGTTAGTGGTGTTTATACACGGTAGTGAAAAGAAGCATAAAACAGCAACAACAATGAAAAGCGCCAAAAACATTGAAAAAAGCACCAAAAGTGTCGAAAAAAGGGACAAAAACATCAGAAAAAGTGTGGAATTTTTTGTTTTGGCCCGGGAGGACGACAAGTGCATGGTCCAATGGAAGACAACACAAGGGTTAATAAATAAATGAAAGAATGGTTTTGACTGTATCTAACTATGAGATTATGTGCATTTCTTTTTCCAGAGAGAGTGATGCCATACTTTGCCCAGGAACCTGTGTCCTACCTCACCCTGCCCACCATCAAAAATGCCTACAAGGCTTTCAGCATTAAGATCAACTTCAGACCTGATAATGTGGATGGTACAACCTTAAATTTGCTTCACAGTTAAATTGTATAGTTTATTATTTCACACTTTTTTTTTTTCGTGTCGAATCTTTCAGCGTGGTAATGTTACTATGATTGTCATTATTTCCTCATGTATAATTTCACTGCGTCTTCTGTCCCTTCCCTCTCTCCCTCACCTCTTCCTCTCACCTTCATGGTGGTGGTGGGAAGGTCTCATATTGTACGCTGGTGAGTCTCAGTGCTGGAGAACCACAGGAAACTCCAGACTGTTGATGATGATGTTGGCAGTACTGCTTTTCCGCCTTCTGTGATTCTTTCACATAATGCATCCAGCTCAGAGCTGATTTAGGAGCCGTGAAAGACATGCAAGAAGATGGCGCATGGCCTATGTTTTCATACAGGCTTTTTTTCTTCGGTCATGATCACAAAACCACATCCTAGCTTGTTACAAATCTGCTTTTACTTTTCTTCATTAGCTTCTACACTGCCTACACAGCAGGACTGCTGCTTAAAATCCCAGTCCTTGTATGCTAGACGTGTTGAATGCAATGCTGCACACATATTTCTGTAGGTGTTCTTTTATTTAGACATCACTGCCGTTTTGAAAGAGCCACAGTTAGTCAAATTGCCTTTGCAAAGAAATATGGTTCCTTTTAACCAACCCACAGTTGGTGCCAGATGTGTGGGGACACGACAGCAAACACGTTACAATAAAATGTTTGGAAAATCAAAGGAAAATATACGGATTGGCTGGCGACTTATTTGTGGCTGCCTGTTTGGATCTTTTGCTGTCTCAGCACATCCCACGCATCAGGTATCGAACTGAAACAAACAAGCTACAAATGTATTGCAAAAGCTATTTGAACACGCTTGACTCCTAACATCTACAGCATATTTGTATGTCTAAACTTACCTTACACTTGAACAACTTTTTGTTGCACATTAATGCATTCTACTCGCTCTCAGTCACTTATTTTCACAACTATCAGAGCTGATGTAGATGGACATCTAAGAGGGCATGTTCCCACTTCCCCATGAGTCTCTGTGGCTCATGCAAAGCATGTGTTCCCGGCATGTGGAGATGGAAAAAAAGAGGACTGGTAGTATGGTGTGCCCAGTGATGCCCAGATAGGATGGCAGGTCATAACCTGGCTTTGGTTGGCTTTAAACTAGCCTCACCATAGCATGCTGCTTTACCATCCAGCATCCAAGAGTTTAACTTTTTTTTTATGAATGACTCAATTGCAAACAATATCCATCCTAATCTAGTCACTTACTCTCATATTTAGGGCCCTATCTTGCACCCAGCGCAGCAAGGCGCAATGCCCAACACAGGTGTCTTTGCTAGTTTAAGACCAGCGCCCGCGTCGCTTAAATAGCAAATGCACCTGTGCCCATCTTTGCGCCCATGGGCGTGCTGGTCTTACAGGGAGGTGTGTTCAGGTGAATTCTTGGCGAAATTCTTCTATTGCTATCTTGAGGCAGCTATCTTGACCAACAAAAACCTGGTCTAAAGTCAATAGCGCAGCATTTCATTGTTATTTTAACAGCGCATTAGCAAAATGGGCTTAGGCTCATGCACAGCGCGCACACACTATGCTTGTTACACACACAGGGAAGCGCAGCAGCACACACACATGCAAAAGATCACAAATAAAAATATTACGGTACAAATCCGCCATCATAATAGCAATGCGCCAAGGTCCAAACGCGCCTGGCTTTTAAAGGGAATGGGAGATGACGCTCTGATTGGTTTATTCCATGTTACGCCCAAAACACACCTATTCATGAAGACACTAAGTACAACCCTTTAGAACCATGCGCCCGGCGCACGGACCCTTTTTTCCGGCGTCGAATTAGCAAAAGTGGACGCTTCACGCCGTGCGCTTGGATTGTTAAAATAGGGCCCTTAGTCTTAAATCTTGGTTTTCCTGAGTGGAAAAGTCTAATGGGATCAGATGGTTATTTCAGGAATGCAGGAGAAAGCTGAATAAGGGAAATTGTTCCAATAAAACAATTCTTGAAATAACTGTAAGATTCCCCTTGTTTAAAATAAAACTACTAGATTTTGTTTTTGACTTATTGAGATGGATATTATTGTAGGGTATGCATTTATGATTAAGTTTATACAGGTTCTCACTCGTCCTGTTTTTGTGGTGTAGGTATGATCCTCTACAACGGCCAGAGAAGGACCACAGGAGCAGACTTTATCTCTCTGGGACTTGTGGGCGGCCGCTTGGAGTTCAGGTCAGTTTGTGCTGATCTTAAAAAGTACTTCTAATTGGCTAAAAAAAAAAACAGCACGACGATCTTGTTGATAATAATTCTGATGCGGTCTCAGGTTTGACGTGGGCTCCGGCATGGCCTCCATACGCGACCCTAACCCTGTCAAACTGGGAGAGTTTCACACAGTTGAGCTGTATCGCAACCACACTTTGGGCTATATCATTGTAGACGGAGGGGAGCCCATCAACGGCAGCTCACAGGTACTTCTGTCAATAGGAATTTAACTCTCACTGTCACATAATTTGCATTTGATCTATTGAAGTCATTTAATAAGTTTTTCATATGTGCACATTTCCTGTCCTCAGGGCAAGTTCCAGGGCCTGGATCTGAATGAGGAGCTGCATGTGGGTGGTTACCCCAACTACACGGTCCTCGCCAAAACTGCTGGAATCAAGACTGGTTTTGTTGGTAAGACATCACTCTGTTTACGCCATGACAGGAAATATAGGATGGAGAAAAAGTCCCCTTGGCTTGTAGACTTGTCCTTATTTCATATTTAATAATGAATTCATATTTAATCATATGCAGGCTGTATCCGTCAGCTGGTCATCCAAGGTGAGGAGGTTATCTTTAAAGACCTTGACCGCAGCTCTACTGGTGTCACAAACTGCCCCACCTGCAAAGACCACCCATGCCAGGTCAGTTACCTCCATCCACTAGAAGTATTTGTAGGATTTGGTCTGTGTTTAATTCCATAATATCCTGTTAAAGGTCCCATATTATACTCATTTTCAGGTTCATACTTTTATTTAGGGTTTCTATTAGAACATGTTTACATGCTTTAATGTTCACAAAACACATTATGTTTCTCATACTGTCCGTCAGTCTGAAACGCTATGCTTTAGTGCCGGTCTCTTTAACCCCCGCGCGTTGCTACGTTTTGTCGGGGCTCAATGTGGCCCCCGCGCTCTCGGAGTCTCTGCCCCCTCATTGCAGCCGGGGAATGACTGTAACGGCACTGTAGCTTCCCTTTCTACCTATATACAGTGTAGTTGTGACTTCACAACCGTACAGAAGTCCTGATGGCTCGTTTAAAGGCACAGTTTCTGAATATGGGCTGTGTGCATTTCTCTGAGCGTTTTGTTACTTTCACAGTTTATTTTATAGCACCTAAACCTGCTTTATAATAAAAAAGACATGGAAATCTCACTTTTTACAATACAGGACCTTTAATTTATTTCCATGTCATTATTCAGAATGGAGGGAAGTGTGAGGACTCAGAAGCCAGCTTGTATAAGTGCGGCTGCCCCAGAGGATTCACAGGCAGCAACTGCCAGCACCACTCATCCCTGCACTGTCACTCAGGTACATGTGGCTCTCCACCTGACTACACAAATAAATCAAAGTACCTGGATGATGCTACAGTGTCAACTCAATAACAGTGCAACTAGTTAATAATTGTGACTGCTTGTGACCTAAATTCCCACAGAGGCCTGCGGACCAGACGCCACTTGCATCAACCGCCAAAATGGCCTGGGCTATGACTGCCGCTGCCATCTTGGCAAGTTTGGAAACAAATGCATGGATGGTAAGACAGAAAGTTACTCTAATCTCCTATACAAACAATATTCCAAGTATTGTGTGAGGATATACTGTACAATATTGGTATAGATCATTTTTCCTTCAAAATATCCTTCAAGAACTGCCACTATTAAAGCGGACTGGGAAAAAGATGGGTAAGTGCATGCGAAATGGCCTATGGGACGAGAGTTTAACTATGTTACTGTCTAATACAGTTTTAAATCCTACATAGGTTACATTATTCCAAAGAAAAAAGTTGTTTTTGTTATTTTGTTTAGGGGGCATTCACTCCAAAAAAAAGTGATCCGGCAATTTACCCCCCAACAAAGCACAAGTAGATTTTATATTTCACAATTAGCCTACTGTTTTCCGTCAGATCGTGTATCGATCTCAACGTTTTTCGACAGCACTTGAAGGCAGCTTCGTTTCACAGAGAAAGCGAGAAAGCGAGAAAGAGACGAGCGAGACTTTGCGAGTGCTTTGTGGTTGCAGGAAGCATTCAGCTGTTACACAAAGTCCCGGCCAGTTCAGTGCTTGTGTTACGTTTTTTTTTTTTTTACCCACATTGTGTTTTAAAACTTTCTTGTGGCAGCGATAGAGGCAGTGATGTTTCCCGTTCACTGTACAGGATTCTCACACCACCTCAAACCATAGCTCTAAACACACCGACAAGTCTGATCTCCGGTCACATGATTGGCCACCGCAGCGTGACGTGGGGTTGCGTTTTTCCAAACGTGAGTCGGTCTCAACTTTTCACTGCAGGCCCTGCTGCATCCTAAACGCACTACCCCCATTCAAAATGAATGGAAACACCTGCGTTTTTTGCCGGACCGTCGAACGGCCGACGCAGGCTGCCTGAACGCAGCCTTATACAGAAAAGGAGCACTGTGATGACAATTTTGTATTTTGAAATAACGCTTCATAAAAAAAACTATCCTGGTTCACTTTAACTAGGGGAACTGGTGACCACTCCACTGTTTGATGGTGAGGAGTCATACATAGCCTATCCTCCCCTGACCAACGTCCATGATGACCTGCGTGTTGAGCTGGAGTTCAAGCCCATGGAAAGAGACGGCCTGATGTTTTTCTGTGGAGGGAAGAAAATGAAGGTGGAGGACTTTGTTGCCATCTCCATGGTGGAGGGACATGTAGAGTTCAGATTTGAACTGGGCACAGGTAAAGTATCAACACAAATTGCGTCGTCATTTTGATGAATGTATGAATACATTTGTCCTTTAAAATAAGTTTTCTGTTTCATAAATTAACATTATGAAGGTTTTTTCGGTGAGTTCGATGGTTATAGAGACTCAAATTGATTCTGGGCCTATCTTGATTTCCAGGCCAAGCAATCCTTCTCAGTTCAGAGCCAGTCTCTCTGGGCCAGTGGCACAGAGTTGTGGCCGAGCGAAACAAGAAGGCCGGCCACCTGAAAGTCGATCAAGGACCAGTGGAGAGGAAGACGTCTCCAGGAAGTACCCAGGGCCTCAATATCCACACCCCCATGTACCTGGGAGGAGTCCCCAGCATGGACATCCTGCCTAAGCCCGCCAATGTCAGCGAACTGTTTAAGGGCTGTATAGGAGAGGTGAGTTCTCTCTGTGCAAAGAAAAAACAAAAACATAAAAATTTTCAGTTTGTGGTAGCCAACAATGTGTCTGCGCTCCCTGCTTAGGTTGCCATCAACAACAAGAAGGTGGATCTGTCCTACAGCTTCACAGAAAGCAGATCTATCCGCAAGTGTGTGGACAACAGCCCCTGTGACCGCCGGCCCTGCCTGAATGGTGGTCACTGCATGTCGAGTGCTGAATATGAGTACCAATGCCTCTGTAAGGATGGATTTGAAGGTTAGTGCTCATGCTCACAGTTTGCTAAACACTGGAATCGCATGTGTCAGATCTGCCCAGAATTCCAGGCAGCATTTGCAACTATAATCTTTCTACATTGTTTGTTATTATTTGCGTCACAGTTCTGGATTCTGTTGCACAATCTGCACTGCATTTGTGTTTTCTGCCCATTCTTCACTTCACTTCCTATAAGTGGAAGAGCGTCAGAGCTGTGGCTGTGAGCTAAGGCGACCTCCTTACCTTTAAACTATGCTCATCAGCTTCTAGGAAATCCAACTTGTGGGTGCATCAGGATATAATATCTGGTTAAAAATTAATTTAAACAGATCTGCTTCTTGAAAAATATCTGAATTTTTTCAAATTGGTCAAACCCACCTCTGTCTAATTGCAGCGACGCAGGTTCAATTCAGCCCAAGACCATTTGTTCTAGGAAATGGGTACATATGAAGCTGGCTGCAGACGAGTTTAATGATAGCCAGACAGATTAATCTAAGAGGATGGATGAATGAAGGGGTGCCGTCAATCCAGGAGTGGATCTGTGAGATGGCTAGAGTGGCAGCGTTTGAAAAAATGTCAAATAAATGCAAGATTGAATGTTTACAATAGAAAATAGGGAAAGTACTTAAAGGACAATTCCGGCGCAAAATGAACTTAGGGGTTAATAACAGAACGATCATTCTCTGGGATATGTTTTCATGCTAATCGAATGTGACCAGTTAATCGCTTAATCAAACCGCTAATCAGCTTGTAACGCTAGTAGTCGGGGCACTGGTAAAGTAAAAAGAAATTGCTATTTCTATACCACTAACAAGGCTCAAAATAGCGCCACACTTCCACGGTAGCATGATGAGGGTCCCTACATGTAAACCAAAGCATTGAGAACTTTGTAAGTGTACAGACAGTTTATTAAAAAGATAAACCGGCGCCATCTTGGGAAAACAGTCACGACCAGTCGAACCACAAACGCTGTGCAACCAGTAACATAGCTCAAGTTCAAAATATAAACTCTTAATCTTAAAAATTGGTCAAATCCCCCCCCCCAAAAAGAGCATTTTCATGTATTATCTCCAAACCCTGTGAACTCGCCCCGCCTATGGCGTGAACCAACAACCTTTCGCCCCTGACGCATAACTGGGATGTGACCCCGCAGGTGAGCGTTGTGAGGTGGTGAAAGACGTGTGCCAGAGCAACCTTCAATGCCAGAATGGCGGCAGCTGCGTCGCCGGCCAGTGTGTGTGTGCGCCCGGCCACACAGGCCTGAACTGCGAAGAAAGTAAGTATTGACTAGCTACCCAACCATGTAATCCAAATGTGACATTAAAATCAAAGCCAGAAATAGCAGAACATGTGAGGGATAAAGTAATTCATTGCATTGCTAATTTATAGTCCTACAATTTCAGTAGCAGAATCTTTCTAAAAGATCTGGAGAACAAATCTCCAAAGCATTGGCCCCAGTACAGCACATGCTACTTACTGCACACCCCTGCATCCCATAGACAAAGATATTGGCCATCAAAGCCCAAAGACTAGACATGCAACCAGTAATGAGCCCATATGACTCACATTCTTCACAGTATGAAGCCCTTCTAACATCAGACAGATCACTCCCTTACTGATTTCGTATGTCTTACCCCTGCACTCTCATGGCTATATCCTGCACACACAGGCCAGGTCTCCAGCTTCCCCAAGGCCCTGAGGAATTTGGAAAGTAGCGAATCGAATGGTACAGTATCTCAATATTCAGTCTGCCTGACACCAATGTGACTAACAGGGGCCCATCTGAGCCTGAGGGGCCCCGCGTCCCTTCCAAGCTCAACCCGAACTGTCTATTGCCTAACACGTGTTTCACGCATACCAAACTTGCGTCTGTACTCAGCTGGCAACTGAGGCTCTCATCCCCATTGGAAAGTTGGGAGAGGGGAATTCTGCATCTATGCTAAAAAGGTAACAGGATGGTAGACTGTAGTTGGGAGATCAACTGATCCGTGCTGCCTGTTTTTTTGGACCCAAATGGAAATGTGGAATTCCCCTTGTATTTCTTTTTTTCCCTCTCATCATGTCAATGCCTGTAAGATGGTTACTCACAACATAAACACTCGTCTCCTTCCGTCTACTTCAAGAATGCCCGTCTGTAATACAAGAAAATACACAAGAATACTTGTTTTTGTCTCTGAAACTGTCTTAAGTCCAAACCTTTAATTTGCGCTGTTACTAACAACTCCAAACATGTCTGTTGAAAGCCCAGTGTGATGGTGTGTGGGTGAGATGAGACGTACGGTATTGCAAACATATTCTGTGCTTAATGTGGTATTTGTGCATGGACCCGTGGTGAGTTCGGTTTGATTTCTGTGAAAGGTCAGAGATGGTGGAGAGTGTGAGGAATGGCGAATAGCTTGCTCATGTGTTGGTGAGGAGTTGTCATGGACTGTCATGAGTTTGCATCATGGAGCCTGGTTTAGTTGTGCTGAAGATTGTTATTTTTTTGGGGGGGGGGTTGGAATTGCAGTATTTGCACCTAGATTTGGGCCGCATAAAGTGAGACAATGTGGCATTTGAGAGAAGAATTAACATTATCTTCCCCCCACAAATGAAAAGGAGAATTGCTAAGCATTAAAACACCCAATTTCTCATTTCTGTACACCTAGAGTATGTGCTTAAGGTGGCTATTGTTAGTTAACTGTAGCAAACTTTAAAAAAGATATAGCTTTGTAACTGAGTCAATTTGCTGACTTTATAAATATATTTACTTGTGCTACTGCCACGCTATATTTTAGCAGCATTTTAGTTGTATAACAAGAAGTAAACTTGTTTATTAAATGTATCTCTGAGTCGTTAAAACATAGAGTAACTAATTCAGTAATATCAGCTACGGGTGCGTTTTATTGCTTGTGAGTTCAACTTTTCAAAAGTTATCAAAAGGACAGACTATGTATTTTCTTCTATTAAAAGTTGCTTTAAACACCACCAACAAATACAAATACAAAGTGATTTCAGTGAAGAGATAGCTCTTTGTCTGTATCTGCCGGATCTAACCAAGCCTGTCTTACCAGGGTTTCTTCCATGCTTTCGCCACTGGAGGGCACCATAACAGTGAGAATGAACGTTCACAGCAGCTTTGCTATTATTAGAGTATCATTTTTGATGTGTATTTACTGTATTATTTCTAGATTCGCCATATCAGTACGCAGCTCATTTCCACGGTGATGGATACGTTGCCCTTCCCAGATCCATTTTTCCAAGAAGGTAACTGTGGTGTGCTTTTCGACACTATTTTACACTCACAGATGTATTATAGGAGTTGATGTTACAGTGCATCATGGGTAAATTTATAATTTTTTTGTAATCCTATTTATATTTAAAACAAACAAAACAGTATATGAAGATTAGAGTGTAGAAGACAAAGAACAAACAAACAAAACAAAAAAAGAGAATCCTAATATATGAAAGATCCTAACAACATACAGTAATATTTAAAATAAAAATAAATTTACACATAAGGAGGATAGCATAAAGAATACCAGATAGCACACTAGACACAGTAAGCTACATACCCCACAATATCTTCCAATAATCAAGTAGCCCTAATGTGGATATAATGACTAAGTGGGTAAAGGCCAATAATACAACAGTCTGCTAAGTTCAGAAAATGACATCACTTTACCGTAATGCAGCCTTTAAAACCAGGAAAGGTTGTGTCATGATGCGATATTACTCTATCCAAAGTTTCAGACGATATCTAGCCCCATATATCGATATCGATTCAATATCGATATATTGCCCAGCCCTACATTGTGATATACCAAGTGAGTGTGGGTAAAAGGATTGATTGAATGATGATTGAAATGATTTTTTTTTTTTTAGTCCCCATGACTCGCCAGAGACCATCGAACTGGAGATCAACACAAGCTCCTCTGAGGGGCTGATCTTGTGGCAGGGAGTGGTAAGTCCTGCTCCCATCTTGAGACTTATTTATACTGTAGGACTGAGCCATGGTTTAATCCAAATCTTAAACCTGATACTCACATCCTTCCCCTCCACCTTCTCATCCTCACCCTAACTTTGCTGCTGCACTTGAGCACTCTTAATCATCACCATTACCTCCTCTGTAAAGCAGTGATGCTCATTAATGTTCTCCTAGCATTCAGGGAGCAATTTCTTTTTTTAACTTACGTGTCCCCAATAATATATCCCTTATACAATACTGCATTTTTTTTCTTTCATTTCAGTGTTCACTGTCTCAATCGTACTTGTGCCGCTGAGGCTGTGACATTGTTGGGCATGTTGGCTGCGAGCCCGGCTCTATCTCACACCACTAAATAAATGCATGTTGCTTCTCTAACTCACCCTCCATTTTCCTCAGGAGACCAAAGGCGCACGCAATTTGCGAAAGGTGCATGCTAGTAAAAAGGTATCCACTCAAACACAAGACACTCCTCATTCATTTTTGCATGTTTCATAACATGTGCTTTACATTCAAATATGTACAGTCGATGCTGATGATTAATGTCATTTGAATGTCTGTGTTTGGTTTGCACAATGTCCATGATGGCTTCTATTGCCACTGTTATTTAGCATGGAAGGTTTTATCACACTTCTACAAATACTGTTGGGAGAAATCTGTCTGCATTGCTTCATGTTTGCTGTTAAAACAGTTGGTGTGGAAAGTGACTACAGGGCAGCTGCTCAGTGGTTCTCAGTATTCAATCACACAGCACCCTCTTCCTCTTCTGACTAAACACGTTTATTTTCAGGAACCTGGAGAAAACGGCAAAGGCAAGGACTTCATTAGCCTTGGGCTGCAGAATGGACACCTTGTTTTCAGGTGACTCAGCCTTGTAACCCTGTACTTCTGTTGACATCTTGATGAGTTTTATTTTCAGCTCATATAGTAAATGTTGTAGTAATGCTGACAATTTGTATGATATCCAGATACCAGTTGGGCAGCGGAGAGGCAGAAATCTTGTCCCAGAGGTCCATTAATGATGGGAGATGGCACAAGGTCACAGCAGTCAGGTATGTTTGCATATTATTAGGGACGCACATATGTATACCAATACCAGTATCGGGGTATCGGGTCTGAAACTGCGCTCATGTACTTGTACTTATACTCATAAAACTACTCTGATGCCGCACCAGATACCACATCATGAATCACTGCTTGTGACAGTAGTTAGCGCTACACTTGGCAGCAGACAGCGTTAACCTTCCGTTGGCTAATAGTTTGCTTAAACACGGTTAAAAATCTTAAAGCTAAACAGTGCTGCCTTTCATTCAAAAAGGTTCAAACACCGGGACGTGCAACAGTCTGTAACGTTAACCAAAGACATAGCATAGCTTACCGGTTGCCTGCAGATTCACTTTTCCACATACCATGACCACTGAGATGATGGAGAAACAACAGAACTGCTAAACCCCCATGCTTCCTTGAAGTGTGGCAACATTTTGCATTCCCTATGATTTATGTAAACAAACCACGAATGATAAAGCATATGGGCACCAGCTATTTATATATATATATACAGTACAGGCCAAAAGTTTGGACACACCTTCTCATTCAATGCATTTCCTTTTTATTTTCATGACTATTTACATTGTAGATTTTCACTGAAGGCATCAAAACTATGAATGAACACATATGGAATTAGGTACTTAACAAAAAAGTGTGAAATAACTGAAAACATGTCTTATATTTTAGATTCTTCAAAGTAGCCACCCTTTGCTTTTTTATTAATAAGGGAAAAAATTCCACTAATTAACCCTGACAAAGCACATCTGTGAAGTGAAAACCATTTCAGGTGACTACCTCATGAAGCTCATTGAGAGAACACCAAGGGTTTGCAGAGTTATCAAAAAAAGCAAAAGGTGGCTACTTTGAAGAATCTAAAATATAAGACATGTTTTCAGTTATTTCACACTTTTTTGTTAAGTACATAATTCCATATGTGTTCATTCATAGTTTTGATGCCTTCAGTGAGAATCTACAATGTAAATAGTCATGAAAATAAAGAAACCGCATTGAATGAGAAGGTGTGTCCAAACTTTTGGCCTGTACTGTGTGTATGTATATATATATATATATATATATATATATATATATATATATATATATATACACACACACACACACACACACACACACACACACACACCATGTGACCAACCAATTACTGGAACTTCAAAGATTTAGCTAACAGTAGTGAAATTACTAATAGGCTGCTAATTACAATAGCTAAAAACACAAAACAAATCCAATCATTTAAAACTATCAGCTTTGAAAAATGTTCACCCATGCTATATTTAGGCTAACTCATGTTCTCTTGTCATATAATTAGCCCAATACATTTGGACCTCACTAATGTGTTCTGTATTTTTGTTAATGATAATGTACCAGCTTTATTAGCTATTATCCATATATCAACTGATTTGGCTGTGCATCTGCAGTGCTTTATTGAGTTGTGTTTGATTCCTGATGTTCCTCTTTTCACGCAGAACTGGAAAAGATGGATACATCCAGATTGACGGAGGAGCCACGCTACATGGACAGTCTAAAGGCAAAAGCCTCATGGTCAACACTAAAGGCAATTTATACCTTGGTGAGTGGATTGAAAGTATGGAGGCCTGGAACTGACAAAATCTAGTGAAAGATTAACAGACAAGTCATATAGCTGAAAACATTACTAAATAATATTTTTGGTTAATAAAGAATTAAAATGGAGGGTGAAATAATGTAAAGCTTTATACTTTTCCTTTTAACAGTTTGTAAAAGAAAATTGTGTGGCTAGCTAATGTATATGAAACCAGTGGTAGCTAAACACACCCAGCCAGGCTTTTCAGCTAGCTGAGGCTAGCCTTCTTCATAAAACTACTGCTGCACACTGCTCACTGTGTAACCTCTTGTAACAGCTAAAGCATTTTGGCCTGCAAGCTAACACTAACAAAGTTAGCTAGCTAATAATACTTGTACGTCTATACTACGTCTTTTTTAACATTATTTAAATTATTATATTATTAGCATTATCTTTATCTTCAAGTGCATGTCTTTTGTCTTCATCAACAACCCCGATGGAAATAGATGCATTAGTGAGTTTAGCTTCCAGTGTTTTTAGTTAGGCCAGCTATCCACACAATTAAGCTAGCTATGCTCTCGATTGCTCCACTAATGTTACACATTTTACTATATTTTGTCAGTTTTGTTGCTCCATTTAAAAGAGTTGCACAATTTGAAAATGTTTACTCAATTTTCTGTAGTACTTTAGTAATCTGGGTCATTTAGGGTCAGTTAGCATTAGCTGTATGAGACCAACATTTTCTCAAAGCTGCTTTGTGGATCCAAATAGAGCTCAACAGTTTTGGCCTTAAGTAAAAATCCCATGGATTTTCTCCACAAGGATTTTGATTATTAGCCATTATGTCTAAACAATCCAAGGTAGACTGACCACGAGCTACGAGGATGTGAAATGAAAGTTTGTACTCCTGTAGAAGTCTGTATGAAATCAACCTTGTTTTAAGAATGTTTTTATTCACAATGTTATGGAGAAATACTACACTACCCACAATCCTAAGGGCAACCGTACAGGTTTCCATACACAGTCTTGTACCTTTGCCTTTTTTTTTACGTTTTCAAAATGTTCTTTTGCGCCGAATCAAATGTTGAATGGTCACGATTCAACTCGGAGCTGATTGGCTTGGTCCTAGGCTTAATTAAAACTCTTTATATAAGCATTTCATGAAACGTCAATGGAGATGTTAAATGGTGACAATCACTTCCGGAACCAGAGCCATTCAAAAAAGTGGGCGGTCACTGTTGAGCTCTATGTCCAAAGAGGAACTTCGACACTGGTTGCTTACTATGTGTGTGTGTTCTTATGTGACAGGCGGAGCCCCAGACATGTCTGCTATGACAGGAGGGAAGTTTCTGTCTGGAATGACGGGCTGCGTGAGGAACCTGGCACTAATGAACGCCCGGCCGGGACAGCAGCCAGCCCAGGCCATCGACCTGCAAACCTACGCAGCCCACGGCATCAACGTGCAGCCGTGCTCTTCATAGATCGCAGCACACACACACACAAGCACACAAACACACACATACACACACAGAGACTATGGAGTGATGTCAGACACACACACACACAGCAGACTCACACAGAGAGACTTGGTGCTTTGCTGCTACCAAAAAAAAAAAAAAAAACATGATGACACAACAGGATATGTTTCTCTGTGTGCAGTTAAACCAAAAAAGAGAAAAAATGAAACGATATTAAAAAGTCTTCTCTTCCTCGGTGTTGTATTGTCAATGAAGGACTATTAACACAAGAGAACCAGTACAGTTTACATACTTCCAGCAGTAGTTTTTAGCCATGAGAAGAGTAAGAGTAAAACATATTAGGCCTTCTACGATGGGTCAGATCCTATGGAGTTGGAGATGTTTTTACAGCACTGAATTTTTATTTATATACATATGAATATATATATTATATTTGTGGGGGAAAACATGCAAACTAACCATAACTGCTCTTCAACTTTCCTAGAGTTTATTCTGGGTTCTAATACTGTGCGTCCATGGCTTTTTATAGGCCTAACTGTATTAATACTTAAAGATGTTTAGGCCTTCTTTCTTCACTTCTGTAGAGGAACCTTTTTTTTTTTTTTTTTGCGCTCGCGTGAGCATTCTTACAGTCTTTTGCAAATTGTTGGGAGAGGAGCGCACACGGTCACATGCAGCGTCAGTACACAACTCAGGTCGTCGAATACAAATTAATAACCGCATATGTTACATGTGCTGCTGCTTTAACGTGGCTGCTTTTTTTTTGCTTTGCAAGTCATTCACAGCGCTGTCGTGTCTTCTGTGGCTGTATTCGTTTTGTTTTTATGAAAAGAAAGAAACATTGGTGCTAACATCAGACATGAAGATACATCACATCATAACATGGTTATCTGTCTGTCACATGTAGAGAGGTGCTTTTTTTTTAGTAATTTGGTTACTTAGATGAAGAAAACAATGTTAAACAGTATACACTAGTGTCACATTTGTTGATATGCATGGCGTTTGAGGTTGATTTTTTTTTTTTTTAAGAGTATGGCATGGTTTGTTGCCTCCGCAGCCTTATTTGATTGAGTAGATCTCATAAAAACAGTTTAAAAAAAGCTGAAAAGGGTGTATTTTTTTATGTGTGGTTGTTGAAGATATATTATTTTATATGTAACAATATCTGCCTGACAGGAACATATAGAGAATGAGTGTGTATGCTAGTAAATGTGTTGGTTATGTGTGTCTCAGCCCAGTTCCATTTATCACAGGTCACTCTACTTTAAGCCCCAGTATGGAGTCGTGTGTGTGTGTGTGTGTGTGTGTGTGTGTGTGTGTGTGTGTGTGTGTGTGTGTGTGTGTGTGTGTGTGTGTGTGTGTGTGTGTGATCATCCATATCCTCAGGAGGAGGGTCAACCCAGAACTGCCCTCACGATGTTACTCAACTTTCAGATTTGGTAGCTTTAGCGACAATTCAGTAAGCTATAAAACTCAGAAGGCTCTGTGGTTTTCTCAGCAGAAGGAGATTTCTGTGCAGCAGACGGCAGTAGGACACCGTTGAGATAGTGTTTGGTCGTGTGGGAATGCAGTGGAAGCCTCCTGCAGGTGCTGTGACCAGTCGTGTAGCTCTAATAAAGCATGCTTGCCCACTTTTAGTCGACCACACCACAAAACCACAACGGGCCGATCACTTTGGGCCTTCACAAACCTGTTTTCTCCTCTTTGTAAGCTTAAAATATATGTATTAATATCGTTAAAATGAGCACTATCCTTCTACTTAGAGTTGCCTCATTTTTATTTATTTCATGTTTTTTTTTTTGTTTTTTTCTTCTCTTTTTCATCGCTTTTGTTTCATGGCTTTACTCTGCTGTTTTTAGAGCCATCACAACTTGCTACTTTCTTTCCTCTGGTTATTGTGTATTGCCTCCCACATCCCCTTGTTTTTCCCCTTATGTTTGAGTTTGAATACAGCCCCTCTGGGAAGTTCTTCACAAATCCCCAAAAATATTTCCTTAAAGGGATAACATGTACCTGACTGTAACTGCCTGGTCAAATGGTTGGATACTGGTGTTATTATTCACTCAAAAAAAAAAAAAAATGAAAGTCTTAGGCTCCAAATGGAACAAAATGATTATTTATCCACACAGAAAGTTGTCATCATGTTTGTTCAGATATGAACATTGCAAAGAGCCACTGCTGTGGTCCAGGTTTAGGACACTGAAGCAGAGAATGATGGCGTGTGTGCCCCTTGTTGGGCGCCTTTTTATGTATCTGCTCTTAAACTGGATTTCATATATATATATATATACTGTACACTCTCGCTGCCAAACTTCCACTGCTTTTTGGTTGTTTTTAGGCCATTGCAAAAATATAAAAGGTGCACTTTTGGTAACGATGGAATATTTTTTTGGAAATTTGTTTCACTTCTGAATAGCAGAAAAAGGGGATAACTCGCTTAAATGACTGAAAGTGTAACAGATGAAATATTGTCCATGTCAGGACAACCTGACTGCTCCATTTCCAATGTTGAAAAGACGCTCCCCTTGCCCTTGGTGTTTCTTAATTAAAAACAAAATTCATGTGCTATTTGTAATCTTGCGAGTTGTCTTTTTTTCCGCCTCTGTTCCGCTTTAAGCTGGGTGGTTTCTTTAGATGAAGCATTCTTGCTTCAAATCACTTCATTGTTCCCAAATAATCAACTTCACAGGTAACACTAAAGGTTAGCCAGTCCCTGAGTAGATGCCAATTACACCGGCTGTTAAGAAAGTTAAGCTCCAATGTTCCCTATTAGAGGTTACACCCTAATCAGATTTCTAAAATAAACCTTTCCCTTTGGAGCAGTCAACTAATCTTACAGAGTCTACTGCATTTATTTGTGAAATTACCTTGGAGAGGGGGTGCATTCTACTGCCTGTATACATGCCACTCTCATGTATGTGTATGAAGCTACCGTCGGCGGTCAGTTAGCTTAGCTTAGCATAAAGGCTGGAAGCACAAGGGAAACAGTTAACCTGACTGCGTGGGACTATTTCTTGGCTAGAAGCAGTCTTTGCTGGTTGCCTAGCATCCTCACAATGACAACAGGAAGTGGCCAAGGTTTAGTCAGGCACATAAGCCCCTTAAAGCCACACCACATTGGTTTTTGTGCAGATGAAACAGACAAGATATCACATGTTAAGTAGTGAGCTTAAGAGGAAGTGGGCATATTTTGTTACCTTTAGACAGAGCCGGTCTTTAAACTAAGCTAAGTTAGCCTGCTGCTGGCGGTAGCTTTGAATTTACCGTACAGACATAGGAATGCTATTTCCCAAAATGTCTTGCTGTTTCTTTTAATGCGTACTCCATTGGTTTAGCATTGCACTTCTATTCCCACGGGCTGAGCAGTTGACCTCGTGACGAGTAAATTGAGATTCATGTTTAAAGTCGGTGGAGTTCAGAGAGTTCAGAGTTCTTTATTGTCCCTCGAGGGGAAATTTGATTTGCGGCTGGAGAAAGAAAAACAACAACAACACAATAAACAAGGCATACAACGTCTTAGCAGCACACAACCAATAGTTTGATTAAAAGTAAAAATCCCTTGAGATTGTCTGGAGAAAGTGATTTCTAAAAGTGTCACTGAGAAGGCCCAAGTGACAAAAACTGCATTCAAGAGTTGTGCAAGTTGTTAATTAATTGCACAAGGAACAAAATAAAATGTGTACCTGGAGCATATATCTCCGCCCAGGGGGAAGAGGAGTGGGTGGTCAGAGCTTGACAAGATTGGCCGTGCCTTCTGCCAAACTTATCTGTCAAAGATCTTTGTTAGAGAGAGCTGCTGTATCCCTATTATTCTGTGCTGGATTTCATATATATATATATATATATATATATATATATATATATATATGTATATATATATATATATATATATATATACTGTATAATGAAATCAAACAAAAAGTTAAAATGGACTCAATATAAGATCTGTTAGTTAGTAAGTAAGTAAGTAAGTAAGTAAAGTTTATTTATATAGCACTTACCACAGACAGAGTCACAAAGTGCTTCACAAGCAAACTAAATACATAGATTAAAACAAATCAATAATCATGAAAAGCACTATAAATCATAATAAATTGTAATAAAACACAGTCAACAATGTGGCTAAATGAACGCCTGACTAAAAAGCTGTGTCTTTAGCTGCTTTTTTTTTTTAAAGATCTCAACAGATGCTGTCACTCTTAAAACATGTGGCAAAGCTTTCCACAGTGTAGGATTCTTTCAAAAGCTCTGTCACCTTTTAGTTTTCAGCTTAATACGAGAAACAGCGAGTACACCCCGATCTGAGGACCTCAACGGTCTGCTGACAACATAAGGGTGCAGCAGATCACTGATGTAAGCCGGTGCCTGAACCATTGATGGCTACAAGAATCTTGAACTGGATCCTCAATGTAACCGGTAGCCAGTGCAAAGAGACCAGTATATGTAGAACAAAACCATCAGAGTCTTGTCCGTATTAAAACCTAAACTTTCATCACGGGCCTTCAGCGCGAGACTAGAGCTAGCCTTCAGTAACGCTATTACTGTGCAAGCCACAGGCATCATTTGGACCGTTTCCATGTAGTTACATAGTCACTGATGTGGCCGTAACCACTACAGTGCTCAATTACCTATTTTTGAGGGGGAAATAAACTTCAAGTTTTCATCACGAAGGCATGACCTCTGTGATCGACTCTCTATCGGTGAAGCGACCGATGGAAAAAGAGGTAGGTGACAGTACAAACTTTGAATTTAAAAGGTTTCTTCACATGTCTGAGTTGAAAACGCTTCTTGTTGTCACGTAAGGGCCCTGTTCATGTTGCACAGACATTTTAATTGGTTGTTTTTTTTCTCCTATCGACAGTACTCGGAGACATCTAGCGATCAAGATTCTGGTAAAAAATCGGCCGGTTTCTCCTTTAAATCTGCGCAGGAGCACCCCTTTAACCCTCCTGTTGTCCTCGGGTCAAATTTGACCCATTTTCAAAAAGTTTTTATATCAGAATTTGGGTTTCTTTCAACCAAATTGTCAAAATAAATAACGTGGATGGTTCCATAAAACGCTCTCGAGAAGTAAAATAAATGATCAGTTCACTACTTTCATTGAATTTGGGGGATTTATTCAATTGTATAGCATATGGAGAAAAAAAATATAAAAGAAAAGAACAAAAAAACGTAGAAAGAATCGCAGCAAAAAAAAAAAAATAGCGGAAAAAGTGACAAAAGAAATTGAAAAAAAATTGACATAAACATCGGGAAAAGCGACAAAAAACATACAAAATGTTGCTTGTCCGATGGGAAGACAACACAAGGGTTAATCTTTTGCTTAATGTATATTTTGCAGATATGATGCTACAATGCTGAGCAGCCTGGAGGAAAATGTTGTCAGGACTACAAGGTCCGCCTTACATGCCCATTGGCTTTCTGCTCAGTGTGACAGCTTTCAGGTGGTTAACATTTTATTTAGGGGATTTCCTGTTGGTGCAACATGTGTATGTCATATCATCAACCTATATCATATTAAATATCTGTTGTGTGTTGTGTCTTAGTGTTAGTCATTTACACATTCACATTTTAGTCTCATTGCAAATCAACCTAGTGTCTCCTCAGGACCTTGAAGAAGAAAGCAAACACGTTGTCATGTAGCAGAGTGTTCTTTTTACAATGTTAGGAAACGAGAAGGCTGTCCTATCATTTGCCTCATGAGGTCATGCCATGTTCAGCCTTCACACATCTTTGAATGAGGAGGCCACTTCCTTGGAAACAGGATGTCTGTGGGTTCGTTATGAATACGGTTGCATCTTGTACATTCATGCTGTGCCATTCATACTACCAACGTTCCAGATCCAGATTTCAGAGAGCAGAATTGTTGTGGAATAACAGCTGAGTGTCAACAGTCAACAAGTGAACATCCAGCCTTGTGGATGACACAAGAAAGACGAGGAGTCGTGTGGTTACTGTAAGCATGGGGCGATGACCCATTCACAGAGGACTGTTTTGTGGGCAAAACACTAGCAACAAGCAACCATTTTTATAAATAAACGTAAGCCTCCCAAGCAGCGTTTTACTATTGGACAGAGTAGTAAAATAAATCAATACGAGTTCTATTGAAGTTAATTAGGGACCATAGACCTTTTTCACGGCAGACATGTTGACATGGCATAGTAGCAAAAGCACAGGTGTATTCAAAACCATTACTGATGGCTGCATTCCACTTAGGAGAGGCCTTGGTATTGGGAGTGCTGACTCACTGAAACAGCTTACTGGGACACTTGATGGAATTGAGCCATTGTTAAGGTTATCAGTTTCAGCTGTGCTTCAGTGCTGCTCCTGAGTATTGGAACCCATCCTAAAGTTGACTAAAAAGAGGAATAAAAAATTCATCTTTTGGAAATTGATCTTAATGCCTTAATTGAAAAAATTTGGAAAAATCCAACTTTTAAGGACACAAGGTTCACCATACCTAGAGATTGGCATGGGGTACTTTCCATAAAATAATTTCTCAATGCAAATCAAACCAGCTATTAGGCTAACTGAAACAAAACCATGCCGATCTCTAGTTATGGGGAAGGGTATGTGATGATGGGAGGCTATTTTAATTCCAAAGGCCAAGGGAACTTTATCAGGATGCATAGTATCCTGGATCCATGAAATAACTTTAACTTTAATAAATAAAAATAAAAATCTGCCTGCCTCTATGGGAATTTAACATAGGGGTGTCTATACTTATGCCCCCTGTATTTTAAGGAAGAACATTTATTTATTTACGATACATAATTCATTCACAAAGAAAATTGGTGTCCTTAAAGGTTGGATTTTTCATCTTTTTTTTTTAATTAAGGCATTAAATCAATTTCCAAAAGATGATTTTTTTATTCCTCTTTTTAGTCAACTTTGGCATCGGTTCATAAACTCATGAGCAGCACTGTATGACAAGTCAAAATGTCTGCTGTGAAAAAGGTCCATAAAGCCACAGTTGTGCATCATAGTAAAATAAACAGCCTACATTATTATCAATATTACATATTTTGTGTTTTGAAGAAGTTTTCATGTCAGCAAACATTTTTGCATATTCATGAATACCTAGTCTATATACACGAAGTTCCACTTCCGGGATTGCTCAGGTGCTGCCGGAAATTCCACCGGATGTCCCTCATTTAGGCCGGGTATCTGTTACCTTGGGCTTTCTTTGTGTTGCTATTTTAAACGCGGGTCGCTTTATGAGGACTTTTCTCAGATCTCCGCAGGGTAAATCTGTCCAATCTGAGTTTTCTGTTGCACGACTAAAACAACTTTTGAACGTACACACGTTCCACCAAAACAAGTTCCTTCCCGAGGCTATTTTGCAGAGGCACCGTTGTTCCGTCCGGTGCTTAGCACCGCCCAAGACGATTGCGATTGGTTTAAAGAAATGCCAATGAACCAGAGAATGTTTTTCTTCCATCCCGGAATGCAGACCCTCCTCTGCAGCGCTGTGGAGGAAGGTCTGGCATTGTGAGACTAATGAATACCTAAATCATACACTGCACTTCTGCACCAATAATATTGTTTGGAAGATAAATAATCAAACTCAAGCAAGTGGACATTGTTCTTTTCATGCTGTTACTGGTCTTTGCTCAGTCACCCGTGAAATCTTCAGAAGTCACAAGTCAGCCTGGTACTCCAGACCGGACCGGTGAAATCAAAACTCAACCCAACTCATTGGTTCCTAACTTTTAAACAATGCTGCATGAGGCTGTAGAGATTGTGCAATAGTTGCATGGTGTTTTTCTTGGGGTCTAAAGAAATGTGTTTTGTGCAATATGTTTTTTATCACGGGATGTGTGCAATATTTTATGGGCAATTTATTGCTGTTATTGTGATTTAATGCATTTGTTAAGGCGTTATTTACGTGTGCAGCTTGGAGTCCAAAACAAGCGTCCCTAAGGGGACAATAAAGTATATCGTATCGTAACTGTAATTTGCTCATTCACACATATGTGTCCCTTAATCTGTACTAATGTGAGTCTGTAAATTTCACTGGAACCACTTCACATATAGATACCGTTCTGAGATTGACACTTAGAAGCCTGTTATTAAAAGCCAAAGGTTTCCATGTTAGTCTTACAGTAAGAAGTGGAGTAGATTTGGTATTTAATGTATTGATTTTGGTGAAACCTATGATTTTAAGGTTGTCAGATGAGAGTCAGCTGACAGTCTCACCTGGGAGTTTATGCAATCATTTGGTAACATTCGTTACCTCAGCAAAATAATATTGCAATATGCTGCCATAAGTCAGTAGCTATAATACTAAGGGAACATTAAGCTAATTGTTGCAGTACATTAAAACTGGCAATACTCAGTAGACACATATACACAAAGACAAGTATCTGCAGCCTCATTAAGCATCAGTAGTGAAACATTTCTATCATCGCTCACAAGGGCTTAGTCTGTTAATAATAATCACGATGATTAGTTATACAGTTAAGAGTTAATAAGTGAACTATAATGTGAAGGGTTGCTGTGCCACTGCCTGATCCCTAGAACTGGGACGTTTAGGTCAAAAATAAGAGTTTGAGTTTCAAAGATGGGCGTCAAAACAAGGTTGCAACCCCAGTGTAGGCCGACCCAATTGCAAAAAAATGCCAAGCCAAGACAATTAAAGCTTAGTTAATTATTTGAACGTCAGGAAACACAACAACAACAGTTATAGTTACACATTAATCAGAATATTAGTTAACCATAACTGAAGAAAAACACTTCTTAAAACTAACATGCAAACCTTTGACTTTTAATTACTGGTTGATTAAGTGTCAATCTCAGAACTGTATCTACAGTGCCTTGCGAAAGTATTCGGCCCCCTTGAACTTTTCGACCTTTTGCCACATTTCAGGCTTTAAATATAAAGATATAAAACTGTAATTTTTTGTGAAGAATCAACAACAAGTGGGACACAATCATGAAGTGGAACGAAATTTATTGGATATTTCAAACCTTTATAACAAATAAAAAACAGAAAAAATGGGCGTGCAAAATTATTCAGCCCCTTTACTTTCAGTGCAGCAAACTCTCTCCAGAAGTTCAGTGAGGATTTCTGAATGATCCAATGTTGACCTAAATGACTAATGATGATAAATAGAATCCACCTGTGTGTAATCAAGTCTCCGTATAAATGCACCTGCTCTGTGATAGTCTCAGAGGTCTGTTTAAAGCGCAGAGAGCATCATGAAGAACAAGGAACACACCAGGCAGGTCCGAGATACTGTTGTGGAAAAGTTTAAAGCCAGATTTGGATACAAAAAGATTTCCCAAGCTTTAAACATCCCAAGGAGCACTGTGCAAGCGATAATATTGAAATGGAAGGAGTATCAGACCACTGCAAATCTACGAAGACCCGGCCGTCCCTCTAAACTTTCAGCTCATACAATGAGAAGACTGATCAGAGATGCAGCCAAGAGGCCCATGATCACTCTGGATGAACTGCAGAGATCTACAGCTGAGGTGAGAGACTCTGTCCATAGGACAACAATCAGTCGTATACTGCACAAATCTGGCCTTTATGGAAGAATGGCCAGAAGAAAGCCATTTCTTAAAGATATCCAAAAAAAGTGTTGTTTAAAGTTTGCCACAAGCCACCTGGGAGACCCACCAAACATGTGGAAGAAGGTGCTCTGGTCAGATGAAACCAAAATTGAACTTTTTGGCAACAATGCAAAACGTTATGATTGGCGTAAAAGCAACACAGCTCATCACCCTGAACACACCATCCGCACTGTCAAACATGGTGGTGGCAGCATCATGGTTTGGGTCTGCTTTTCTTCAGCAGGGACAGGGAAGATGGTTAAAATTGATGGGAAGATGGATGGAGCCAAATACAGGACCATTCTGGAAGAAAACCTGATGGAGTCTGCAAAAGACCTGAGACTGGGACGGAGATTTGTCTTCCAACAAGACAATGATCCAAAACATAAAGCAAAATCTACAATGGAATGGTTCACAAATAAACATATCCAGGTGTTAGAATGGCCAAGTCAAAGTCCAGACCTGAATCCAATCGAGAATCTGTGGAAAGAACTGAAAACTGCTGTTCACAAACGCTCTCCATCCAACCTCACTGAGCTCGAGCTGTTTTGCAAGGAAGAATGGGCAAAAATGTCAGTCTCTCAATGTGCAAAACTGATAGACATACCCCAAGCGACTTACAGCTGTAATCGCAGCAAAAGGTGGCGCTACAAAGTATTAACTTAAGGGGGCTGAATAATTTTGCACGCCCAATTTTTCAGTTTTTTATTTGTTAAAAAGGTTTGAAATATCCAATAAATTTCGTTCCACTTCATGATTGTCCTCGACAACACTCTTGACTTCCTTCTGCTCACCGAAACCTGGCAACAACCCAACGACTTCTTCTCCCTCAACCAAGCATCCCCCCCTGGCTACAACTACATCTGCAAACCCCGCCCCTCCCACCGTGGAGGTGGCCTCCGTCATTTTCAATCAGAACTTCCGGATCACAGAACTCACCCTCCCCTCAGTATCATCGTTTGCGTGAATATTTTCGCCTTCAAAACTCTTTCCTCCATGACAGTCATCCTCATTTACCGGCCACCTAAACCAAATCCCTCCTTCCTCTCTGATTTTACTGAACTCCTCACACTAGCCTCATCTCTCTCTCCACGTCTGCTGCTACTCGGTGACTTAAACATCCACATGGACTCCCCCACATGCAAGCTCTCATCAGAATTCAAAATTTTACTGGATAACTTCTCTCTCACCCAACATGTCACATTCCCCACCCATGAAAAAGGTCACATCCTCGACCTGGTCTGCTCCACCAACAAACCAGTGCTCGACCTCCATCCATGCCTCTTTCCCCTCTCTGATCACAAACTGATACGGTTCACCATCCCTTCTCCAACCCCAGCTCCGCCTCCTCAGAGAAATCACCTTCCGCAACCTCAAATCTATCAATCCCCACCATCTCTCTGACCTGCTCTCCACCACTCTCCACCTGGACTCAACCCTCACCTCACCCGATGACCTCACAGACCACCCTCAACTCCACCTTGTCTACCTCCCCAACACCCTGGCCCCCCTCAAAACAAAACTCCGTCACTTTTAACACCTCTTCACCCTGGTACACACCTGCACTCCGAAAAATGAAACAAACTGGCCGCCAACTTGAACGTCTGACAAAGAAATCATCCCTCACAGTCCATCATGAAGCCTATAAATCCCATCTCATCGCCTACAAAGATGCCCTCATTGCTGCCAAATCTGCCTACCTCTCCACCATCCTCACCGACCCCTGCCAAAACCCCAGAACCCTCTTCTCCACATTGAACAACCTCATCAAGCCTCGGACCAACAGCCTCCTTACCTCTACTCCGGATCTCTGCAACTCATTCCTCCACTTTTTCACTGACAAAATCAATCTCATTTACAAATCCCTATCCCCTGTATCTGACCTTCCAGGATCTACTCCAGCACCTACCTTGGACCCTCCTCTCTCCATCCCTCCATCCCTCCAGACCTCCCGACCCCTCCTCCACACTTCCTCCTCTCCCAGTTTAACCCAGTCACTCCTCCTGAAATCTCCAAACTCATCAGCTCTTCCAAACCCACTACCTGCTCCCTTGACCCCCTCCCTACTCCACTTCTGAAGTCCTGCCTCCCGGTCCTATGCCCCTACCTCACTAACCTCTTCAACTCCTCACTGTCCCTTGGAACTGTCCCCTCTGCTTTCAAAACTGCCGCTGTCACCCCAATCCTTAAAAAACCTGGTCTGGATCCCTCCTCTCTCAACAACTACCGCCCAATATCCAACCTCCCCTTTCTGTCTAAAACCCTGGAACGCATAGTCGCCTCACAACTACAAACCCATCTTCTTGCCAATAACCTATTCGAACCCTCTCCAATCTGGTTTCGCCCCCTACACAGCACAGAAACCGCTCTCCTCAAAGTCCTCAACGACCTCCTTCACCTTTGCTGACACCGGTTCCCTCAACATCCTCATCCTCCTCGACCTGAGTGCAGCCTTCGATACTGTGAGCCATAACATCCTGCTCACCAGACTCAAAGACCTCGGTATCGACGGTACTGCACTCAGCTGGCTCCACTCCTACCTTTCCAACAGATCCCATTTCATCTCTCTCCACAACCACACCTCTGCCACAGCCACAGTCACTCAAGGTGTTCCCCAAGGCTCGCGTACTTGGCCCCCTCTCTCTTCATCATCTACATCCTCCCTCTTGGTCAGATACTCCGCCACTTCAACCTGGACTTCCACTGCTATGCTGACGACACCCAGATCTACCTCAGCACCAAATCCCCCCACAATCCTCCCCCTCTCCCACATCAACTCCTGTCTGTCAGCTATTAAAACCTGGATGCAACACAACTTCCTCAAACTCAACAGCGACAAAACAGAATTCCTTCTGATCGGCTCCAAATCCACACTCAGCAAAACCAATTACCCCACTCTCACCATCGACGGCACCATTGTCTCCCCATCTCCCCAGGCCCCAACCTTTGCGTTATCTTTGATTCCACCCTCTCCCTTGAGCCTCACATCCGTCAAGTCATTAAAACCTCCTTCTTTCACCTCCGCGAACATCGCCAAAATCAGACCCTCTCTCACACCCCCGCTGCTGAAAGACTCATTCACGCCTTCATCTCCTCCCCGACTGGACTACTGCAACTCACTTCTCCCCGGCATCAGCTCTACCAACATCAACCGACTCCAACTGGTCCAGAACTCAGCCCGCCTCGCCTCATTACCTGCTCCAAATCCTGGCACCACATCACTCCAGTCCTAAAACAACTCCACTGGCTTCCCATTTCCCACCGGATCACCTACAAAATCCTGGTCCTCACCTATAAAGCCCTCCACCATCTGGCCCCCTCATACCTCACTGACCTCCTCTCCCCTTACCAACCCTCAGGTCCCTCAGATCCACCCCAGCCGGTCTCCTCTCCATCCAAAAGTCCAACCCTGCGCTGTTTTGGGGACAGAGCCTTCTCCAGAGCAGCTCCCAGGCTCTGGAACTCCCTCCCCCAAGAGATCCGCACCTCTGAGTCCCTCACCATCTTCCAGTCCCGCCTCAAGACCCATCTCTTCACCTCAGCCTACCCATAGTCCACCTGCCCCCCTCCCTTTTTCATCTGTATCTTGTTTTGTTCTACTTGTTTTGTTTGCTCGTTTTGTTTTGTTATGTTTTTATAATCTACCCTGCCCTGTAAAGCGACTTTGAGTCCATGAAAAGCGCTATATAAATTCAATTTATTATTATTATTATTATTATTGTGTCCCACTTGTTGTTGATTCTTCACAAAAAATTACAGTTTTATATCTTTATGTTTGTAGCCTGAAATGTGGCAAAAGGTCGAAAAGTTCAAGGGGGCCGAATACTTTCGCAAGGCACTGTATATGTAAAGTGGTTCCAGTGAAATTGACAGATTCACATTATAATAATAATAATAATAATAATAATAATACATTTTATTTATATAGCGCTTTACATGGTACTCAAAGACACTTTACAGTAAAACCAGCACATTTAGCACATTAAAAACAGATAAGCAATAAAATCAACACATAAAACAAGCATATTAAAAGAAATCAAAAACAATAAAACCAATAGCTATCAGGTGAGAAATGTAAGACTATTGTATGTGGAAAGCTAATCTGAAGAGGTGTGTTTTGATGAGTGTTTCTGAATGTGTCCAGGTCAGTACAGTCACGGATGTGTATGGGTAGGGAGTTCCAGAGTGAGGGGGCTTTAGTAAAGATGAATGGACACATACAGTGACGGACTGGCCATCTGGAATTTGGGCAAATGCCAGAAGGGCCGCACCCCTATGGACCCCTTTGGACCACTACTGATAATATGTCTTTGGTTAATTAAAATTATTTTATGCATACAGCCACAGATATTCAAGATTGAACTGCAGCGAGGTGTGTGGAAAGATTCACTCGGAAGGCAGAGTTACTAATTTCCAAGCTAGGTTATTGACAAAAATAGGGCCGGTGTGTTGCAAATGCCAGGGCCGTTTTTTGATCCCAGTCCGTCACTGGACACATACGTGTGAATGAGCAAATTAGAGTTTTCACTGTACCAGGATAAAGCGGTTTGATAGAAACTCGTGACTTCTGAAGATTTCACAAGTGAGTGAGCAAAGAGTAGTAACAGCATGACCTGAACAATGTCCACTCACTTGTGTTTGATTATGTATCCTCCAAATGTAGAAGACAGCTTATTATTGGTGCAGAAGTGCAGTGTATGTTTTAGGTATTCGTGAATATGGAAAAAAATATTGCTGTCATTGAAAACCTCTTCAAAACAGAAAAATATGCAATATTGATAATATTGCATATTGTGCAACTGTGGCTTTATTGTATTATTGTATCTAATGGTCTTACCATTCAAATTATAATACTAACAGTAGCCTATCTGATAGCATGATTTTTTATATAATAATATCAGGTAATTAAAATGACATTATACAAATTGACCTGGCGACACCAGTGCTCCACCCTACCCACCCTACTTCTTTCAGTACACACACGTTCATATACTTTTCTTTGATGTACTTTTGGTACCATCAAAGAAAAGTATGGAAGCCCATTTTCGCCTATGTGATAGAAAACAAGATCCTGTAGGTCATTATAATTTGTGGGTTTCTAAAAAATGACTTATTATCTCAAAGAAATGACTCAGTATCTCAAATATGACAAAACCTTCTCAAAACAATGACCTAGTATCTCTAAATAATGTAAAACTTTCTAAGAAAATTAAAACTCAAAATAGTGACTTATTATTTCTAAATCATGACTTAGTTTTGAGCATCTCAAAATAATGTAAAACTTGCAAAAAAATAAAGACTTAATATCTCAAAATCATGACTTAGTATTTAAGTATCTAAGATAATGTGAAACTTTCAAAAAAATAATGAGAAAGTTAGTTAGTATCTCCAAATAATGAGAAACCTTCTCAAAATATTGAGTCAGTATCTCAAAATAATGACTCTGTCTCTCAAAAATAATGAGAAACCTTCACAAAATATTAGTATTAGTTAGTATCTCATAGAAACTTAGAAACTATCTAAGAATAATGATATTATAAAAGGTTTCTTATTATTTTGAGATACTAAGTCATTATTTTAAAGAACTAAGTTGTTATTTTGAGAGAAGTTCTCATTATTTTGAGATACTAAGTCATTATTTTGAGAAAGTTTCTCATTATTCTGAGATTATAAGTCATTGTTTTGAGATACCAAGTCATTATTTTGAGAAAGTCTCTCATTTTTCTGAGATTGTAAATCATTATTTTGAGAAGGTTACTCATTATAATGATTTACAGGACCTTTATTTATTTTATTTTTTTCAAATCCATCACATTGGCGGAAATGAGCTTCCATAGATTGTCAACGATAACCATTGGTAACGTCATCTCCGGTGGAATATTCCAGCGGATCTATCCTTGGTCTTTAAAAGGACGCGCTGAAAACGCTGCTGTGATATTGACAGGTAAACGGCCATATATTCTGTATATGCAGTTGAGAGCGTAGCCACTTTACATACCCCAGTCAGCTAAGAGAAACAGATACATCCGCGTACAAAAAAAGAAAAGGAAAGAAAAGGAAAGAAAGACATTAAGGTCCAGTACGTGCATCTTTAGACGTCTGCGTCATTGGATTTGTCTAGACTTTGTAATCTTTTGGAGGTCCTTTCAGGTAAGATGAGACGCACTTCATGTATATGTGGTACCTGTTTCTTCAACTTCAATAGTGTTCAAGTGTATAGTGTTTTTTTTAGAACAAATATAAATGGATATATAGGCCTGCTTTTGCATGAATGGTATCGTTGTGGGTGTGACGCAGTTACACCACTTTGTCCAGCTTTTTATGCTGGGATGTTAGACCAGAGCTAAATATTCACCTGCTGTTATAGATCAGCTATGTGTTTTTATTTGAATGCATCTGGTGATGTTTTGTGCACAGGGATGTTCGCATTGCAGTAACGCATACGACTTGTGCTGGGGTTTGAGTGTTGCGCACATATTAAGCTATATATTAATTTATGTATACATAATAATATATGACTCAGCTGAGCACCTGTAAAGTGTAAACCAGCAAGTGTTTGCGGAAGCAGAATCACATTTTTTTTTGAAGCATTACAGAACACCCATGGCTGAATTATGCGGCAAACAGCCACTTGTGTTTTTTGGATTTTTTAACAGTGTGCTTTTAAGAAATGGAAGTCAGATACAGATAGCTAGTCACACGAGTCAGGAACTGCGTTCAGTTCAAGCCAGCCGCTGCGACACCCACGGGCAAGCCAGTGCGCACTTGTTTAGTGACACGTGTAGGCTATATTCTAGGGTAAGTGAAAGTAACGGGCACGTTAATTCTGAAAACGTTGAGCAACGGTTTGTGCATTGCGCCACGGGGTTAGAGGTTTGAAGTGCGGATTTCTCGTTCTTTCTCTGGAACTGGTTTGGTGGGTGTGTCCGCTGAGTCAGAGGAGCTAGCCAATCAGCAGCTGCGCGTGGGTTGCCATAAACCCTGCTGCATTAAAAAGGAAGTGCACCTTCACAGATTTTTTTATTATTATTATTTTAACCCACTATAAGCATTACAATTTTGTGAATACCCAGTAATACATTATTTTTTTTTTTTTTTTTTTTTTTTTTTTTTAAACTAGATACAAATATATATATATATATACTACACATAAAGGCAAAAGAGAGGGAAAAAAACTAAAATGAAACCAAAAAATACAAAACATGCCAGGGGTCAGCGAAGAGTAGGCCTACATAGAAAATTAAATGAAAACCATAAACGGGGAAGACTATCTCACAGTTTTAATGGCTTTTTTTTGTCTTGATATATAGCACCATTGCTTTCTTGAAAACAAAGTGATGTTTTCACAGACACGTTTTTTTTTTTTTAAGTGGATTTACGGTACCTCCGTTTTAAAGAAACGTTTTGCAACTTTTATTTGGGGCTGAACGCGCCCCTGACTTCAAAATAAAAGCTGCATTCGGGTAAACGCGATCAGCAATTTTACATTCATACAAAAAAAATCCTAAATTCAGTCAGTCAGTCATAGATAAGCAGAAACATAAATAACTTAAGTAAATAAATAAAACAAAATTAATAATATTAAATAATAAAGTAATAACAAATAATAACCGCCTGCAAACTGTGAGAAAAATTGATTTCCAATTGTGCGAATAATTGGTCACACTGCTAACTGCTGTAGATATTACATTGTTTGGCATTCTATGGACAGCAGAGGAAGAATTTCATTGTACAGGGAAACCTGTTTGCTCACTGTGCATACGACCGTAAAAAACATTTGAAACTTGAATCAGTCTGAATTATGTGCATTGTGCAGCGGGTATTGAGGTGCTATTTCCTTGTTGTTTCTATAGAAATGGTTTGGTGGGTGTGTCATAGTCTATATCCACGACGTTCCACTCCTGGGATTGCTCCGGTGCCGCAGGAAATCCTGCCGGATGCATGTCTTTTCGCCAATGTCCGTTTCCTTCCACTTTCTTTGTGTCGGCATTCTAAACTCCGGTGGATTTCTGAGGACTATGGTTAACTGCTCCTCAGATCTCTGTAGGGTAAATCCAGACAGCTAGCTAGACTATCTGTCCAATCTGAGTTTTCTGTTGCAATTTTAAATAATGTTTTGCAGCTTTTTTTGGGGGGATGAACCCTGATTTTTAAAATAAAAGCTATGTTCCGGTGAACATGACGTGAACAAGTGAAGTCAATCAGTCAGTCATAAATGCATGAAAACCTACAAAACTAAAATCACTAAATAAAACATTTTTTTATTTAAAAATTTAACAATAAATGAAATTAACGATAATATCAAATAACTACAGCATGCAAACTGTGAGAAAAATTGGAATTCCAATTGTGCGAAAAATCAGTAACACTGCTATCAGTCTGAAGTGAAACGAGTCCGTGGCAACAGGGCGGTTCCTTTTTATTAGGCTATCAATCTAAATTTAGAGGCAACATAGCTCCTATATGAGATGTGAGATGGCTTTGGAAGTGATCTGTGGAAACGGTAAGTTTCTGAATCACACTCTGAGGTGGTGTACTGTCATTTTGAAGTCATGTTGGTCTTTGGAAATGTATTCTTTATCGTTAAGTTTGATTCATTATTCACACAATTGGAATAAAATGTTCTCTGAAATACAGTTCATTATCATGTGTGTCATTTCATTTATTGTTTAATATTTTTCTTTGATGAGCACCAACGGCGGGCAACTGTGACGTGATGAAGTGCCTTCTAGGGTGCCCTTAAAACGGAGAAGAACGTGTTGCGGTGCCATATAGGCTGCCCTATATGTTATGCGCACTGGTGCCCCAACGCGTGCAGCTGGTGGCCTGTTTTTTTCTTTTTCCGCCCCTGCAACTCAGACAGCCTGAGTGTACCACTGGTTCAATGCCGTGTATGTAATGCATCTATAAGTAAGCACTTTTAATTCCTTATTTTACAGCTGATGTTCTTTGACCCAGAGACAATCATGATCCTCCTGACTCCCTCTTCTGGTAGGTACTTGTTTCTCCATTTTACCTGATAATCTGGATTACTGTAAATGGTGCCAGAGATTAAAGCCTAGGTCTGATTGGATCAAATAAGACAGGACGACAACAACAACAAATGTACTGAGGGAGTTTTGAAGCAGCTTGGACTGAATAAAATAAATAATTCATTATGTAAAATTGAGCACAAAATATGTATGAGATGTTATAGCACATAAACTGAAGTTATAACATGCAATTATTATCAATTCTGTGCAGAATTACAGTACACTGTACACATCAAGACCATCACTTGATGTGAAAGAAATAGTCCATTATTACGGTACACATACATTAATGTAAAGTATACATAGTTCATACAGTTTGAGGATAGTTATTGTTCCTGTTACACATTAACAAACCACAACCAATAGAATGTACAGTATAGGAATACATGTTGTATGACTGGTGTATGTTTATTCATAATTAATTGCAATTTGATTGCCTTTTTTAATTTATTTTTTACTATATCTTATTATCCCAAAATACAGTTAACTGAGTTAAAATGTAAACGTTTATATTGTTCAGTTAGTTCACTTTAGGTGCTCCCTGTTATGAATTTGGTTTTCCTTGTTATTTGTTTAGTCTTTTTAGCTGTTTCCAGGTAACATAGCAAGGTGTTACATTACAAGGGACTTCCCATCATGCTTTGCAGTCATTAGGCAGCAATCCAGAAATAAGAGACCTGCTTGAAAATGACCGTGTGTCTCTCTCTGGCTTTATCCTCTTTTTTTTTTTATTAGTGACCGAGACAGTGTATTAAGTGGTTAGACTAAAACTTGACCGTAAGATCTGCAACCTCACTGACTTGTAGGCACGTGGAGCTGCACGTGCGGCTCTCCAATGGTATTTACTGTGACTAAAGTGAATTGACCTGATTATTCATTTAGCAAACCTGGCAATTACATGATTTTTCCAGAAAAAATGCAGAGTGTTATCTGCAATGAAGCTGGGGTAGGCAGTTTATTTTTAGCGTCATTGGGGAAATTCCATAATAATCTTTTTAGTTTGCTGTAATTCAAGTGGACTCCTAAAACTAGACTGTGCACCTCCTCTTGGCTCTGTTTTCAGGCTTTAGAAAATCTAGCCTGCAATGGGAGACTTTGGCCAATTACAGGTCGTATCAGATTTAATTTCTAATGCAGATGCACATCCCCTCAGATGGTGAAAACTCTGATTCAGTGGTGGAAAGTCCTGCAGAAAAGGTTGCAGTTCCAGCATTGGCAACAACTGCGCAACGAAACTATAAAAACGTGTCGATATTGGCGAAGCTTTTCGGAGATGGAGAGAAAATGTTTCTAATACTTTAGCCTTCTGCTAGTCTATATTGACGATGTTTCGTTTACAGGATTGCTCTGTTGGCGCTGAAAATTTCGCCGGATGTCACTTTTTTTTTTTTTTTTTTTCGGCCAGATGTCTGTCACCTTCCTCTTTCTTTGTGTCGGCATTCTAACCTCCGGTGGATTTCTGAGGACTATGGTTAACTGCTCCTCAGATCTCTGCAGGGTAAACCCAGACAGCTAGCTAGACTATCTGTCCAATCTGAGTTTTCTGTTGCATGACTAAAACAACCTTTGAACGTACACATGTTCCACCAAAACAAGTTCCTTCCCGAGGCTATTTTGCAGAGTCACCGTGGCTCCGTCCGGCGCTTAGCGCCGCCCAAGACGATTGTGATTGGTTTAGAGAAATGCCAATAAACCAGAGCGCATTTCTTTTATGCAGCAATGCTGTGTGGACTAGACAGACCCTCCTCCGCGGCGCTGTGGAGGTAGGTCTGGCAATGCGAGACTAGCCTTCTGCTAACCATAGCCGTGAGCCTAAGGCTACGGTTACAACTGATAGCTACGTTTTCTCTCATTCTCTGCGGCGCTTCACCGATATACACACGTTTTATTCATGAGCATGAACTTGAATAACAGGATGTCCTCTCAGATGGCTTTAAAGGGATCACAATCACGATTGGGATGACTGAAATGAATGACTCCTACAGATTACTTTACAAAGTGCATGCGCACTGTCGTGCTCGTCTGGTGGGAGGGGCTTAGGACAGAGGGGAGGGCTGCAGGAGGAGGGGGAAAAACTGCCTACCCCAGCTTTAACTGATGTGCTGTGTTTCAAAACGTTTTCAGATTATGACAAAAATGCGAATTTGTTGCATAAATCCAAAATGAGAAGTAGAAAAGCATGCTGTCAAGTAAAAGTGTAATTGTTGGCTTTTTGCTGTATCTCATACGCTGTTTTCTTTCAGATGAAGAGTCTCTTGAACTCGCCTGGCTTTGGAATCACAGGAAGTTCAGGGTGAAAAACACTTGAAGGGTTGCTACTGCAACATTTAAAACTATTTAATATATATTTAATTTTGCAGGTCTGTGCATTCTGTCTCGGAGAGTAGGCTAGGCTAAGCACTGTGACTTGAGACGAGAAGTAAAGCACTCAGAAGAGAGGAGGCAGACAGAAAACAAAGACTTCTTTGTTGGACTTCATTAAAAAACATCAGAGCTTTGTGGGGGCAGAGGCAGATTTCTTTTTTTTTGGCTGGAGCGAGGCAGTGTCAGCAGTCATTCCATCTTGCTGACTAAGATGTAGCGTTTACTACCGTTCACACGGCATATTTTGTCTTCAAAACAACTAGATATCACGTCATGAGTTTTAGTAACTGCACTTTTTTTATTTTTTTTTATTAAAAAAATTTAAAAAAATTCAATAAAACTATTATGATTGGCGATATAACCCCGTGCAGTTTAGCAATTGAGTATAAAATGCGTGTTATAAAAACAAGGGAACAGGGAGAGGTTGTAGATCTATCTTGATGCCATTTAAAGCCTAGGCTGCAGTGGTATTATTAGATTGAAACAATGAGCTATGTGAGGGCTGCTGCCATGTCCTTGTCTCTGGTCACTACGTTTGATCAGGCTAAACTGATCTCACATCTGGTATGTGTCAATGCGGTAGTCCAACTCACTCTCACTATAGCCAATGGTGTATGGTGGTGTATGTGGTAATCCCCTAAATGTGCATAGCTTGTTCCCTACACCAGTATTTTGTGTGTATTTGACCCCTGAGATTACAACTGAGTGCTAACACTTGCACATGCATCCTGTTTAGACATGTATCATTTTGATGTTTTTTGCTTTGCAATTATCTAATATAATCAATATTATCTATTGATATTAAAGTTTACCGCATGCTGTCTTGAGTTAAACTATGTGTAAAGTGTTTATTTGCATAGCTCTAAGTGATAATGTAATGAGTAGATGATGAGACACTGTAATGTTGCATGCTGTAGGCTGTGAATGAACGAATGTACAGTAACAAATGCGTTTTAGTTATCTGAAAGTGGATGAATGTATCGTAAGGTCCGTCTCCGTCCAATAAACGTACGTCTTGGTAAGTGATGCTTCTTTTACATAAGACAGGGGAAACAATTTTAAAGTAATATTTTTTTTGCTTTAAATATAGTGATTAAAAAACAAAGAAAGAAAGAAACACACATATGCTACAATATCCTGCCATATGGATTCCCACTACATGGTGTACACAATATTATGATTCAGTTATGACTGGCATTAAGATTACTTTCAGAAGTTTTACACATTTTCCTTTCACTTCCACTGAAGTTGACTCAAACTGGAACATAATGATTAAACCATACCCATTCAGACTCCTTCATCAAACGGTCAGCTGGAATGGCCACCCGATCACAGTAGGGATAGGGATTTAGCTTTTAGCTTTAGCAGATCATAGGATATTTGGCCAATCACAGACAACTACTAACTGCTGTTGATGTGTGGTCTTAGGTCTCTTCCGGTGTACCAACAAGCTCTTTCTGAGTGATGAAGCCACCGGACTCCAGATCAAGGAGTTTGCACGTAAAAATGCAGCTAATGCTCTTTCAATGTGCAACATGGTCATGGGCATGGCCTCCATTCTCAGCAGTCTAAATGGGTGAGTGAACTCACCTTGATTGGATGTCACTATCTGAAACATTAGTCAGGCTCGGGTGCAGGATGGACAAAGTCTATAGCTTGGTCGCAATCACTGTAGTCTTTTTCAGATTTTTTTCACAACAACAAAAAAGTTTTGATAACAAATTTTTTGTAAGGATTTGGCTAGGGGTTTTGAAACCACATTTTTGTAACTTTGGTGGCCAAGAGGAACAAAAATATAAGCGAAATAATAAAAAAAGCAACATTTCACTGCATATTAACAAAACGAAAAGCACAGCAATGTTATACTTTGTGAGAACAATGATTACGACCAGTGGTATGTTTTTTTCATCCAGTGTTATGTTTTGCCCTTCAGGGCCACCATACAGTTTAAGTAATGCTTGTAATGATGACAGATCTCTGTCCTTACCAGATAAGCTGTACTAAGGTTAATGTACAGAGGCACAGGCAAGTGCAGGTAAGAAAATCCAAGGCCAATGTCAAGAAACCCAACCTAAAGATGATAATTCTCTATAGAAGAAAAAACATTATTGAACTGTACTTGTAACACTGTTGAAATCTATAACCAGCGCTAGTTTCAGCCCTTTTTTCACTGTTGAAAAACCTTCAAATATTTGACCTTTTTTTTTTTCTTTTTTTAAATGGTTTGCTGTCGTCAAATGGCTAACTCGCTTGTTTTGTTCAGGCACCATCATGCTGCATGTTGGCTGGTTCTGATTGGCTACCTGCTGGATTTGGCAGATGGAGCAGTTGCCAGGCGACTCGGTGCCTGTTCTGCACTGGGTAAGTGGAGTGTTGTGGTCAATGGCACTTAGAGATAAACTTCGACTGGGGTGTTGGCAGGGCTCGCTGCACAGTCCTCTGCCACTGAAATACTCTGGCTAGTCTTACAAAATCTGCAATGGAAGAGTAATACATAATTTAATGTATTGTAATTTGAGCTTTATCAAATCTATATCTTTATTTATTAGCTTTTTCTACATTTCTAAGGACTCTGCAAGTTGTACATTTTCAGGGTTGAGGTTTGAGTGTAAATGGCATGACATCCCCTTCCCCCATTAAATAACAAGTACCCATTGCACAAAAACAGGACTGTGGCCTGTTTTCAAAAGATCACAGCACCATATATAGTAAACCAAGAGACACAAATAGCTGTTTTTAAAGCTTACAGTGAGAAAGTTTACTCCGAAGCCCAGAATAACTCCCAGGTGCATCACAATACGTAAATCGTTGGCTGCACATTTTTAGGGGGCTTTGTGTCCTGACAGGGTTTTTCTGCATGACTTTGCAGGTGGATGTTGTTGTGCCCCCCCGCCCCGTCCCACGTATTTTGTCACATGAACAATCACGTCCTCATTAAGCAGCCTAATTCCGCGGGATCACGCTCCAATTGTCTATTTTATCCCGTTGCTTTGAGTTCTCTGCATATCTGAAATTGCTAAAATTGTTGACCCTGGGCTTTGGAATTCCACCTCGGTCATTTGACCAATGGCCTGGATCACCTCATCTACTGAAAACATGCTCGTGCTCCTGAGGGATAAAGGGACGAGGGAGTGGAGAATGTTGTTTACAGAATATCCGCCTGTCAGGCTGACACTGAAATTTCCCCCCTTTGAGATTTCCGCACGTACACAACCCACTGTCATGAAGTGGTAACAGAGGGAGTGAGAGATGAGACCGTACCTAAACTAACTTTTATAGAATGTAAACTCGTGACTGAGGCGCTGTCGGATTGAAAGAAATGTAATAATCCTAGAACGGTTTGCTCTCACTAGTAGCTTTTCCTTTATTTATTTTTTTTCTAAAGCCGATTATTCAGGACACATTGTGTTTAGTTCGGGTAGTGTCCGTCAGCAAGGCCAACACAATTCATATTTCCTTGTGAACTTCACAGAGCCACATCTGGTATTCACATATTCCTTTTTTTCCGTGTTCAGGTGCAAAGCTCGATGATTTTGCTGACTTCACGACATTCGGGATTGCCACGTCATTGCTCCTAAGGACGACCGACCTGATGGACAACATCCTGTGCGTGTGTTACGTCTTGTCTGTGTTTGTCCGCCTCTGTTTCTTCACGAGCGGTAAGTTCCAAAATGTAGTTTTATTGTATGCGGTTTGTTATTCAAAGGGCTTACTGTAGATTTGTTCTTTCTTGGCTCTAGGGATCCCATTCATGTACCGCGGCCTGCCCTGCATCTACTCCTCAGGCATCCTGGCCAGTGTCTCTCTGCTGTCTGGGGGGAACCTGGTCGTGCTGCGGGTCATTGCGGCAGCCATGATCTTCTTCATGATCAGCCAGAGCTTCTACCCCCATGACAAAGTGCTGGAGTCCCAGGCCTGGAAGAAAGTTGTCTATGCTGGAGGTAAAAGCAAATTATTTTCTTTTTTCTTTTTAAATGCAGTATAATCCGCACCGGCGCTAGATAATTATCAGCAAGGGGGTCAAGGGTTTTCACGGGTGGGCACTTCTTTTTAAATGGTCATAGATTGGACTTTTTTTTCGTTATCACAGTTTAGTTAGGCAACAACAAGGCTCATTGCTGCTATCAGTTTATTTTCTATTTCATGACTGGTATAAGTTGCATTGGGAGGAATGGCTTTTAGGACTTTGGCTAGCTACTTGTCTTTTTTTAGATGGAATGGGAAAGTCCACTCCCCCCCCCCCCTCTGAAATATTTTCAAATGCATCCAGCTTACTTAAAGCCAACTGATTTGTCGCCAAAAATACCAAAATATCCACAATGGGGAACATGTAGTATCCATTTCTACACAGTTACTCTATCTCGGTGTCAGTGCTACATTTCTCGCGCTCCAAAAGGCCTTACACGTTAGATTGTCTTTAGAAGTAGCGTGTTGTTGAATCCTATCGCATGCTACCATTTGCAATATCCATTTATGGTGAAAGTTGAATCAACATTGGGACATGCTGAACCAAATTTCCTACAAGGGAAACCGAAAGCTGCATCTGCCTTTACCGGGTACTCCAACCACTCTCCCATGAAACCAGTTACTAACAAACAAACAAACAAACCTTTTTTTTTTCCTATTGCAAATGCGGCTTGGATACTGGTCCCGATTCACCTGATTTGGCTTTTCACAACTGAGATCCACAGGTGGAGTTGGTGGTGGTGGAACTGATAATGTGTGTGCTTGCTAAGGAAGCTGCTGTAGTGGAGTCGGGGCTAACGTTAGCCGGACTAGCTTGCTGTGTAGCATGGAGAGAAACATTACCGATCACGCTTGGAGTAGTCGCCTGGGATTTGGAAACCGATGGTGGTTCTGAGGTCAAAGGAGTAGATCCTGTAGTAGATTTTGGTGTGGGTGGTACAGATGGGGAAGGGGGCGGGGGTTGAGCCATTTCCCTTAAATCCATTTTGTTAAAGGCCCTGAACACCCACACAGGATTTTTTTCATATCTTCCTGAGTCTCTCGTTAGCTTTGTTGCACCTGTTAGGGCAGGACAAATGACACCTTTTAACATTCTTATTAGAAGATGAAATTTGTGACGTAATAAATTCCCATCAAAGCTCCGGCCCACCTACAATCTGAGCAGAGTCTAATCAGCCAGAATAACTGAAATTGCATGTGTGGGTGTTCAGAGGCTTTAAACTTCGCTAGCTAGTTTTGTTGAAAGTGAAACACGCATCAACAGTCAGTGATGGTGATGATGTGTTTGGTATAGCCAGTCAGGCAGCGACATTTGATGTAGCAAAGGGGAGCATTAGGGAGCTAAGCCTACTGGATGCTGGCCTGACCATGATTTTATTATGTATTTTTAACTTTTTAACAGGCATTGCTAATACATGCTGCTGTTGAGTTGTGCTTTTCACTCAAAACTTCTCACTCAACTTCTATTTTTTTTTTTTTTTTTATTTCCAGGAGTCATCATGGTGTTTTGCTCTTCCTTCCCCCCTGCATGTGTCTACTACCTGCTGTGGTCAGTCTCCTACATTTTGTTCCCAACATCCCTTTGGAGCAGTAAAGTGTAAAATGGGTATTGGCTTTATCCAAAACTCCCATATAGGTTTACCTCTGGCCCACCCGGGTGAACTGAGGCTTCCAGACTGCTGCTGCTCCCTACTGCCATGGAGGATCCAAGCTGAACATGCTCATGCTCCACAGGCAAATCACTCGCTCTATTTGACCTTTTTATTTTGACGCAACACCTCTAAAACAAAACCCAGATTGAAGAGAGTTAGAGTGAGGGATAAGAATGAGATTTTAATGTCGCTGGTAAGGACTAACCTTCATGCTGTCTTGTGTCTTTGTTGCATTTTCACTGAAACCGGGAGTTGGATGGCTTGTTCCATGATTTTTTTATTTTTTTTAATCAGGTTTATCTCCTGTGGAATCCCCCTACTTCAATATTAATCTTTCATCAATGTTGTGAACACGCAGCAGCAGTCGATATAAAAAAGCAATTATTTCAAATTTAAATAAGCACACAAATTTCTAATATACTTTGGCCTCAAATTTGGGTTTTTTAAATATGTTTAATTGTGTAATCACACTGGATCGTAACTCTTATTATGATGTCCACAGTGTTGAGCATAGCCTAATGAGTAACTGTTTTAGTGCTACAGTATGTAGGAAGCGCCTTTAATCAATGAATATACAACATGATTTCTGAGCAGCATTTTCGAGGTTCAAAATTCCAAGTTCTTTCGGGTTTATCTATAACACAGTAATGGGAATTCGTAAAGGCACTATGACCATGTCTTGTGTTAACTGACTGTCTGTTAACTGACTGTCTGTTAATGTTTGTATCCGGGTTGAGGTCACTTCACTTTCATAGTGTTCAGAGTGGGAAATTTACTTTTTTTCCATTTTGTAGGCGTCTCAAATCCAGTGAATATTTGTAAGAAGCTTTCATTTCAATTATTAGATTTGCTGTTTTATAAATAAGTTCAGTTGAAAGTCAGCTGACCACAACTCTGGCATCTGTGAATGTGGAGACTTTCAGACTTTTTACAAAGTTGTGGCTCTGTCCAATAAATGATGTGTTAGATTTCCATATTTCTTCTAAGTGTGTTCTTATTTGCTAATTGTATGTGTTTACCTCTGTTTTAAGAGGCATTGCAGTTTTAATAGTAAATCCACACTGGATCACATAAACATCTCGTAGTACTGCTCTGGCCACAGCTCAATCGGTAACATCAGTGATTTTTAGGTGGAGTCAGGAATGCAACATGAGTGGGCGGCGCCGCCCATAAATGGCAAAGCAGCAGCAGGTTTCTGCCTTGTCATTCAGTGTGAATTTACCCTTAAAGAGCAACAACACGCAGGCTGCGAATTCTGCTTTTTCCTCACCACGCTGCAAGTTTTGCCTCCACCTTAAAGGTGTTGTAACATTGCACTATAGTCCATGTTGGCTGTGCTCACAAATGCACCAAACCACTACTAGTGGTGGAGCAGCATGGAAACATTAAACCCACAAGGAAGGAGAGTTTAAGTGTGTTGTTAATCTTTAACTTGGCCGGCATTCAGTCAGGGGGACATCATTATTTTTTTTTTTTGTAGACTGTGTTTCACAATGTGTGTATTTGCGCCTCTCTGCATCGTGTGTGGCAAATGGGGAGATTATACAGTATGCCCATGTTTAAATTTGGACTCTGGAGCTTGTAATCGGAGGTGTCGAAATAAATGGTATGACATCACTCACCATTTTAGTTCAGTGTTTTTAATGTTAATTGTAATGATTTGGAACCCTCTTACAAGCAATATCAGAGCCCGAAGAAGGAAAACCTAAAGCAGAGTTTCAAGAAAACGAAGACCCGAGGTGTCCGTCTTCAGGTTCTGATATTGGTCTGAACCCACTGGGGTTCTTGACATGGTTACAGTAACCAATGTTGTAAAGAAAATCCACAGTGAAAAGTGCACACACAAGACTAAACACAAATCTACTCTATTACATTCAGCTTTCCTGTGTGGGTGTTTTGGTTTTCAAACTGTGAAGTCACAGTGATGTATGCATGCCTAGAGCATTACAGATACAAAAACTGTACTTTGCCCAATAAAAAAAAAAAAAAAGATCTTAATGATAAGATCTGTGCTTTTACTTTTACTGTCTGTACATTTTTGACAATAAAGAGGCAATAATGAAATGACTCTTGGCTTTCAGTGTCAGTTTATCATATCATTAATGTTTGAGATACATACATATGAAAATACCAATTCAATGGTGGACATTCAACAGTACTCAGCGGATGTTAAATTGCAATCTTAGGGATAATCAGTTTTATATGTTGTTTCCTAATAGTGGGTGTTTCCATCTTTGGTAGCACATGAGCCTATGAGAGCAGTCCTGCCTTTCTGTTATACTCCGATATGTCTGTGACCTCAGGAACACGAATGTCTTTAGTAGTGCACTATGCCCTGCAGTGCCCTGCTACGCCATGAACCACTACAACTATTTCTAGTCATAGTTCCATTATCTTTATTGTGACTATTATTACCACTGTTCATCACACCCCCAACCTGCACCGTCAGACACCGCCTACCAAGAGCCTGGGTCTGTCCCAGGTTTCTCCCTAAAAGGGAGTTTTTCCTCGCCACTGTCACACTAAATGCTTTCTCTTGAGAGAATTACTGGAATTGTTGGGTCTTTGTAAATTATAGAGTGTGGTCTAGACCTACTCTATCTGTATCTGTAAGTGTCTTGGAGATAACTCTTGTTATGATTTGATACTATAAATAAAATTGAATAATCGCCAGATGCTGTGAGGACTCCAACAGCTTCATGATGGCCAAGAATGCAGGTCGGTCTTTGAACTCCACATCCAGCAGTACTTCATCAGATCATAGCTAAAAGCCAGCGGTGAAAAAATATTCAGATCATTTACTTAAGTAAAAGTACTAATACCACACTGTTGAAATACTCCGTTACGAGTAAAAGTCCTACATTGAATGTTACTGAAGTAAAAGTATGTAGGTATCATCAGGAAAATGTACTTAAAGTATTAAATGCAAAAGTACTCAATGCAGAAAACTCCTCACATTTTAGAAACTGGAAACGATCCAAACAGTTCTGTTTTTAATGGGCTAATCTCTTCAGCTGGACTTGTAGGCCGTTACATTGTTGGGTCGTTTAATTTATAATAAACATCGTCAATTTATAAACTACAGTTTTGTGTGCAAAAATCCTAATGTGTAAAGTAACTAGTAACTAAAGCTGTCAGATTAATGTACAATGTAGCACAATATTTCTCTCTGTAAATGTAGCAAAGTAAAGTACAAGTACCTCAACATTTGTACTTAAGTCCAGTACTTAAGTAAATGTACTTAGTTACAGTCTACCACTGCTAAAAGCATACAAAAGGGATTTAAAACAGATCGGTGTTAAAGGAATAGTTTGCCATTTCTGGAAATACCCACGGTCGCTTTCTTGCCGAAAGTCAGATGAGAAGGTAGCACTCTCATGTCTGTTTGGTCAGGACCAGTGTGGGGGGTGAGGTTGCAGATTGCAACCAATTGACTCACCCCTCCCTTTCCAAGCGTCTATGAGTGGAACCTCAGGTGGCCTTCAGTAACCTCTCCGAGAGCTCTGGCTACACCACAGATACATTCTAGGATAAGAGAAAAGGCTGTGTACATTTCTTTAAACCAATCAAAATCGTCTTGGGCGGCTCTATAGGTTTTGGAGGCTCAGGCGGTAGCTTCATATTTACAGACAGACGTGAGAGTAGCACCAATCTTCTCATCTTCGCCAGAAAGCTTGTATTTCCCAATAGGCCTATTTCTTTAACCATATAAATGCAGTTACTTTTGGTTGTAATAGCTCATGAGGAGTATTTCAATGAAAATGCAACGTTCATGTGTATAAGTTGACTCAATTGCTAACACTGCAGCAAGTGACGGTGTTAAAAGTTCCCAAGCAGAGGCCACCACGTGACCACACCTGAGGCAGGGAGGATAAATCCAACACAAGGGGGTAAGCTTCGCTTCAGAACTCGAACCTCCGATGGCGCCATTTTGTTGCTACAAAGCGATCACCTCTTGTTAGCATTCCACTGACCGCCATTTTTTTTTATGTCACTTGACTGCGAATAACTTTACATCTGAAGCATTTAAAGACTCTATTTGTCCGTTGTTTATTTCTAAAGAAACACGACAATGTATAAAAGGCTCCATTACCTTGTACCTCACGTTATGGCTCCGTAGCAGACGTTTTTGAAAAAATAGGCTAACGATTGTGTCATAACCAAGCGACTTACTGTCGCACAGTAGAGGAATTACCGTATAGTACAGGAGAAGCTCGCAGGCAGTTTCGACTTACGTTAGCTGTTTAGGTTTAATTACTAATGTTAACTAGCATGTTAGTTAGCAATAATTAGCCTGTGCCCATGTTATCTCCTTACATATACCTACGCTCTCCGTCTCTGTAAGATTGGGAATGATTGAGGTTTCTCTTGGCACAGCTACCAGAAGACTTACAACTTTCAGACACGTTGCTCACGTCACATTTACGTTGTCTCTCTCAGTTGGAGGCTGCGCAGTAAAGCAAGAGATCACCGGAAAAGTGATTCTAATATCCTTCACTGGTCTCCGTCCAGAGCAACGGGGTCTGTTGGTCCATTATATATATATGTCAATGATCAAACACTCTTGCGTGAGGGAGGACCCGCCCCCTTCAGGTGCAATCAGTCCACTTAATTAGAGGCTATATACACAGCCTTCCTCCCTTTGTTCTCTCCTTTTGACCTGAGCCACATTGTGTGCATCCGGTAAGTAAATGTCCTTATTAAATCCTTTGGTTGTCCTTAAAGGTCCAATGTGTAGGAATTTCTCCCATCTATCGTTGAGATCATATATCGCAATCAACTTTCTCTCTCCACGCAGTTCAGTTACAGCTACGGTAGCCTTCACGCTTTAAAAAAGGCGAAGGTGTACAAAATGCCGTCTATCAGCCGTGGTTGTTGGAGTGCTTACATGTCGAGTGGGCACACGCGCCTCCCGAAGGAAAGGAGAGAGAAAGAAAAGGAGAGAGAAAGAAAAGGAGACTGCAGCGGTCCGGAGGATGATTTACTAGTTGGGATGGTGTGTGCGTCCAAAGCAGCTCTAATGTTCACTTTTTTTTCTGGCGACGCTGGTCTCTCGCTCTTTTCAATATCGTTTTCTTATTCTGGGCGAAGAAGAAGACTCCTGTTCCTGAAATTTTGGATTTTGAATACGTGTGGTCCTCCATGTTTTCTTCTTCAAACTTGCCAGGGCCGGGAAGCGACGATACCCATTAGCAGCAGCTGTGAGTCGAAAACGCGAAAGTCGGCGCAGTATGTCCTGTATGTCCCTTACCGGCTAACGTATTTCAAGACGGCTCATGAATATGGAGCGCCTACCCCAGTTCATGCTAGCGCAAATGTAAAATTTCAAGCTAATAGGAATACTTGGAATTGATGGTTGTGGTCAATATTCATGAAAAAGGATAAGTTTGTGAAGGGCAATACAGATTTTGATAATTAACTACAGACGTTACACACTGGACCTTTAATGCAAACGGTTTATGTTTGGATTTATTGTTAACGAGTTTTGTTTGAGAAAACTCATACCCACACGTTGAATCTGCCTTCTGGAAATAAAACTCTCCGCTTTAACTGCCAATCTGCTGGCTGCGTCTCCTCCCTTGCTGACACCAATTGAGTCAGCTCTCCAGTGTTCCATTCAGACGGTATGTTACTCCCACGTTAAGTCGGCCTGTTTGTTAAAAGTTTACTTCCAAAGGTCCTCCACAGTTCTCCGGTCTCTTCATTCGATAAGAGCCCTGTAGCTTCGGAAGCCCAGACCGAGGCTCCAGCTCAGGGTATGGAGGAGAGCCTGAGATCAAAACAAAGAAGACTGAATAGGAAGAATTCTTGAATGAAATAAATGTGACTTTAATGGTTATGTGCAATGACAACTGGGTGTTGTCACGATTCAATACTACACATTGTAAAAGTTATTACATTTAAAAGATGCTAAGATGTGCAAAGGCGCAAATACTGACGCTTTAAATAATTTGCTTCCAGATAATAGAACTGCAACTTTACCTAATGTCATCAGATCATACAGTAAGATTCCAAATGACCACCTAGGGAAAAGAAAATGTTTGTTTTGACTCATTAATTCTAGTTTTTATGCGTTTCGGTTTTCCTAGCCCTAACTCTGCCCTTACACGTCGCTCCTGTCGATACGGAGCTGCATCATGATCCTCTCTGGAGCCTGCCATTTCAGAGGCACCTCTGCTGCCCTCTGCCTAATTGGTGGATCCATTCTGCGTCCTCCAAATGCTAACGCCCAGCCCAGACACCCGGGCTCAGAGGCCTGGGCCAATTAATCCTCCTGTTTTCAAAAGTTTCCGCATCAGAAATTTGGGTCTGTTTCAACCAAATTACCCCGAAAATAACACTGATGGTTACATACAACACTCATCGCAGGTCAAATTTAGGATCAGTTCACTACTTTCATTGAATTTTGGGTGTCTTATTCAATTTTTATAGCATTTGAAAAAAACTGTGAAATCTCTCGCTTTCTAAACAGTATCCTGACTGAACTGACAGTCTGTGATTATCCACTAAATTGTAACTATTTGTCAAAATAGTTCATAATTTCAGATTATTTTTAACTCCAGAGGTATAATTTCATATAAATGAGGTTTACTGATTATGAATTTTAAAAAAAAAGTGTAAAACTAGCGGTAATAAGTTGATGTTAGTGGTGAATCCAGTGGTAGTGAACCTGGGAATGCAACAAGTTGCCTGGTCAACGGGAAGACAACACAAGGGTTAAGATGTTCCTGGCTGCAATATCACCATGCACCAGCCTGTGCTCTGACCTCTTACAGGCCAAGATATTAATCTTTGTTTGAAATATTAATTAAGAATTCAAGAGAAACATGGGGGGGCAGGGGGATATTGGTATGTGGTTCATCATGACCGGCTGCAGTACAGACTGACATCGTAAGCAGAGCAAAACCATCTAAATTTAGTAGTTTGTTGGGATTATGAACAAGTGACTTGCCAAGCCAGCTGCAACCTGCTTTGCCACCAGAAACACTGACCCCTCTCAAAAGTTCAGCGATGGATCTGCAATGTTTGAATTCTAGAGGGAAGAAAAAAAAAAGCTTAATTTAGGAATTGGAGATTGCATGTGTCATTAAATAGAAGTTCAGGTTTTAACCGAAGCTGTGTACCACGTTCCATTTCTGAGCATCCAGAGGAAGTGAAGGAGGTTCCCTGGTCTGTAGCCACCTACGACCAGATACATGGGCGGACGCTTGGTCTGACAGTACAACATCCGCACCACGTTCTCATGTTTACACACGTGGTGTGTGTGTGGAAGTACCCATTGACATATATCAAATGGACCAACAGATCCCGTTACTCTGGACGGAGACCAGTTAAGTGAATTAGAAGCACTTTTCCGGTGATGGCTGAGCGTTACTGAGCAGCCTCAAACTGAGCTCGAAGACGTAGATGTGACGTGAGCAACCTGTCTGAAAGTTGGAAGTCTTCTGGTAGCTCAATCATTCCCAATCTTGCAGAGACGGAGAGCGTAGGTATATGTAAGGAGATAACATGGGCACTGGCTAATTATTGCTAACTAAAATGCTAGTTAACATTAGTAATTAAACTTAAACAGCTCATGTGAGTCGAAACTGCCTGCGAGCTTCTCCTGTACTGTACGGTAATTTGTCTACTGTGCGACAGTAACTCGCGTGGTTATGACACAATCGTTAGCCTATTTTTACAAAACCGTCTGCTACGGAGCCATAACGTGAGGTACAAGGTAATGGAGCCTTTTATACATTGTTGTGTTTCTTTAGAAATAAACAATGGACAAATAGAGTCTTTAAATGCTTCAGATATAAGGTTATTCGCTGTCAAAGTGGCGCCAAAATGAATGGCGGTCAATGGAATGCTAACGGGAGGTGATGGCTTGTTAGCATCAAAATGGCGCCATAGGAGCTACGTGTTCCGAGGAGAAGCTTACCCCCTTGGAAGTACCCTGGAAATCCAGAGTTCTCGTGAGAGCACAATTTGAATTTGCTCAGCGAGTCGCTCTTGCATTGAGTAATGATGCTCATTAACTATGCCCTTGGAGCCGAGCTGCACCAATCACATCGGTGTATCTGAGATAGGCGGGCCAGAGGCAAGCTAAACGGATGACGACAGTTTAATCTACCAGTTAGCTCAGCTGGTAGCTAACCGTATGGGCCTCTGGATACGCCGTTGTTGTGATTGGTTGTAGTGTTATCCAATTGCGTGCAGTGAGGTTTTCAAATGCATGCTTGGTGCCGCCCCTCGAGTTGGGCCATTTTCATTACTCAACGCCAGACCCTTAATCTTTCCGATTTGGGTCTGGATTTCCAGGCTAGCGTGAAAAAAACGGAGGGTTAGTGATCAACTAGGGCTGGGTATCCAATGACATCCCGAATCACAAGGTCACGATTTTTCGATTCAGTATCGATTAGGTCAGGGACTTTTCAGTTACAATACCAATTTGGCTTGCAAGAGATTCTCCGAACTAATGCTGTAAATTGTACAAGCAAGAACCAACCTTCAATTTTTTTATTTTTAAATAATGCACTAGGTTAATGTTTACATTAAGAATTGAACCCCAAACACTTTGAAATACTATAACTGTAACTTGCACATCCATGGTAAAAAGGCATACATTTATAGAAGATCGATTCGGATTTTATTAATCCATATTAGATCACTCAAACAATTGATTTTTATTGGCGAATTGATTATTTTAACCCAGCCCTATGAACCACCTTATTTGTTCTTAATTTGGTCTTTTACTGCGTATCTTGCCGCTCTCCCTCTGAGAACACCATTATCTCTTCAAATACTTTTACGGTTATTGCACACAAGACTCAGATGATCCTGGCCTTATGACCGACTGATGCTGTACCCCGGAGGGACTTAACCACCATGGCAGAAGAGGCTCGGTCCAGTGGTGGGATGCAACTAAGTACATTTACTGAAGTACTGTACTTAAGTACAAATTGGAGGTACTTGTACTTTACTGGAGTCTTTTCTTTTCACGCCACTTTCTACTTCTACTCCGCTACATTTCAGAGAGAAATATTGTACTTTTTACACTACATTCATCTGACAGCTTTAGTTACTTTACACATTTAGATTTTTGTAAACAAAACGCATGTAGTTTATAAAATGTTTTATTATAAATTAAACTACCCAACAATAATAGGCCTAGAAGTCCAGCTGACATGATTAGACCATTAAAGACTTAGTTGGTTGACAGAACGGTTTGGATTGTTTCCCGTTTCTAAAATGTGAGGATTTTTCTGCATTGACAACTTTTACTTTTAATTACTTTAAGTACATTTTCCTGATGATACTAACATACTTTTACTTAAGTAACCTTTTCAATGCAGGACTTTAACTCGTAACGGTATATTTACAGTGGGGTGTTTGTACTTTTACTGAAGTAAAGGACGGAATACTTCTTCCACCGCTGGCTCCGTCTCTCTTCTTCAGCAGACCTTTACCAATGGGGCCATGGCGACCTGTCTGCCAAAACTCCAGTCCCTCAAGAACAAACTCTTCAGGGTTTTCCCAGGGACACAAAGCTGCCTGGACCTTTTGGGGTGCTTAGAGAAGCTGCGGTCAGGGATACACTCTGCTGGCCTGTTAAAAAACAAACACAACAGCAGATGGAGGTCTACTGTGAGCTAGTGATATATTAGCACCTGGTGTTGCTCTTGGGCACTAATGAAAATACCTATTATTATTATTATTATTATTATTATTAGTAGTATTATTATTATTATAATATATATATATATATATATATAATTTTTTTTTTTTTCTTTTTCATTTCAACATAAATCGCATACATTTCGTAGCCTACATAATATCAAACCAACACACCCTGAACCCCATTGTAATTCAAACCCAAACTGCTATTACCCGTGGCGCCTCATCCAAAATCATATTTTCATTTTCTCAATATTACATTTTTTTTCTCTTATATTGACATGAAGAGTGCTTCAACTGGTGCCCATATTCCATATCGCTCTTGCAGTTTAAAGGCTATCTTTCCTAACTTAATCATTTCAATTGCTTCAGTGATCATTTTTTCTTTGTAGATGTATTAACAGCAATCCAGTTGTTGCATAATTAGCTTCTTTGTGACCATAGTGAGATAAATATATTTTCACTGTTCGATGATACATTACAGCAGTTGTACAGATACATGTTTGTGGGGTTAGTGGAATGGTTATATTAATGTGTATCATTGTTACAGTACACCAAACCAAAGAGCTTTGATTGTATTGCAGTCTCAACAACCTATGCATTAAGGTTCCTTATCAGCACCACAGTTTGGGCAGTTACTTTCATCTCTTATACCTTACTCTCGTACCATTTGTAAAATGAGCTAAGGTGCTCTGTCCTCTCTGTTTGCTCTTGTGGCGTCTGTAGAAAATCAGAGCTACCACTAAAACTGTGCTCAGAGCCAACAGACAAGGGATGATAATTACAGCAAGTGGACCCGCGGACTCCTCATCTGAACAATAAGTGGAGGAAGAAGAAGAAGAAGAAGAAGAAGAAGCAGGTTTAGAATAAGAAAGAGGAGAGGAGTAGGCAATAACATGAGTATGCAATAAGTGCCATGTGTACAATTTACAGCACAGGGGGAGCGAGGTGTCGTTGCTACATCCACAGTGAGCAGCTGGCATTCCTCACATATATGAGACAAATGGCACGTAGAAAGTAAAACTATGAAGTAACTGAAAATGGAAAAAAAATCTAACCATGTATGTCTAATTGCTACAAACTACTTTGAAGTTTTCCTACCTTACACCTGATGCCACATAGTTCGAGCCAACACATCATTTATTTCCAAACCTTATAATGTAAAAATGAACTGCAGCAGCAAGTTGAAAAATCACAATCACAAGGGTGTCATCAGCTGATTTCAGAAAAAGGGGCTCTGCTTCGTCGTTGCTGACAGTAGAGGTCAGTCTGAAAGTTGACTGAATGTTAATCATTAACAAATCCCCGGAAATGAAAACATGAACAGGTGTTCAGACAATAAAACAGAAGAATATACCATACGTTAGAAGTAGGAGTAAAAACAGATAAAACCATTAAAAACAAGGAAACAAAGTGGGTGTAAAAGTGCAGATGCTGGTTATGGATGTTCTGGTGTGTGGTTAGTCTATTTGAAGCACAATAGCTCTGTGTGTTTTAAGGAAATGTTATTTTATAGGAGTACAGTGTTGCTTAGATAGGTGCTTGGAATGAGGTGCCAGACTCTCGTACAACCACCGGAGGGCAGACTTGTGCAAGAAAGGGCCTCCCAACAAGAGTCCTCAGTCCTGAGAGCAGGAAAGGTTGCAAATTGCATTTCATGGACCTAAAACTACACAATAAAGCCCAAGAATCACGCAGAAGTTGCAGTCCACTGTATTAGTGAACACATTAGAACCAATTACACACAAAACTGTAGGTCGACTGTTACAAACAAACATTTCCCACGTGAAAAGACGTGTCCCGGTGCGGGAGCTCCGCCTTGAACTAAACACACACCATGGGAACAAAATCCAGAGGTTTCCCAATCCCAGAAGCCCCGCCTCTCGCCATTCCCTCCAACGGAGAAGGCTTTAGGACCGCCCCCCCCCTAAGCTCTGATTGGACAGAAGCTCCTGCAATCGGGAAAGCAACACGGAAAAAGATCAAAAAGTTATGGAGTGCAGCCTAATCGGATCCCGTCTGTTGCGTGCCGCTGCTGCGTAGTTTTTTTTTTTTTTTTTAAGTAGAGAATAAATACCACCCCAAAGGGAGAGCACAGAGCGTGTAGCGGAGAACAAGAAGCAGGGCTTCTGTTTGGAAAGGCTCAGATAACCGCCCGGTTCAGAGGAGGGCCAGGTATTGTTTTTCCGTTTCCAGGGACTGCCTTCGCTGATGTCACCGCGGAGGAGGGCAGGAGAGGCGGACAGGTGCGCAGAGCAAAGTTGACTCCGGTGGACTTGGACGAAGAGCTGTCACTGAGCAGAGAATTACTCCTTTTAACAGTTTTTGAAGTTTCCCCGTATTTTATTATTATTATTTTTTTTTTTTAAATAAGTTTTCTGTTCTGTGCAGTCAGTTTGGCATTTTCTGAAGTCTTAAGTGGAATACATACTGTGTAGCCTAGTACGCTTATTTTTTTTTTCTGTGGCTGGGGCTCACTGGATCCGTCCTGCGCTGTAATACCGGGTGGAGGGGGGGGGGGTTTAACGGCGTGGAGGAAGCTGCGAACACACTGGGTGTGTGGGATCGAGACGCCCCAGCATTAGAACCAGCACTTTCCGCTTCAATGCGACACTGACGCAGAGTCTCCTCTCGCATCCCCAGTCGCAGACTAGGTGATGCTCGAGTAATCCAATGGAAGGATCGATCGTCAACAGAGGGAGTTTGATCTAAAAAAAAAAAAAAGAAGCCCCAAAACATTTGTTTTCCCTGGAATGGAATACAACACAAGAAATTAGCCTCAACTTCTCTTAACCTGCAATGATTTTCCCATGCGTCATTGCGTTTTAGGAGCAGATCGCGCGGGTGTTGCGTTGAAGGACAATCGTTCTTGGACTCTCCCCCCCCTTCCCCCCCCTCCCATCCCACCCCCACCCCCCCTCCCAGGTTCACAAGAGCTACTAACAATGTCCAAGACACTGAAGAAGAAGAAGCACTGGTCCACTAAAGTACAGGAGTGCACCGTGTCGTGGAGTGGTTCCGGGGAGTTGTCCACGGTAGTTGAGGTGCGAGGCGGCGCCGAGCTGGGGGAGTTCCCCCACCTCGGACACACCGTCTCGGAGGCGATGGTCTGTCACGCCGGGAGGTTTCCCTGCAGCGGGGACGTGCTGCTGGAGGTGAACGGCACGCCGGTGAGCGGGCTCACCAACCGAGACACACTGGCTGTCATCCGCCACTTTCGGGAGCCCATCCGCCTCAAGACTGTGAAACCAGGTGTGTATTTGAATCTACACACACACACACACACACACACACACACACACACACACACACACACACACCTCTCACTCTCCCCACCCAACATGTACACAAACAAACGTGCCATGTTGTGCTTTGAAATGTGTGTGTATTTGAATCACACACACACACACACACACACACACACACACACACACACACACACACCCCTCTCACTCTCCCCACCCAACATGTACACAAACAAACGTGCCATGTTGTGCTTTGAAATGGTTACAGCGCTGTAACTTAAAGATTGACAAGTTTAGGACAGGTGAGACAAGTATGGATCAATTGGAGGGTCTTGGGGGGGGGGGTACGCAGCCTCACACGAGCCACTGTTTGCCTGTAGGGCGTTGTGTCGATGGATCAGAAGTGTGTGCAGTCATATATGCACATTTGGCAGCTACTCTGCAGGTCAAATGTGTGTTTTCAGGCTGGTTTAAGCATATCTAAATTGTCCATCTGCGTGCCTCCTATTCATTCCCGTGGAGACTGAACGTTTCCCACAGTGCTGCTTTTTCTGCTGTTGTACAGTCCTGCCAAACAACATGAGCGAGAGACCTGCTGTGTTGTGTTTGGAGCACGCTTGTTCGTAGTGCCCAGTACAACCTTTAGTCATTGAAGCTCGCAGCCCTTTTTTTTTTTTTTTTTCTAAACTCGGTGTGTAAATGTTCTTTGCCTGTCCTGCTCTGTGGTTGTGTACGCTATGTAAAACATTCATTCAGGCACATAAGGTGCAACACGCAGCTTTTAATGTCATTGCAATTTTCCTGTCTGCAAGCTCAGCTAAAAGCTACTGATTGGATTTATGTGTGTGTGTTATTACCTGACTTACTAGCAATTAGTTTGTGCTCCTTTGTGGCTCACAGGCATGCCTAATGGGTGTGTTAAATGTGCCAAAGTATACAGTCAAACTCTACTAGTCATGTGGGACAGAAGGTGTGTCTGTGTGTGTGTGTGTGTGTGTGTGTTTGTGTGTGTGCGTCTGTGTGGATGGATGGATTTGATGGAGGCACTGCTAAGTGTGGTACTTTGCAAACACTTAGCCGGGATTTGTTATGCCTTGCCAGCTTAGACAGTGTTGGTCTGCTTGCGTTAAGGTGAGTCCTAATTGAATTAGCTAGGCCCATATATCCCTAAATCCCCAGGATGCTGTGCCAGCCTGGTGACACGGCACACTTTGACACCATAACTGTCAGGCATTTGTTATTATGGGTTTTCTGTGAAGCGGATTGGTCCTTCTGCTTCACGTACAGTACGGTATGGTTCACCTGTTAATAAGGGTGGATGTAGTCGAAACAGCGTTCAATGCAATGACTAATTGTAGCACTTCTAGAGCTGCGAAGATATGAGTCAATTAATGGATAAGTTGCCAACTATTAAATTAATCGCCAACTATTTTTGATAATCGATTAATCGGTTTGGATCATTTTTTTTATAAAAATAAAAACAAAATTCTGATTCCAGCTTCTTGAATGTGAATATTTCCTAGTTTCTTCACTCCTCTGTGACAGTAAGCTGAATATCTTTCAGGACGCCATCTTTGGGAAACACTGATCCACATATCCCACATTTTATGAACGAAGCGACTAATCGATTAATCGAGAAAAGATGATCGACAGATTAATCGACTATGGAAATACGGGTTGGTTGCAGCCCTAAGCACTTAAAACACGTCGGTCTGTTTTTAATCTTGAGTTTCCTTGTGTTTGCACATTAGACTCAAGTTTGTGTTTTAACATTTTCTTTGTGTTATGTAATGTTAGGGGTATGTTAAGTGATGTTGAGCCACACTTTGACAGTGTGCAGGCTGCTTACCATAGGCTCCTCTGTCCCCCCCCCCGGGCCCTCACTGTGTGTTTGTATCTCTGTCTCCTTGCTCATGATTAATTTAAGCATCATCCATCATTGATGGCTGCTCCTCGCCAAGATGAGGTGGCTGATGGACGGATCAGATGCTGCCCGACCAGTGTGGATGTAAACTTGTATTCTCGTGAGATTGGACATTTTGGGGATGAGGATAAAGGCTAAACACTGAGTAGTGGAGTAAATTCTAGGGAATTCTTTTGAGTCCATTTCCAAAGAAACTGCACCGTTTTGCACGTGGGCCCTGTGTTTGCATAACACAGCAAAAAAAAAAAAAGTTGCATATTTTTTCAGTGTGTCTGACCTGCCCTGTTAGAATCTTTTCACTCTCCCTCCTTTCTGCCTAGTTTGTCTTTACTTTATCTTCTCCCCTCAGCCGATTATGCCTTATCATCACATTTTGGCATTCATGCTCATCTCTGGTATTTTCTTCCCTTTGCTACATTATTCAATACAAATGTGCAATATCAGACTTTTTCTATAATTTTTTTTATTATTGTATTTACTATATTTATTGTTTTTATTCTGTGTCTTTTGCCTTTATAAGGGTACTATCATTTTATTTGTGTACCACTGAGGGTGAGTTGTGAAAAAGTTCACAATAAAACGTATTCTATTCTATATTTCTATTCTATAGTTCACTCTGATGCTCACTTTGCCTTGGTAGTACCCTTCCCCCAACCTGATTCCATCACCAGCATACTACATAGTTTGTGCTTTTGCACTAGCCACCTAATCCTCTCAGTAAATCTACAAAATCTTTAAAAGAATTGCACAACCTTTCTTCAGAATTTTACATTCCTTCGTCGTTTTACTTACCTGCCATGACATATTGTCTGCAGCTTCTAAATCAAACATGATATGGGCCTTCACCGCAGCGGAGAGTGCTCGAGACTTCCGCTGCACTGTCGGGACAGAAAACAGAAGTTGGCCTGGAGTGGTCCTCTGGCTCCAGACCAGCCAACGCACTCAGTATGCAGCACCCATCCATAGAGAGGAGCAAGGCAATAGGCAGTAACCTTGGGGGGGGGGGGGATTGAGAGTAGAGGCGTAGTGATACAGATACCTATTGCAGCTTACAGACATGTGAGTGGGCAGCTCATTGATTAATGCTGTAAAAGGAGTTAGATCTGCTTGTTTTTGCCTCACGAAGCTAAATGGATGGAGCATTTAGCTGTCAGGTCCTGGAGCAACCTTGTTTCACATACTGGGCAACTGGGTAAAGGCTTTTCAAAACCCTTTTACCTTGTCTCAGAAAGCCTGAAAGATAAATAATGATAGCAATATGCTGAGATGACAACGGCTCTCACATTTTACCGCGCCACTCCAGAGATTATAGCCAAACACAGTATATGAACGTGTTTATGAAGGCAAGATCCAGATGGAAAAACACTTACAGGTCAAAGTGTTTACTGTGGTGTTAAGCGTTCTTCCATGTAAAGTTACACACACTGAACACACACACTCACTCACTAACACCTTCACTTACGGACCATGTGCAATAACTAGTACTTTTAGTGTGTATATTTCTTTCTATTTATGATTGTTGTTTTACTATTTATTTCTTGTCTTTTTAGATTTAGATTTGTTACTGGGTGAACTGCTTCTAAAATTTCGTTGTTCGTTTTGTACAATGACAATAAATGATTCATCTTCTTCTTCTAGACTTCATCTAATTACTAAAACAAAAACAGATGAAATGTCAACAAGTGCTCATATTATGCTCTTCTTCAGGTTCATAATTGTATTTAGAGGTTGTACCAGATTAGGTTTACGTGGTTTCATTTTCTAAAAACACCATCTTTTTGTCGTACTGCACATTGCTGCAGCTCCTCTTTTCACCCTGTGTGTTGAGCTCTCTGCTTTAGCTACAGAGTGAGACATCTCACTTCTGTTCCATCTTTGTTGGGAGTCGCACATGCGCAGTAGCTAGGTAAGGACTACTAGCCAGTCAGAATGAGGGCGTGCCACGCTAGCAGCTAGGCGAGCATTATAACGTGTGTTACAAAGTGACCATGTTCGTCTCTGAAGTAAAGGCTGGACTACAGTAGAGCTGTTTGGAGCAGTTTGTGAACAGTGTTTTCTGTTGGAGATGGTAAGTCCCTTTGGGGTGGACTTTGGGCTTTTTCACTTTGTAAACCTATAACATGCGCTAAAAAGATATATAACACTATAAAGGAAAGGGGGGAAAAAAGCCAAAAAGCATAATATGAGCACTTTAAGGTAACTTTGGTGGATACATGCACTCTAATGCTGGACAGTATGAGCTATAGTGGCATTACGGTTTATGTAACGGTTCTTTTCATTTCAACGTATAACCTAAAACATCATTGTTAATACACACACTCAATGCCAGTGTACGTTAAAGTAGGGCAGGGATTATCCTAGCGTGAAGCTCTTTCTTTATAAAGTTGCAGCGGATGTCTACTAAAGGAAAACGTTCATAGTTACTACATATAGGTACTTTTGTGTTTAGTAACATTCATCTTTTTAATATTCAAAACATGAATGAGATCTTGAAAATTCCCAGGGGTCTTTTTGGTCGGAGCAGCATTTCTGTTTGAGCGTATTCAGTAACACAGCACTTATATATGCCTTGCTACAGTATCTGGTGAGAAATGAACTGCAGAAGTGTGTACTTTAATAAAATCACACTCCCCTTAGACCTAATACTCAAGGAGAGGTGATAAAGATGAGCTGCTTTCAGTGTTTTATCTACCATTTAGAAAAGAGAGCTATGAATAACTAAACTTGATGTATCTCACCTGGGCTTTTATCCTGATATATGCACACTAAGTTATGAAGAATTCCATTTTTAGTCATTGTTTTGGATCTAATAGATTCTTTTCAAGTGTGCAGTCCTTTTTTCCTATTTTTTTTACTAAAGAGACCAGAAAAAAAAGAATCCTGGGGACAAATGATGCCATAAAGAATCCAGGTAACAATAAGCTTAAATAATTGAGTGAGAGATAATTGCGGTGGGTTTTTAATTCCACCATTTTGGGCTTTCTTCAACAGATCCTCTTACACTGTTCTGCATCAGCAACCTGTGATGTCCCAGGAGTTACTTTTTTATGATGAAGACTTTTAATTAACCTTCTCAGTGTTCTTACTCACCCTCCAACCTGCTTTGTCTGTTTCTATGTCGTTTTTGTAACTCAGATTAAATTACAATCTCCCAGGCGCCTAGCTAGCTCACCTGGTGGAGCAGGCGCCCATATATAGTGGTTTGCTCTTTGATGCAGCGGCCGCAGGTTCGACTCCGCCCTGCGGCCCTTTGCTGCATGTCATTTCCCCCTCTCTCTCCCCTTTCATGTCTTCAGCTAGCCTATATAAAGAAAGGCCTAAAATGCCCAAAACATAATCTTAAAAAAATTACAGTCTCCCATAATGCCTTTCGATAACCACCTGAGAATGTATCTGAAATTGCTGCATTCGGTGATGTTTTACATGTGGCTGGACCGAGAGGTTGCGGAAAGTGAGAGAGTTTCGCTGTGTGCTAGAACTAACTTTTGCTGCATTTTCCTTAAAGGTCCCATGACGTGGTGCTCTTTGGATGCTTTTATATAGACCTTAGTGGTCCCCTAATACTGTATCTGACGTCTCTTTTATATAGACCTTAGTGGTCCCCTAATACTGTATCTGAAGTCTCTTTTATATAGACCTTAGTGGTCCCCTAATACTGTATCTGAAGTCTCTTTTATATAGTCCTTAGTGGTCCCCTAATACTGTATCTGACATCTCTTTTATATAGACCTTAGTGGTCCCCTAATACTGTATCTGAAGTCTCTTTTATATAGACCTTAGTGGTCCCCTAATACTGTATCTGAAGTCTCTTTTATATAGACCTTAGTGGTCCCCTAATACTGTATCTGAAGTCTCTTTTATATAGACCTTAGTGGTCCCCTAATACTGTATCTGAAGTCTCTTTTATATAGACCTTTTATATATATATCTGAAGTCTCTTTTATATAGGCCTTAGTGGTCCCCTAATACTGTATCTGAAGTCTCTTTTATATAGACCTTTATTTATATATATATCTGAAGTCTCTTTTATATAGACCTTAGTGGTCCCCTAATACTGTATCTGAAGTCTCTTTTATATAGACCTCAGTGGTCCCCTAATACTGTATCTGAAGTCTCTTTTATATAGACCTTTATTTATATATATATCTGAAGTCTCTTTTATATAGACCTTAGTGGTCCCCTAATACTGTATCTGAAGTCTCTTTTATATAGACCTTAGTGGTCCCCTAATACTGTATCTGAAGTCTCTTTTATATAGACCTTAGTGGTCCCCTAATACTGTATCTGAAGTCTCTTTTATATAGACCTTAGTGGTCCCCTAATACTGTATCTGAAGTCTCTTTTATATAGACCTTAGTGGTCCCCTAATACTGTATCTGAAGTCTCTTTTATATAGACCTTAGTGGTCCCCTAATACTGTATCTGAAGTCTCTTTCCTGAAATTCAGCCTTGGTGCAGAATTACAGCCACTGGAGCCAGCCAACGACTGCAACCCCACTTTGTTACATAGTAAACAACGATGCATTCGAAAGCCACCCTCAGTTCGAAACCTATAAGGCAGAATGATTATTGAAAATCAATGGTCATTGAAAATTGTTCCTGCTTTCAGAATCCATTGCTGATGCATTTTGCATGCAGGTCTTATGTTATCCTGAAGAATGAGAATCAAACTTTTTTTTTTTTTTTTTACTCTGCTACATAACATTTTTTACTCTGATTTTTAGGTAATTTCCGACTTTTTTCTCTCCAACATAGGCAATCTCAGTTTCGTTTTGTCTCACTGGTGTTGTCATTTTGAGGTTAACAGCAGTAAGCGCACAGCCTGTGTTAATGTGGTTTCCCCCCCCACGTTGCAGTCATTGCTTCTATGACTAAGCCGCTCTAAACCAGCTGAGGGGAGGCTGTCAGGATCTCTCAGGTTCTGCGGCTGCTTCTCCCTGCGGAAAATGGAACTTCTGTTCCAGTCACTGCCTTTGTCATATTTGAGACGAGAGTGCAGCGCAGGTTTGTCTCAGAATACGTAAACCTCGTAAAGAAGGTTAAAAAAACTTCACTGTACCCAGACAACTAAGGTACCAGAGTACAGTTCTTTCTCTTTATGCTTTTAAGTGCACAAAAAAGAGCTGTAGAGACCATGAAAACAGTCAAGCATTTCTAAATGAAATACAGCTTTGCTGCAATCAAGGGTAACGATTATTTTCATTGTCTGTTAATCTGCTGATTATTTTCTCTATGAATTGATTCGTTGTTTGGTCCAATAAATGTCAGAAAATGGTGAAAAATGTCGATCAGTGTTCCCCCAAGCCCAAGACGTTGTCCTCAAATGTCTTGTTTTGTCCACAAGTTAAAGATATTCAGTTTACTGTCAAAGAGGAGTGAAGAAACTAGAACATGTTCACATTTAAGAAGCTGGAATCAGAGAACTTTTACTTTTATGATTCAAACTGATTAATCAAGTATACAATAGTAATTAATAGTTGGGAAGTAATCAATTAATTGTTGCAATTCTAGTCAAAGTCCTTGGTTGCAAAATAATCTTGAATCCACTTCCTCCTCTCACTCACGCTCTTCCTGCAGCTCTTAACATGGAGGCCATCGGTATTCCAAGTGCAAAGCGTTACTGGCACCCTTCTCTGTCCTCTCTCTGCTGTGTGTGTGTGTGTGTGTGTGTGTGTGTGTGTGTGTGTGTGTGTGTGTGTGTGTGTGTGTGTGTGTGTGTGTGTGTGTGTGTGTGTGTGTGTGTGTGTGTGTGTGTGTGTGTGTGTGTGTGTGTGTGTGTGTGTGTGTGTGTGTGTCGCAGCTGTACCCCTGATGTGACATCCACCTATCATCTCCTCCCACTGGCTGTTCTCCCGGCTCATTCCCCAAACCTGTCACACTTCTCCGCCCTCCGCCCTGCCAGCTCGTCAGCGGCGAGGGACGACGGTGCAAGCGGCTGGGCACACTGAAGCCCTCATACGGCAGCGGCTGCCGTGAATACCAAACGCGCCTCTGACACTGTTTTTCATCCCTCCATTCCTCTGTGGAGCAGCCTTCTCCTTCTGCAACTCACAGCCCTGAACCACCTCACAGTCGCCTAGTCCAGCGATTCCCAACCAGGGGTTCTTCTAATAGCCTTTCTAATAGAAAGATTGTAAAGCAGCTCAACTAATTAAAATATATATATATATATATATATATATATATATATATATATATATATATATATATATATATATATATATATATATATAATCACAATTATGATTTGATTAAAAGAATATCAGCTATAACATCTGAATACAGGAATGGTAAACAGGTTAGCTAAAAGTAATGAATTAATGGTAGAAATAAATAGCTAAAATTATTACATGGGCAGCTGAAATGGGTAGCTGAAACTACGGATTAAACAGTTAAAATAGTTAATACTACTGATTAAACAGTTCAGATAGTTAGTTAATACTACTGATTAAACAGTTCAAATAGTTAATACTACTGATTAAACAATTCAAATAGTTAGCTGAAACTACTGACTAAACAGTTCAAATAGTTAGAGCTACTGACTATACAGTTAGCTAAAACTACTGACTATACAGTTCAAATAGTTAGCTGAAACTACTGACTAAACAGTTCAAATAGTTAGCTAAAACTACTGACTAAACAGTTCAAATAGTTAGCTGAAACTACTGACTAAACAGTTCAAATAGTTAGCTAAAACTACTGACTAAACAGTTCAAATAGTTAGCTGAAACTACTGACTAAACAGTTCAAATAGTTAGCTGAAACTACTGACTAAACAGTTCAAATAGTTAGCTAAAACTACTGACTAAACAGTTCAAATAGTTAGCTGAAACTACTGACTAAACAGTTCAAATAGTTAGCTGAAACTACTGACTAAACAGTTCAAATAGTTAGCTAAAACTACTGACTAAACAGTTCAAATAGTTAGCTAAAACTACTGACTAAACAGTTCAAATAGTTAGCTGAAACTACTGACTAAACAGTTCAAATAGTTAGCTAAAATAACTAACTGAACAGTTCAAGTAGTTAGCTAAAAGTACTGGATAAACATTTGAAACATTCAGCTTCACTCCCAAGTTGTAGTAGTACGATTAATGACCAAACTAACCTAAATATTGACAGTTCTGTTGTATGATATGAAAAATTAACAATATACATGGTTGGATAATGAACAGTGTTATACATTTGGAACACATTGGGATTTGATAAAGGGGTACAGTAGGTGAGTTCATCTGACAGGACTGTCGGGGTATATCAGACCAAAATAGTTGGGAACCACTGGCCTAGTCCACTCTCACAGCGGTATAAACCTCTGTTTTCGTCTGTCTTGCATTTCTCTCCTCCTTCTGCTGTGCGTGACAGACAAGTCAGTCCCGCAGGAAAGAAATGAATGAATGAAGGATGAAGGAGAATGAAGGTGTGCCCAATATTATTGCTCATCCAGTGCTTCCTGCATCATTTTTACAGTTTTGGAACCATCAGCGAAAGGCAAAGCTCTCCAAATCTGCCACAGATGTTTATTGACATGGACATCCCTCTTCAGTTCTACCTTGCTGACACTGTCCATAGAGCCGCATTGCGGTAACGAACAGGCCAGCAACAAAGATAGCATTTTCAAATGAGCTGTGCCTCTCACTGGCAGGCACCGTAACTTGGCAGCCATGTTTAAAAGCAGTGGAGATGAGTGCGTGCTGATTCACCAAGACTGCCTCTTTCTACTCGCTGACCGGTCGTGCTGCGACGTCAGCAGCAATGTCTCCAGGTGGCTGCTGGCGGAAATGGACGATGTAGTTTAAGAATATGCACACACGCTCACACAAACTCTTCCTCAGAGACTCCTACCCTCCTTTCCTTTTCTTGACTCCTAATTGGGCTCCCTGTAACAGCGAGTCGTCCCTGCAGCTGTTCATCCCTTTTGAGTTAAGATTAGGTCAGCTTTTAAACCGTGCATATACATAACTGAGACCAGAGCACATCTCATCCATTTTATTTTTTTTTTACTGAAAAGATGCACATTGTTTGAGCTAATCTTCAGTGTTTGAATGTTTCCATGTACCCAAAAGTTATGCTTCTTGGGCAAGGCATTTTTGCCACGTTGCTTCCGCTAATGCAAGATAGTGAGGAGAAAATGGAAAGAAAGTAAAAAGTAGTGGCAGTCTGTGCTCCAGCCAGCTTTCACACCTTCATTTTCAAAATCAATTTTGCAGGTTTTTGCAGGTTGCAGGTCAGATTATTATTTTTTTTTAATAAAAAATCTATATATATAGTGGGCGCCTGGTTGGCTCACCTGGTGGAGCGGGTGCTCATATGCAGAGGCACAGTCCTTGACGCGGCTGCTCAGGGTTCGGGTCCGACCTGCGGCCATTTGCTGCACGTCTTCCTCCTCTCTCTCTCTCCCCCCTTTCCTGTCTTCAGCTGTCCAGTCTATTAAAGGCTAAAAAATGCCCCCCCCCAAAAAAAAAGAAGCATAAAAACGTTGATGATCATCCCTCTACTGCGTATGAAGCTAGAATCTGTGTTCTGGTAGTTGCATTAAGCCATGTTAAACTACAGTACGAGAAAGTGAATCCGTGGCACAGCGGTAGTAGTGATGCAGTTGTTTTGGTAACTGTTGCCTGGGGTTTTTTTCCCCTCTTGTTGTCCATTTACATTGTCACTAGCTTTGCTGCACTGAGCTATGCCAAGGACATCCTGATAAGGTGTGACGCAAATGGCAGGGGTGTAGCTGGGCTGGAGTGAGCTGCAATCACACAATAAGTGGTTATGAAGAAGATGGGCTTTTAACAGAAATACACCACCCTGATGTATTTGAGGACAGATTGTCCACAATCTGCTTAACAAATAAATTGTCCCCCTGTGTGTAGCTGTGAGCAGCAGACAGCACCTTGGTTCAGTAAAGGAAATGGAGACGGAAATGGACTGTTATGAATCAATACCCAGGTGCAGATGTGGATAGAGGGACACAGGCGACAGGTTATCTGATAGTTGATTGAACCGAGTTTCCTCCAGATGCACACTCACTGCCCTCTGCGGAGAGCCTATTTGGGGACTCTGTGTCTGGCTGGTTCTGTATGAAACGTCCCTGTGGTGTTGCAGCAGAGGCAATAACGGGGACAGAGAGGAGGCAGCTGGCTCATCGCTGCTTCGGAAATCTTCCTGAGAAGGATTCTCTTTTGAAGGATGTATTGGATTTAAACGAGGATAAAAAAAAAAAAAGAGCAAAGGAAATGAACAGGTTTAGAGAAAAGAAAATGGGGTCAAAGAGGGAGAAGTGCAGACAATAGGAGGGAGGGCGAAGAGGGAGAAGGAGCGAGAATAGCAGGAGAAGAAACAGAGGATTGGAAAGGATAAAGAAGACGAGAAAGCGCAATAATAATCTCAGGGCTGAAAACGATTTACGGTCCCAATAATCATGATAATAGTATTGATTCTCTCTCTCTCTCCTGTTGTGACTGTCTGGAATGATTCTACCCCCTCTTCATTAGGCCAACGTTTACTATTCTAGACTTGCCGCAACCGTCAGTATTTCCAATCATGTCTGCAAGTAACCAGTCTGTGTGAGCTGCCTGCATGTGTGTGTGTGTGTGTGTGTGTGTGTGTGTGTGTGTGTGTGTGTGTGTGTGTGTGTGTGTGTGTGTGTGTGTGTGTGTGTGTGTGTGTGTGTGTGTGTGTGTGTGTGTGTGTGTGTGTGTGTGTGTGTGTGTGTGTGTGTGTGTGTGTGTGTGCAAGCATGCGTGATAATGAAAAATTAAGGCACATCTGAATTAGTTTCCACTTCTGGTTGCCTTTTGAGGCCAAACACAATTATGGAGGAGGACAGCGTGCTTCCTTTGCCATGCTTTTGAATAGAGGATTCACAAGGTCCCGATTTGGTATGATTTCCGTTTTGATTCGAGTCAATTAAATATCGATTGGATCAAAGATATTTCCGTTACCTTACCAATTTTGCTTGGATGTGAAAGAGATTCTCAGAGAACTAATGATGTCAAAATGTACAAGGAACCCTCTAACCTGGTGCATTATTAAACCTATGAATGTAGAGATGAGGAATTGACCTCAAAGCAGTTGCATTAATGTACTTCTTATACAACATGAACACACTACACAATACATCTGTGAAAATGGCCACAATTAAGCCTAACTTTTCAGCGTTATTTAGCATAACATGGATTCCTTAGATCGTCCAGTTTCATATGATACCAATATCTTCACTCTAGCTTTAAAACGGAGCCTCTTTCAAAGATCGATCTCAGGATTTCACGAATCAATATCGGATCATTTAAATGATTTAATTTGAAACCGGAAACTCAATTATTTTTATTTTATTTTTATTTTTTTAAACCTATAGCCCTACTTTTGAATTCTGCCAGACTACCTTTTCTGTAATTTTGCTCATATTCCTTACCGTATCTCTTTTCTGTGACACTGAAGGAGTATGTAGAGGGTAATGAAAGGACTGAGACGAAGTGCCTGTCGTGTAAGCTGCACTTCCTCTGTCGCTCCAGTTGGGATCTTTCTTTACAGCCTGGGTGATAAATCAGCCGAGAAGACTCAATCTCAGCGTTCGGTCTCCTGGCTGGCTGTAGTGCTTCCGACTTGGCCCCGTGCCCGCGCTGATGGGCCTTCGTCAATACTCCTTCTGCAAGGGCTGCCCACTCAGCTGTTTAGTCGAGGTACTCCACCTCAAAGAATCAATTTCGGCCCATTCTGCTCGTGCCCATGACAACATCTCATATCAAACAGATGTAAAGCCCAGCCGCCCTTTTGAACACACCTTCACGGTAAGCACATACTCAGCCAGCTGCTGCTGTGGCCCCTTCTGCTTTCTGGGCTCCAGCACTGCGGTCGTTTCTGCCAAACCTCTGCATGAGTCATGAGGGGAGTGAGAGTATTTCATGTCTGACCTCGTTCCTTTTTTCAAATGTCTTGCTCTGTCCTTTTTGTAGAATAAAAAGTCAAATAGACATTCTGTTGCTATTGCTGTTTAATTGACGACCAGGTTAAGCTGGAGATGTCATCGCTGGCTAAATTGAGCTTGCGTCATTAGCTTGACTGGACATACAGTAAAGCAGGGTTGCTTAATGCAGTTTAGATATGGACCGATGATGAAACCGATGAAATCCTCTCGAGACAAATGGCTGCTAGGATTGACACAAAGTCACTCTGAAATAGGGCTGCAGCCAACCATTATTTACATTGTCGAATTATTCTCGATTAATCGATTAGTTGTTTGGTCCGCAAAATGTCAGAAAATGGTGAAAATATCTTGTTTTGTCCACAACTCGAAAATATTATACATTATTATGTCACAGAGGAGAGAAGAAACTAGAAACTATTAGAGGTGGGGGAAAAAATCGATACAGCATAGTATCGCGATATTTTCCGTGGCAATACTATATAGATACACGGATGGCAAGTATCGATCTTTAATTATATAAATTGAACATGACAATTTAACATTTTTGTACTAGAGTCATAAAATCAATTGCCTTTTCAGTCGACTAGATGGTGCAGTTGAGGTTTTGTTTTGGTGGTCATCAGGAGAAATTCATCTTTTTAGATAAAACGGACGTTAACAAAGTTTTTCAGACATAATTTGAAGTTGGAAAAAATTTAAATTTCAAAATATCGCAGGATATTGCCTCCATATTTAAAATCGCCTTATTGTATCGTGACATAAGTATTGCGATAATATCGTATCGTGGGGCCTCTGGTGATTCCCACCCCTAGAAACTATTCCCATTTAAGAAGCTGGAATCAGGAGGTCTCTTTGACTTTCTTTCATAAAAGAAATGACTCAAACGATTAATCGATTATCAAAAATAGTTACCGATTGATTTAATAGTTGACCACTTATGGTTTAATTGATTCATCTTTGCAGCTCTCCTCTGAGGAAACATTTGTCTCGATGTGGACATGGGAGGCAGCCATTTTCTCCCAGTGTTTATTAATGCATGGGCTGTCCTCTCTCTCCTCCCTCTGTGGTGAGATGTCATGCTCTGTGGAGGTCGAGGTTCCCTGAACGTCCTCATTAGAATTCATGGGTGTCCGTTAGCTTCTCTAACAGGTTATCGATCGGGTCCAATCTCATCCCTGTTCGGGCGTCCGGAGCTGCTGCGTTGTACCCAGCGGCCTGATCTCTGTGAAAAGTTGAGGGACACCAAGAGGACGACGTCTCGCTTACGTTGCACAGTCTTAATCACGACATTTTGCCTTGTGTGGTTAGTGAGTTCACAGTGAGCGGGGATTGGATCTGTTTTGACAGCCCGCCTTCTCAGTATTCTGCTCCTGAAGTCGTTGGCTTATTTTTCTGCTAATAAGCCAATCCCAGGACCGAAAATTGCAGAATCTCTCTGCCTATGAAATGAGAAAAGGACTTGCACCCTCTGCACTTGTGTGAGTGTTTGCTTTGGTTGTACGGTGGTTGGCTTTTTTTTTAATTTATTTTTATTTATAATAATGTCCTAAACACACACACTGACACATTTGCGAGGCTTTGGCAGCAGCCTGCCGGTCGCCAGCTCTCTGAGGTCTTGGAGCAAATTGACTCAAGAGATCACATGCACATCACGAATGAAGTAAGCAGTAGGACGCGTCTCTCTGCAATCCTGATGTTGCAAGTGATGCAATCTTCGGAGTATCCACTGGTATCAGTCATTCAATTCAAGCTCGACATACTGCAGCAAGGCAGAATATTTGAACAGCTTTCAGATATGATGTGCTGCTACTGGACAAAGGAATGCAGACTTTGAAGAGAATCGGTGAAGAGAACCACTGTTCTGTCTTCTCTAAGTTTTCTGTCTGTCCTGGTTTATGGAGTATGTTCACCCGCTTTAAAGGTGATAAACAGGTGATGTCATAGTCATTTACAGGTGATAAACAGGTGATGTCATAGTCATTTACAGGTGATAAACAGGTTATGTCATAGTCAATTAGGGCAGCACTTCTTGTATATTTCCCGTCCAGCGGTGGAAGAAGTATTCAGATCCTTAAGTAAAAGTGCTAATACAACACTGTAAAAATACTATGTTACAAGTAAAAGTCCTGCTTTGAAAATGTTACTGAAGTAAAAGTATGTAGGTATCATCAGGGAAAAGCAAAAGTACTCAATGCAGAAAAAGCCTCCCATTTTAGAAACTGGAAACAATCCAAACAGTTCTGTCAACCAACTAAGTCTTTAATGGTCTAATCACGTCAGCTGGACTTGTGGGCTGTTGTATTGTTGGGTAGTTTAATTTATAATAAAACATAGTATTTCAAAAACTACATGTGTTTTGTGTGCAAAAAATCTTAATTTGTAAAGTAACTAGTAACTAAAGCCGTCAGATGAATGTAGTGGAGTAAAAAGTAGAAATTAGCATGAAAAGAAAAGACTCAAGTAAAGTACAAGTACCTCAAATTTGGACTTAAGTACTTAATGTACTTAGTTACATTTCACCAATGTGTCCATCATCTTTTGACCCTAATGCCCCCTGGGGTTCAAAGGAGTGCACGAATAAGCTCTGCAGGCCTTCAAATTATGTTAATATTTCCTGTCCCCGTGATAACTAGGGTTGGCCTCACGATACGATATCTTCACGATACTTATGTCACGATACGATATTGTTGCGATTTGAAACCTATTGCAATATTCTGTGATATATTGCAATATGTATTACCTTTTTTCCAACTTCAAATTTTTCCCAATTTTTATGTCCCCAAAAGGAAACTTTGTCAACATATCTAAAAAGATACATTTCTCTGTTTGTTCATCTCACTTCAATTGTATTGCTGCAAAATGGGATTGTCAAACAGACAAACTGACCAACACATATATAATAAAAGATTGATACTTGGCGTCTGTGTATCGATACAGTATTGCCATGGAAAATATCGCAATACTATGCTGTATAGATTCCCACCCACCCCTAGCTATAACCTTCAGCCGTGGGCAGTTGTTACACTGTTTTCTGATGTTTGCTTGTTATTGGTTTAGGCTTTTCCAGGGTTCATTTGAAAAAGACCAATTTGATGCAATGATGTCATGGAATACCATTCCTTTGTATCCGACATAGTGCTTTGATAAATTACTTGATTGTTGTCAGCGCATGTGTCGCAGCAGGGCTTGAGTGTTTATCTGGGAATGGCGATCATGTGTGGAATGCAGTTATTTTGGTTTGGTTGAGCACAATAAGAACGGCTAGGAAGTTCCACCAGTTTATTGTTCCCAACAGGTGCTAGTTCCGGCAGACGTTTTCCATTGTTTCCATGTCCCCTCTGCCTGTGAGGAGAGCATCAAGAAAAGTTCTACTTCATCAAGGCATTTATTATTTAAATCTCAGGCCTTCAGGTTATATTGTTGCCCCTTAATGAAAGGCACGACACTGGACCATGCTTAAATTCCTTTTAATACCCACATTTGAGCAATTAGGGCGGTACTGAAGAGTAGGGCATTCAGTTTTTTTTCGGTGCCAATACCAATACTGTGACTTCGATTCCGGTTCCTAAACAATACTTTTTTCGATACCAATTTTAGAAAATCCATTTTAACCAAAAGAAATGACAACAATACATATTATGGTAAAACTCTTTCGGCTCTTTTACGCCTATGTGACACACACTGTAGTCAAGCCTCTCAAAAAATACAACAACAACAACACACACACGTGAGCCCTGTAGAGTTTTTCCTGCATGCCTCTACGGCGTGTAGATCTTGGTACAAGCATGCAGAAGGCTCATTGGCTCACTGACGCTGATGAGATTTACTCCTTAGGTATTTCAATTTGGTATTGAATGAAGCAGCATGTTTTGATACTCGATAGTAAGGAGGCAAGATGCCTGTCAGAAGTTCAGTCCCCAGCCCTAGCCACAAGTGTAATCACAACATCAAAAGGACATTTTTAGTTCTCAAAAAGTAGCTATTCTTACTTTTCCAAGTTTTGTAAAGCTGTCCTTTGTCCCGGTGTGTGTGTGTGTGTGTTTGTGTGTTTGTGTTTGTGGCTTTCCTTTCTTCACACAGTGTTTCCTCTATGTTGATTTGACCGCAACATTTCTGCCCCCCACGGTATCAGAAATAGGGCTGCATTGTTAGAGTGCATGTCGGAGAACGAATACAGTTCAATCACAACTGAAAATATGCCTCATTGTGTGTGTGTGTGTGTGTGTGTGTGTGTGTGTGTGTGTGTGTGTGTGTGTGTGTGTGTGTGTGTGTGTGTGTGTGTGTGTGTGTGTGTGTGTGTGTGTGTGTGTGTGTGTGTGTGTGTGTGTGAATAGAGGTGAAAAAATATATTTGTGTTGCAGCAAAGCGTCAGTTCCGTTTCATGGGTGGGGGGGTCGGACCTGCCCCCACTGCTAAAAACATTCTAAAGGAAACACTGCTTCACGACATATCAAAAGTTACTGCATCAATATCTCATCTCAATATCGTCATTCCTCATATCTCATGCACATGTCTTGTGAATAGGGCTGGGCAATATATCGATATTATATCGATATTGCGTTATGAGACTAGATATCATCTTAGATTTTGGATATCGTAATATCATAATATCGTAAGTGTTTTTTTTTTTTCTTTTCCTGGTTTTAAAGGCTGCATTACAGTAAAGTGATGTCATTTTCTGAACTTACCAGACTGTTGTAGCTGTTCTATTATTTACCTTTGACCACTAAGTCATTAAACCATTTCTGGAGATTATTTATCAAAAATCTCATTGTGTAAATAACATTCTGTTAAAGCACCAATTGATCAACGATACAATATCGTCGCAATATCGGCATCTAGGTGTTTGGTCAAGAATATTGTCATATTTGATTTTCTCTGTATCGTCCAGCCCTACTTGTGAATGAAAAAGTGGTTTTCATGGTCTGGAAATCTCCTAACCATTCATGATTCCAGTCAAGCGATCGCACTGAAACGTCTCCCCTAGAAAACTCCCTCTCTAAATTGGTTTTACTCATAGGATGCACCGACTCATTCACTGAGGAGGAATGTGGTCCAACTGGCGTTACCGTACGGTAGACGTGCAACCTGTTTTCTCCTTCTCATGTGTAAAAAATGTTGAAACCTCTTTGACCTGATGTCAACAGGCCATTTGTATTCCACTTGAGTTTCTTTTACACCACGGACTAATTATAGAGCTGATTGATGAATCACTCTCTTAGAGTTGCTAACTGAGCAAAACGGCTCGCCTTGGCTGAGGCAAAAAGTGAAAAAGAACTGGCTTCCATCTGTTGACTTGAAAGGTCCGAAAACTTGGCTTTCGAAAAAGGAGTCGCCTTGAGCTTTTCCAAGAAAAGAGCCAATGGCCATGTCCGCCGTTGCTTTCATGATATCCGACTTCCTCTGGACTGGTCCAGGGCTTAGCAGAGCTGTCATGGGACAGGCTTTGCTGCTGTCTGTGTGCCCAGGCTGCCTAAGAGCCTGTGTGTCGGGGGTGGGGGGTCCTTAGGAGCTGGCAGAGTAGCACCGCTCACAGGCGCCACAGCTAGGTTTAGAAGTAAACACACATGCAGACACACAACACTTTTTTTGATACCACTTTATAAAATCCATTTTAACAAAAAGAAATTGCAGCATTACGGCAAAAAAACTTTCATTTTTCTACTTTTATTTTACCACGTGAGCCCCTTCTCTGTGCGTAACGTAGAGTTTTTTCCTGCATTCCAATCAGCAGCGTTATTAGCTCTTTGTAGAAGCATGCTGCATGCTTATTGGCTCACTGACACTAATGAGACTTACTCCTTAGCTATTGAAATTTGGTATTGAATGACGAGGCGTTTTTCGATACTCGATACTAAGGAGGCAATTCGGTACCCAGCCCTAGGCAAGGGTGCTCCACACATGCACATAAACACAAACGCACGCACAAATGACGGATAAGTTGGGATTCTTCCTGACAGCCCCTCACCCGCCCGTTGATCTGCATGACCCCTCACAGTGGGTAAACACGAGGCGGCTCCAGACTGGACATATGGGAGTGAGAAGAAATAGATCCTCTGGTCATGAAACATGCAGACGGGTCTTTTTTTCAGCGCTGTGGGGATCACAATGTGGCATGTCACGTGAGATGCGTGTATTATGCAGACGTGAGGGCTTTGTGCTTGCTTTGCAAATGTTACCGGTGTCTGTGATATTCAAATGTGGCAGGAAATCATCTCTACTGTCTTATGCAGAGTTATTCTACTGCATAGACTGCAAGACTGTGTCTCTTTGAGGTTATTTGTGCCATAAAATAGGTTGTTTAATGGGCATGTTGCGATCCTTTCGTAGGACAATGGCGTTTGGTAATTCTGTTTTTATCTGTTTCCCCATCAGCGTCTAAGGATTTCAGCTTTGTACATAATATCTAATGCCTACTTCTATCCGGTCACTAGCATTAGCATTGTTGGGTCATCATACTACTCATACTTTTTCTAGTCTAGCATTGCCAGACCTATCTCCACAGCGCTTCGGAGGAAGGTCTGGCTACACCACACATACATTCTGGGATAGGAGGAAAAAAACGCTCTGGGTTGTTTTACATTTATTTAACATTTCGACTGGCTTTTCTGTCAACGGTTGGCGGTCGGCTATATGCGTAAGTAGCTTTAGCCGACTCCTTCACCACTAACGGAGCGAGCTGGAAAATCAAACTGTTCCCGAACCCCGTGGGGAGGAGGGCCACAACATCATGGCCACCATCACAACTCAGCAAAGACTGTTCTTGCTCGGGCTTTAACTTGTGGATATTCGACGGCGTAGCCACAACGCACCGAATGGCTTCGCTCGCATCTTTCTCCACTGCCATCACTGAAATCACTAAACCAGCGATCTTCAATACAAAATAAACGCATCAAATAAAAATTGAAGAAATTCTTAGGTAAACTAAGGCTTCAATTGTTTCGACTAATTGATTAGTTGATTTAATCGACAGATCTGTAAATCAGAGTTTCTCTGCAAAGAGTCATGCAAAAGCACCACTTTAATTCTTGTGTTTACCAGAGATGTGCTCGTACGTTTCTTGGAAATAAGTCATTCAGTCTGAAAAAAGCATAAAACATGACTAATCGACTAAAGAAATCTAAGTTGACTAAGACCAAAACGACCGATTAGTCGACTAATCGACTAAGAGGGAGCAGCCCTACAAATTTTGTGGCATTGTGTGACCCTGTAGCATCACTTTATCCCTCTCCCTGCCACCTGAATACCTGCCGAAATAAGATAAAGACTTAGGCAGACACACACAGACTCTGGCGGGGGGGGTCGTGACCTAAAGGCTGCTGTGGTTTTGCAGCGATGCGGTTGACGACCTCTGCTGTGAGTCACACTTGCGTTGAATGGCAGCTTGTGGATGAGAGAGATTCCTTTGTGACCATGAGACCACACTGGCTTACAGGAATTGTATAATCACCGATGCTCTCATGTGGCGGCTTATGGTAGAGGAGCATTCAGTGGGTTACCACTACAGCGTATAGCAAACACACAGACCCATCAGGACAACACAATAGTTTATTTTTTTACAGTCCACTAACCACATTACGACCCAATTACTGTTATTAGTGCATGTTAATTTGTAGACTTGTAATTTGTAGATAGGTAGAATGTATTTGTTCAACATTGCAGGCGGTCATTGGTTTGAATTAATTTCATAAATTTTTGACCTCCCAACATCTTAGATTTTAGGGTCAGCTACCCAAAAAAAACCAACTAAACAAAGCAAACGGTGCATTGACAAGCTACAATATGTCGTCAGAAAATTGAATCCCAAATTTAAAAAATAAGCGATAATCGATGTCCTGAAAAACTGTGTCGTCAACACGTTTTTTTTGTTTAATTTTGCATTAAATAGGCTGCTTTTCTCTCAACTCTCTTGCACACAGTGATGACCCATTAAAACAACCTTGGGTAGTAAAGGTGACGAAATGATTGCCGCTGTACAGCTTCAAGTTCTCTAAATGATTAATCCTGCAAACGTACAGTAGGCTGTGTTTTCGCTAAACAGCAGGCAGAAATGTCAAATCTATGCGACTTGTTAAACTCAATGATCTAAAACGTGGAAAAACCATCAGTGTAGTCCCTAAATGGTGTATGCAGATGAGGGTTAGAACAGCGGGAGCATCAGTCTGTGCAGGTCCCCGATAACGGTGTCTTGTCTTCCATCTCTCAACCCTTCTGTTCTCTCGGTTCTCTCCGTTTGTTCCAGCCATCTGTTTGTTTACCCTGATTCATTGTCTGCGTTTATCTCCACGCTACAGCGAGCGCCACCTCTGCGATATGCAAATATATGACCGCCGTCGTCTCCAGTAAATAACGGCGTGATCTCAACTCTGCGTGAATATCTGATGGTCGCAACGAGGCCCGAGAAAAGAGCACGGCGGCCTCGGTTTGACTTCGGCGTGGGCGAAGCAAGACGTCTGTGATTTTTGCAAATGGTTGTTCCCCTGCTGTTTTCACTGTCCTCCTCAGGCCGCGCTGCTCCCTTTTTTAGAATAAAGAAGCCCATTGGGCCCTGTAGGTTTGCTGCCGAGCAGTTTGACAGATGAAGCCACACGTTGACACATTCACATAAACGTACGTAGAAGTAGGGCTGCGGCAATACGCTTATCTCCCGATTCGATTCTGTCACGATACATGGGTGCTGATTCGACTTGTATTGCCATTTTCATTTATTGCGATTCGATAGTATTGAGTATTGGGACTTTCTTTTCCTTTTTTAATGAAAACAAAAGTTGAATAATACACTTCTAGAGACAATATATCATAAGGCATTTCTAACAACTAATTGTTCACAAGTCAGTCAGTCTGTCTGACGTTTATTTCATTTGTAAAGAAGAACATAACATGGATTTTCTTTTTTTTTGCTTTTGCTCTGTTTTGCTGGAAACCGATATAATGTAACAGAAAATATTTAGGTAAATCACTGGGAAAAAAAAAATATAGAGATTGATTGATTGATTGATTGATTCTGGGGAAAACAATCGATTGAACAACAACAACAAAAACGGCCCAAAAACAAATCCCGACCCATGCGTGGATCTGTTTATTCCCCGGCCCCTACGTTCTGTAGAAGCACACATGTTCCCTCATGCTTCCCCAAAAAGCCTGCTGTTACTCAGCTGATGATTGGTGCCAAAGTCGTTGCTATTATTGGGATGTGCTCCTATTCATCCATCATGGGCTGCTTGGTGATGCAGGGTGGCAGGGCGCATAAGTGGCCCCGCACTTCCCTCCTCTCAGCCCTCTGTCAAACCACAACCACCTCTCTTTTTTATCTCTTTTGTCCTTCTGTTTTCCTCTTGCTCGTCTATGGACTGTTTACGTGGGAGACTGGCTAAAGTAGAGCAGGCTTTATTCTCTTGGTCTTTGTGGCTTATAGTGCTTGCCTCAGAGGAAAGAGGGTCCGCTGATGGGAAGGACCAATCCGAAAACAAAATAAACATCACAGGATGTCATGTTCAGTCAACCTACAGTTGTGACTCTTTTGTTGAAGATTCTTTTTTGGGCTTTTTATTATACAGTACAGATAGACTGGAGGGGAGGGGGGGGAGATGAAACGCAGCAAGGGGCCACAAGTCGGATTCGTACCCGGGGCGCTGCCCATGACACATGGGGCGCACACTCTACCGAGCGAGCTAGATGTCGCACCGTCAAGTGATGTTTTTGATGTGAAAGTAACCAAAGACTCCCAAGTTGGTAGCAACACAGAGCAACGTCACTGTTTAAGACATCCTTTGGCTCACCGGGGGCGCGCGCAGATGGGCATGGGGGATAAGGCAGGTGCAGTTTTGCATCGGTTTGACTTCTCAACTCCTCAGCGCCTCCCTGCCTATTAGCCATGTGTGTGTGTAAAACTAGCCCCACTTGTTTGTTGGTTTCGGGGGCGTTTCTAAGCAGCATTGTATTTCCATCTGGAGCCTGTTTTTCCAGATTGAAGAATTGTGACGTTTGTCGTTGCCTGTAAGCTGCTGTGCCGCTCTAGCAGATTGCAGGTGGAGGTAATCTAGTGCATTCCATCTGTCTGCTGTCCTTGACAACCACAGCAACCGGTGACCGTATCGAGGACGGAAGTATCGGGCCGCGGTGCCCAACTACCAAGCAGTATCAATTACACCTGCCCACATCCAAGCCCTGGGAATGGGGATATGGTCTATTATCTTTCTGCCTTTTTAAAGATTTAATGTGCAGGGTTTACAGTGACACAGAGGCTTACAGCCGCTCTAACCCCTGCTCACCTGAAGACAGGTAAACCGAGTCCTGTCAGACTCAGAGCATCATGTAAATGTAGTGTAAGACTACCATTGTCATTGTACAAAGGTTTTGGGGTGTGCTCAGAACAAAGGTGTGTAGGGGTGTGTGTGTAGGGGGGTGTTTGTGTGTGTGTGTAGGGGTGTGTGTGTGTAGGTGTGTGTGTGTAGGGGTGTGTAGGGGTGTGTGTGTTTTTTAAGAATAAGAGGAAGAAAGTACAGTGAGACCAATTAGCCTGATCATGGGGATCTCTCTGGGACCAAGGTCTAACTTCCTCTCTGGCAATGCAGCACTGCAGCTGTACACACACACACACACACACACACACACACACATGCACTCTTGCTGCAGTATCAAGTAATATTCTGTCAAACCATGCAATCCTAAAACTCTCTGCTTTCTTGCATTTTTCTGTTTGCGATTAGTTGTCAAGCTCGCGAGTGTTGTTGTTCTTTCTGCGCCTCTTTGATCTGCTTCACATCCAGTGTTCTCTCATATATATATATATATATATATATATATATATCTTTTTTCTTTCTTTTATTAACCCTGCTCCAAGATGCCTTGCGTAGTCTATTTTGAGCCTTCCTTGCCAATCCCGTGGAATCAAAGGCCATTTCCTTTTGTAATAGCATTGTCAGTTGCTGTACTTGATTTATGATGAATGATGTGCACTGGTGAATCGCTCCTAAACAAAACTAGGAGAGCAGTGAATTCATGTGCCAAAAGAAATGTGAGTTGCCGCTCCAAGACAGCAATGTTTTCCCTTTGTGTTTGGTAGGTAGCAACAGAGTTGAACGCTCTGGAAGTGCATGAGAAATGAATGCCTTTATGGTGGATAAGGGCGCCTCGGGAAACTCTGTAATGAGGAGGAGAAGGCATTTGACATTCTCTGTCGCAGGCTACAGGCTGTTTTAATTCAGTGCAGAAGTAGAAGAAGAAGAAGAGAGAGAGAGAGAGAGAGAGAGAGAGAGAGAGAGAGAGAGAGAGAGAGAGAGAGAGAGATGAGGCGGAGAATGAGAGCGAGAGGACAACAGGAGAGAAAAAGAGGAGGATTAGGAGGGGAAGCAAAGCCCTCCGCCCCATCTGGGAGGAGATGAGCCACGCTGTCTGGTAGTTGTGGGGAAGGCTGAAATAAGTCATCAGCAGCACCACCGAATTACGGCCAATTGCAGATAATAGCTAGTCGCAAATGTCACAACAATCGCGTGTTGATTGGCGCCAATCCAGTCCCTCAGCAGTGTCGGTCTCTCGCTGAGTCATTAAGCCGGAGAGGCGTGTAGTCGGTGGACTCTGAACTTCAACATGTCGGCGTTTCCCCCCATACACACAGACACACAAAGCCGCACGCTGTCAGCAATAAATTCACGTTTCCACTCCGAAGCCTAATTTAAAATCCTGTTTCCTGTAGTGGGGTAGAATTTGATAGCTGGTCTGAAGTTGTGTGTTTGGTGTGTGTGTGTGTGTGTGTGTGTGTGTGTGTGTGTGTGTGTGTGTGTGTGTGTGTGTGTGTGTGTGTGTGTGTGTGTGTGTGTGTGTGTGTGTGTGTGCGCGCGTTTTGTGGGCCTAGGCGGGACTTTCTGGGTGTGTGAGGGCGGACGCATTCCTGTGTTTGTGTTGTCTTCCACTTATCAAAGTCCAAGTGCTCTCTTAAATCCAACCAGTCCACACGCCATTACTGACATGCAATGATTTCCCAAATGGATTGGATTCCGATTCACAAGGTCCCGATTCGATTACATTTCCGATTCAATTCTATATCAGTTAGGTTAGGGAAATTCCACTTACAATACCTATTTTGTGTGCATATAAAACTAGTTTCTCAGATAACTTATGGTGTTAATTGTACAAGTAAGAAGCAACCCTCAAATATTTTTTTTTGTAATGCACCAGGTTAATGTTTACATTAAGAATTGAAAATGTTTGTGGTGGTTTATATAGTACATCCATGGTGAAAAGGCATATATTAAAAGATCGATTTGTGGATTTTATGAATCAATATCAACAGAAGTCCATTTTAATAAGAGGATTGATTATATTAACCGATCCCTACTGCTGTTCAAACCCCCATGTATTTATTATTTAGCACCATTGGCCCAAGATAAAAAATTAAGCGCTTAATTTCTTTGGCAGGAAATAGTTGGCCTGCAGCAGTCAAGAGCTTGACATGTATTTACCCTCAAAAAGAGACTCGCACATGCTTGCGTGCTTTGGTCCTTTTTTCGGAGCGTACATGATCTGTGTAAATATTTGAGTACAAAACAAGCTCAAGTGTTTGCTTACGACATCCTGCAGCTACAGCACTATTTCAATATCTTAACCTTTCTTTTAACACTTGGGGTGGCCACTTATTTTTGAAATATAAAAGAAAATACCTGTTGCATTCTTTTAATTATATATAATATTAGTGCTGTCAAACGATTAAAATATTTAATCGCATTAATGTCATAGTTAACTCGCAATTAATCGCACATTTTTATCTATTTTAAATGTCCCTTGATTTCTTTTTGTCCCATTATTTTTTTCTCATTTTAATGCTCTTATCAACATGATATGATACTTTTAAAACGGTGCCTGAACTGAAAGATAGATATATATATATTTAAAAAAGGAGCACCTTGTTTAATTGTATTGGTCTGTTATGTATGTTCAAAAATATAAAACAATAAAAAGTTGATCTAAAAAAAAAAGGAGCACAAAACGGTGAAAACAACCACTTGATGGGAAAAGGGTATTTTACAATCACAGTGAATGCACCACGAGGCTGGCGAGGCGAGCAACATAACATCATGACTGTGTTTTTCAGACAACGGCAGCTACAGTCCGGTGTTGGAGTCCTCTCCAGTGAAATCCAGACACACTTTACACCGTTTAGCTGTAAACATTTTAACCGTGTTTACTCCAGCTGCTAGCTAATGCTATGCTAACGTTACCTGCTGCTAAGTGTAGTGTTGACTGGCCTCCTGTGCGGCAATGTTTCAGTTCCTTCTAACGTCCGTTTTCGGAGCATCAGAGAGAAGCGCAGGCATTTAAGTGGCACCTAAATCCACGTTGCTATGCGGTCCGGTAGATAACTGTTGTTAAGGCACCGGTGCCGTATTAGCACCATTCAAAATGCCGATTTTCGTCGAAAAGCGACTAGTTTGCAGGTATGTACTACTCTTTAGCCGGCTCGCAAGCAAGTGCAAACAAGTGTGCGCGGCGTGCCTGTTGTTTTGTTTCCGGTCTAGCTAGATCCGGTGTGGTGTTCACTTTGTCAATGGAACCATTTGGCAACTTTTTTAAAAGTAAACTTTCCATTCAGAATCTTATTGGCATCCATTTCGGCGTCTCGCGCTCGCCATCCACTCAAAACGTACAGTTAGCCTACTACGCCAGCCCAAACAAGTGCCTGTTGTTTTGTTTCCGGTCTATCTAGATCTGGTGTGGTGTTGTAGTTTTTCTAACGTTACTAGTTGTTGCAACAGCATGTGAAAAAAAACGACAAAGTTTGCTAGGCCAAAAAGAACGTTAATCTCGCGATAAACAAATTGACGCCGTTAAAATGGGTTTGTGTTAACGCCGTTAATAACTCCTTTAACTGACAGCACTAATATATATGTATATATAAACATCTATCTATCTATCTATCTATCTATCTATCTATCTATCTACAGTGCCTTGCGAAAGTATTCGGCCCCCTTGAACGTTTCGACCTTTTGCCACATTTCAGGCCTCAAACATAAAGATATAAAACTGTAATTTTTTGTGAAGAATCAACAACAAGTGGGTCCCAATTATGAAGTGGAACGAAATTCATTGGCTATTTCAAACTTTTTTAACAAATAAAAAACTGAAAAAGTGGGGGCGCAAAATTATTCAGCCCCTTTACTTTCAGTGCAGCAAACTCTCTCCAGAAGTTCAGTGAGGATCTCTGAATGATCCAATGTTGACCTAAATGACTAATGATGATAAATAGAATCCAGCTGTGTGTAATCAAGTCTCCGTATAAATGCACCTGCTCTGTGATAGTCTCAGAGGTCCGTGTAAAGCAGAGAGCATCATGAAGAACAAGGAACACACCAGGCAGGTCCGAGATACTGTTGTGGGAGAAGTTTAAAGCCGGATTTGGATACAAAAAGATTTCCCAAGCTTTAAACATCCCAAGGAGCACTGTGCAAGCGATAATATTGAAATGGAAGGAGTTTCAGACCACTACAATATCACGAAGCCCGGCCGTCCCTCTAAACTTTCAGCTCATACAATGAGAAGACTGATCAGAGATGCAGCCAAGAGGCCCATGATCACTCTGGACGAACTGCAGAGATCTACAGCTGAGGTGGGAGACTCTGTCCATAGGACAACAATCAGTTGTATACTGCACAAATCTGGCCTTTATGGAAGAGTGGCAAGAAGAAAGCCATTTCTTAAAGATATCTATAAAAAGTGTCGTTAAAGTTTGCCAAAAGCCACCTGGGAGACACACCAAACATGGTGGAAGAAGGTGCTGTGGTCAGATGAAACCAAAATCAAACCTTTTGGCAACAATGCAAAACGTTATGTTTGGCGTAAAAGCAACACAGCTCATCACCCTGAACACACCATCCCCACTGTCAAACATGGTGGTGGCAGCATCATGGTTTGGGCCTGCTTTTCTTCAGCAGGGACAGGGAAGATGGTTAAAATTGATGGGAAGATGGATGGAGCCAAATACAGGACCATTCTGGAAGAAAACCTGATGGAGTCTGCAAAAGACCTGAGACTGGGACGGAGATTTGTCTTCCAACAAGACAATGATCCAAAACATAAAGCAAAATCTACAATGGAATGGTTCACAAATAAACATATCCAGGTGTTAGAATGGCCAAGTCAAAGTCCAGACCTGAATCCAATCGAGAATCTGTGGAAAGAAATGAAAACTGCTGTTCACAAACGCTCTCCATCCAACCTCACTGAGCTCGAGCTGTTTTGCGCGGAGGAATGGGCAAAAATGTCAGTCTCGATGTGCAAAACTGATAGAGACATACCCAAGCCACTTACAGCTGTAATCGCAGCAAAAGGTGGCGCTACAAAGTATTAACTTAAGGGGGCTGAATAATTTTGCACGCCCAATATTTCAGTTTTTTATTTGTTTAAAAGGTTTGAAATATCCAATAAATTTCGTTCCACTTCATGATTGTGTCCCACTTGTTGTTGATTCTTCACAAAAAAAAACAGTTTTATATCTTTATGTTTGAGGCCTGAAATGTGGCAAAAGGTCGAAAAGTTCAAGGGGGCCGAATACTTTCGCAAGGCACTGTATCTATCTATCTATCTATCTATCTATCTATCACTGTGTGTTATTTGAGACTATTTCAAGTAACACACAATACTTCCTTTGAGGACTTTCTCTTTACTGATTAAGAGTTTGCCCTCGCGGCGGCCCTATTTGACGGACAGCCAGCCTCGTGTTTGATATGAATATCAAGTATTTCGGATTAGCCTACACCAGCGCGGCATGGGGCCACCATGTGATTGTAAAACACATCTCATTTTTAATGTGTCTGCCAATCACGGCAGATTACCTCTGAGCGGCCGAGCATAAATTCATCATGTGATGGTTTAAGACGTCGCCCCCCCCCCCCGGCGGTCACATGCTGGGCATTGGGGTTTGAGCTTGTGCCCACGTGGTGCAAAAAAACAGTGGCAGTATTCTCAAACATCGCTGCACCGTGGCCATATTAAGACCGGATTCTCTTTGAAAACCGTCAAAGTCATACACAATCCCATCGGCGCAATGAACCCATTTGTTTGAAGTGGTTGCGCTTTGAAATGCCTCATGAGAGAGTTTGGCTCGAGAGCTGTTCCTGTCAGAAATGCTGAGGTGAAGAGTTGAAAGGAAGCGGAACTTTCTTGATGCTGTTTCTCCAGCGGTGTGATGTGCTTATCTCGCTGGCAGGGCTTTGACACAGAGAGACAGACAGAGAGCAGTGGTCTCGCTGAATAACCGTTTGTATTTTTGCAATGAAACCTGGTGTGTGTGTGTGTGTGTGTGTGTGTGTGTGCGTGCTGTGGCGAAGGAAGGTTTTGTATAAACCATATCCTTCTAATGACTCTAAGCAGTGGTAATTTAGAGCTGACCGCATGCTTATCCTGAACTCTTTTTAAGTGCGTGATTCATCCAGTGTGCAAACAACAAGGCCAAATGAGGTCCCTGCACTTTTAGGTTGTGCTTCACTCTGCTGTGCTCTGCTCACTGTACAAGCCAAGAGGAGTGGCTGGCAACGCGGTGGCAGCCAAAGAGTCACTATCGCTGCCTTCGGGGCCGAGATCTCTTCCCTCAGACAAGGTTACACCGTTTTTAACGCTCAGGGGTGTTATTATTCATTCAAAGTAATTACACAACCATAGGAAATATCTCTCCCGAGAAAGGGAGGGAACCCTGGGTGGGCTAATGGAGCCTATTGTTCTCCCGATCCATGTTCAGACTAAACTGAGGGAAGAAGCACTTTGGAGGGGTGTGGGTGGGTGTGTGTGTTGGTGTGTGTTGGTGTGCGTTCTTGTTTAATTATATTCGTGGGGTCCAAATACCGGGAGTCCAGAATACTTGTGGGGTCCCGACAGCTTTGTTAGGCCAAAATGCTGGACCCCACAACTTTAAAAGGGCTGTTTGAGGGTTAAGACTTGGTTTTAGGATTAGGGATAGAATTAGGTTATGGTTAGGGTGAGGGTAAGGGTTAAGGTTAGGCATTTAGTTGTGATGTTTAAGGGGGGTTAGGGAGGGGGCGAGGGAGGGGGGGGGGAGGGGGGGCCCCCAAAAAAAAAAAAACCCCAAAGGGGGGGGGGGGGGGGGGGGGGGGGGGGGGGGGGGGGGGGGGGGGGGGGGGGGGGGGGGGGGGGGGGGGGGGGGGGGGGGGGGGGGGGGGGGGGGGGGGGGGGGGGGGGGGGGGGGGGGGGGGGGGGTTGGTGTGGGGGTGTTTGGGCGCCTTTTGCCGTTTTTCCCCCCCCCCCCTCCCCCCCCGCCCCTCCCCTCCCCCTCTCTCTCCCCCCCCCCCCCCCCCCCCTTTTTTCTTTCTTCTCCCTCCTCCCCCCCCCCCCCCCACCCACCCCCCACATACACACACACACACACACACACACTTAGTTGTAGTTCAGTGAGCACAGCGCCAAGTCATTGTTAAGTGAACTATGGATTAGTGTGCGTGTGTACAGGAGTAAAGGGCGTAGACGCGTGCAAGTTGGTTGTATTTATGGGGAGTAGCCTCTTCTATGAGCAGCTGTGTGCCTGTGTGCGTTTTTCGAGTCCGAACCGCGTGGGAATCGAAGCATTAATGTTGCGTGCATTATCTCAGCTCTCTGTCTGGGTTTGTTTCTCCCTCATCTCGCTGCTTCATTTGCCCCCCCCCCCCTTGGATTGTCCCCTAATAAATCCCAAAGAGAGTCTACCGATGTAGAACGATTTGTAACGAAAGAGCCGGGTACATTTTCCCTGTAATCGTGCAATAACAGGTGTGTGTGTGTGTGTGTGTGTGTGTGTGTGTGTGTGTGTGTGTTGATTAGATCGGTCTGTGCAGGAGTTTTGCATGGTTATCTGCCATGTTTTTGTGCTCCGTATTTGCAGCTGCAGCATTTCTCTAGTGATTTCTATTTTTTCCTTTTTTCCTCCATCCAGATTTTCTGTGTTTTTAAACAGATCTCTCAGGCCATTCCTGCTCCAAGGCTCGCCAATTTCATGGCCTTTTTCCACGCATGCCTCAGTGCTGTGTCACTCTCTGTTCCCTGATCTGTGTCTCTCTGGAGATTTAAAACCGGTTAAAAGTCAATGGGGGAGCGGCACGTTTTGAAATGGTATCCTCACAGGCACATAAACACACAAGAAATATAATGAAAAAAAAATGTGCCTGCACCGGTTTCTGTGTGTGGTATGCCGATCGGCTAGTTTTTTGCCCGTGTGCGTAGAGTGTGTTGCACTTTGAACTGTTCTCTGCATTAGGGATGAGAACCGATACTTCTGTACCAAGTCAATACCAAAATTCTGAAAACGTGACGGTACTCGTTTTTCTACAGTACCGCATGTACCGGGGGATGCAATTCTTCCAGACATGACGCGGGCACTATACGCCTACAAGTTTGCTGTTAAATGCTGGAGGAGAAGAAGAAGAATGCACAACCAGCACAGAAAAACAGAGAGTAGCGTTTCACACAATAGGTGTTTCTCAAAGTCAAGGATGCTTCCTGCAGTCGGTTCGGGTCAGTGTTTTTTTAATAATGTTTAAAGCGCCCATACTATGCTCATTTTCATGTTCATAATTGTATTTTATGGTTGTACCAGAATAGGTTTACATGGTTTAATTTTCAAAAAACACAGCTCCTCTTTTCACCTGGTTTCTGTTTTAGCTACAGAGTGAGACCTCTTTTCTTCTGTACTATCTTTGATTGCACTCTCACATGCGCAGTAGCTCAGATGTAGAGCATGTCAGCTAGCTAACTCTAGAGACAGTAAAAGAAAGCCTGTTTCTCCAACTTCGGTCAGTTACAAGGCAGGATTAGCTGGGAGACTTTTAAACGAGGGCGCACATGTAAGTGGTTCTTTTGTAGATTATGGTGAACTTTTGTGTGCTGTAGCAGTGCTTTGCCATTGAGAATGAGGTAGCATGCTAACGGTTGCGGTTAGCCACCTCGTTTCGGCTAGTGACGTAGAAAGCCGTGCAGATTTTGAACAGCTCACCCGGAGACAGAAGGCAGGACACATTCAGAAACCGTATCTCACTCAAAACAGCACGGGTGTTTTTTTTTTCAAAGTTTGTGTGCGTGTGACACAAAATAACACCCCAAATCGACAAAAATATGGTGTTTTTTGAAGATTAAACCATGTAAACCTATTCTGATATAACCTCTAAATACAATTATGAACCTGAAAATGAGCATAATATGAGCACAACTTGACGCACAACACAGACCTGCGCTGACCTCCGTGCAACCATGCCACCCATTCCCACGGGTTGAGAATTGACTTGTGGTGGTGGTGGGTGGCGCGAGATGTGACGACGCGGCGCTTGATAGCTGGGTTCAGTAATAAACAGAGATGTTGCCTAAAACGCTGGTATCGGTATCGGGTAGGGGTGGTACGGTTCATGAAAAAACACCCGAACCGCTCGGTTCGCTAGGCTCGGTTCGGAGCGTGTGTGTACCGCACGGTTCGTCAGTACACTGTTAATGGTCACTAACCTCTTACTGCCGTAGTGCCCACTTTCGACACCTATGTTAAAACACTTACTGGAAATGACGAGCGGGATGGGCGTCAAAAAATTTCAAAACAGACCGTCATGGCGGCTCGTTCAGAATACGATCTCATATTGTACTAAAATAGTTCACCAAAACGTGTTTCTGAAAACATTTTAAGTGAGAAATAGGCCATGCAGTTTTTGAATCTGTCTTCATTTCAGATCGACAAAGGTCAGTTTAAAAGATTTTCATCAGATTTTGAGAGAAACCGAGCCGACCGCTCCTCAAGTGGAGTGGGGTGCCGCTGCACGTCACGTCACATCACGTGCAGAAATGTCAAGTGGGAGAGAGGCTGCCCAGAGCTGGAGGATGCGCCAGCGTCGTTTATAGTCTGGTGTGTGTGAACATTTTGGATTTCACGTTACCTATGATGAAATAAAACAATATAGAACTGCCACTGTGTGCACGTTTTGTGCAACATGCATTCAATATGCTAATTTTAGCTATATGCTGAAGTATATTCTGGAGTGTTAAAGAAAAAATAAGAACCGTACTGAACCAAAAACCGTGACCCTAAAACCGTGATACGAACCGAACCGTGGGTTTTGTGAACCGTACCACCCCTAGTATCGGGATGTACTGGAGTTTATGCACCGATCCGATACCACGTAATACAGTCCTAAAGAAATTCTACGTTAAAGTAGTTTATTTATGTTGTTTTTCCGTTTATAACTGACTGTCAAACTGGAGAATAAAAGAAAGTCCTGTGGCGTTCATTGTTTGTGTTTGTTCATGTTTCACAAAGAGTTTAATCTGAGCCAGACAGACAACAAAGATAGAAATCGTATCACATCCATACAGGGATAGTAGTATACAGTTAGTAAATAAAATACATGACACACTGGTATCGGATCGGTACTCGGTATCGGCCAATATGCAAGTTCAGGTATCGGTATCGGGAAGCAAAAAATGGTATCGGGCCATCTCTGGTAATAATCTAGTCAAACAAAGGTTTATGAACTATTAATTGAAAAGAATGACTACATAACATTAACAGATACTTTAGAAAGGAAAATAAACACTATTTACATATTAAACAAATCAGACTAGAAGATGATACAGATGAAGTGTAGCCATGATGTGCTTTTTCAATTGAAAATACCCCCAAAAAAATGGCAAAGAAAATGTAATTGTAATCTGCCTGGGCGGGGGCGCCCAAGTGGAACCTATGTATTGGAAACACTGCATGCTATACCATGAAGTAAGACAGCAGAAGACCAACTGTACACCTGATTTTTCTTCCCATTTTACCCCGAGACCCTAGACTGGGTAAACCCAGCCCGATCTGCCGGCGATTTGGTTTCTCCCTGCTGCTCAGGCTGGAAACCTGTACGTTTATCTCTCCTGCTTCTGTTCCAAATTTGCGGGAACCAATCACAAACTGGCTTATCCACCTGGCGCGCTGTTGGCGGGGTTCAACCCGATGACGATAGAGAAGCGACCAAGCAGCTTCTTTTTTACATTCAACAAGCCGGCCACCAAAAAAAAGCTCCTATCCAGCTTCTGTCAGTGTCTATCCAACCACTCTGATATCTTTATCAACCTCTACCCAGAGCTCCCCCGGAGCTGTCAGCCTTTTGTCCTCCTGCTGCACACGGCAAGATAAAAGTAATCACGTCTGAAGCCTTCTCTCCTTTTCATTTCAAACTTGCACAAAGTGTTGGATACTAACTTTATATGGCACTTTAGTCACTTTGTGCTGTGTGGAATCCGAGCATTTGAGGTAAACGATCAGCGGGAGAGCCGCTGAGCATTCCTGTAAGTGCATTCCTTTGAACAATAGTCCTTTTTTATTTTTGTTTGTCCAGGCAGTCCAAGTGCCAAGAGACAAACAAGGCCTGCTGCTAGAAAACCTTAAAATCAATCCAAGGCCTAGGTATTTTAAGTAGCATTGATTGGATGTTTTTGCATTGGTCATGGCCCTCGTAGTTGCTAAGTGACCACGGTAATCACTATGTGAAGCATGGCACATGGTTGAAAGTTGAAATATTTCTTTAACTCTTTAAACCAGGGATCTTCAACAGGGGGTCCTCAGAGTCAATGCAGCGGGGCCTCCAAATTATTGTTTATTTGTATGAGTTTTTTTCAAAAATGAAAGTCTTAACATGAATCCAACATATTATTAGGAAATATAAATCCCCACTGCTTACTGGCCTATAGGTAAGGTAGTCACTAAGTTAGCCATCCACAGATACACTTCGGATTCACTGTGCCACATTTATGTTATTAGTAAACATGATTTATAAAACCATGGCAACAATTATTAATTAGTTTTATTGGCTTAATATTCTATGCAAAAAAATATGTATAAAGGCTTTAGGCTGCCCTACACGTTATTGTAGGCCCAGTTTACTATGCAACTTCATTTCATACAGTATATGTAGTAGGGGGTCCCTGCTCCATCTCTTTCAGTTAAGGGGTCCTTGGCTTAAAAACCGTTGAAGACCCCTGGTTTAAACTGAGTGCCAAAAATATGCAAAGCTGTGAGCGCTGGAAGGAATGTGAAGCGACTGCTAGCTTCTTGCTGCTGGTTTGTTTTAATGCATGGACAAATGTGGCGCAGGGCAAACACGGCTAAACTCATTCTATTTTATGATTTTTATGGAATACAGTTTATTACCGCCGCCAAGGGGGTCATGTTTTCAGCCCGGTTTATGGGTTTGTTTGTCCGTCAGCAGGGTTACGGACAAACTACGGGCCCGATCTTCATGAAAAGTTGGCGGAAGGGGCGTAGCATGGGCCACGGACAAATTTTGGAGTGGATCCGAATCACGGGGCGGATACACAAGTCATCCCCCTTTGGTTAACAGAGCGTTTGTGCTGCATTCCTGTGGTGTTATAATCTGAAAAATGAGTCCCCGACTGGAAAAATTCACACCGCATCAACATTGTGAGATAGGGCATCGCCTCGGCAGAGTTCTGCGCTTCTAGGTCACCGTGTAGCGCTGATGTGAATTGAGATAAAGTGGAGATGTGCGTCACAATAAAAAAGTATGCCATTGTGATTTAGTAGGAAACAGCCTAAATATTATTGAAAGTATGGATGGAAAACGGTATTCATGCTCTTTGCATTTGCCCTTGCACTTGCCTTCTACACACACGCAAAAAAGTATGGACTTGATAAGTGTGTTGTTGTCACGTTCAGAATGTGAGCAACAAAGCCAGTATTGATTCCCAGTGCTCAGCTTTATTGTATTGAGCAAAAAATGCCCATTTGCAAGCTGCACTTTGATGTCGGCAAATTGATGATTTTCAAAGAAGAACTGGCTGATTGTGAACCTCTGGCCAGGCAGCGTCCGGAGCCCGAAGCTCGCCGAGCTTAATCGGTCCCCTGACATAGGGATCGGACCAAATCGATAAACCGCCACCAGATTGTTTTGTTTCTTTCTTTCGGGGCCGACTCGGAGGTGAGGCGGATGCGCATTTCACAATGCTCGCGGAAGAGCTACATGCGTCGTATTGATTCTTTTGAAAGTGATTGTGCGAGATAAACAAAGGAAAATGGGTTTTAGTACTTCACTACCCTAATCTCATGTCCACTCTATTGGCCTCTGTGCTCGATAAAATCACTCTCTGTAATCAAAAACCAAAGAAGACGCCGAGGAGAGGCTTTCTGTATGTGATGAAAGTAATTTTCTCTCTCAAGTGTAACTATCCAAACCAGATAATACTGTAACCTTCAAACTGTCCGCCTCCGGCACAGGCTAGCTTATCTTAACCCTCCGGTGAACTTGCCCTCTTCAGCTCTTCGCCTGGCCTGTCATTCTCTGGAATCAGCCTTCCCCAGGCTGCCCCCCCCGCCCCCCCCCCCACACACACACACCCACACCCACACTCTTACCTAGCCGGGTAGTCACGTAGCTGCAGTGCCCTCAGGGGTTCAACCACGGGTGTCCGTGACCGTGGGAGCAGTGGCCTCGACCGCTCCAGAAATTTCACCTGCGATTTGTGTGGCCAAAATGCATCTACAATTTTTTTCTTTTTTTTTTAAGATTATTTTTTGGCCATTTTCCTTAGGCATTTGTTTGGATAGGACAGCTAAGACTTGAAAGGGGAGAGAGAGGAGGGACGACATACAGCAAAGGGCCGCAGGTCGGAGTTGAACCAGCGGCCGCTGCGTCGAGGAGTAAACCTCCTATATATGGGCGCCCGATCTAGCAGGTGAGCGAACCGGGCGCCCACAATTCCAAATTTTACCGTACAATTAGTTGTCTCAGAAATGATTTGCGATTAACAATATGACTGTCTGTCTCTTTCAGTCAAAATTAAAAAAATATTTATTTATGTATTACTTTTGTAAACCCGTTCAAGTTTTGAATGAATCCCAGCATACATCTTTTGGTTTTATCTCCGTTATGTGAGCCAGATAATGTAATAACACAGGTACACAGCCTATTAAGTAAACCACGCCTCTTTACTATCATAAAACATTGCATTTTTTCTTCTTAAATGAACATAAAACTGACAATTACAATCAACAGTCATACCCCTTAGGACCTTAGCTAATTGCAATTCGACTATTATGTAATAATTGTTACAGGCCTATCTACAATCCATGGTCTCTATATTGGAAATCATGAGAGCACAAAATGTGATCAAGAATTAAAAAAAAAAGAAAAGTATTGAACATGTTAAAACATACGTTGTTATGTTTTAACATGTGTTTAAAATAACATTACCAACATACATTGGTATGTTTTAACATGTTCAATAAATTGACCAAAACGTATAAGCAATAAACTAGAAAATCAAAACGGGATCCTCAGCAACATCTAAGCAACTCACATAATATTATTCATGTTCAAAAAGGGGGTAGAAAGAAGTTGAAAACTATTCTGCTCCTACTCCCTCTTAATGAATACACATTATTCATAGACAATAGAAACTTAATTTGCATCCGTCAGTGTCCGTGTTTAACTCGGTCGGCTTGAACAAATCAGCCCTTTTGGACAAAAACGAGAACAAAATAATCTGAACCGATGAACCAAAAAAACTGTCCACAAACAAAGAAATAACCAGACGAGAAAATCACTGATCCAGCTCATAACCATTCAATATTTTCGTTTCTGAAGAGTTAGTTTCAGTTTGGATAAACATACAGTACATCATTTTCTCAGCTCATTATCACAGTTGTTCCACAGACTAACACCCTTTGTCGTATTTGTTCGTGTTGGTGTTTTTTTTTTCCTTTCAATTTGTGTGTTTTCTCTCAGTTGGAACAACCTCTGGATACTACTAGGCAATTTGGTGATGATTATTTATATATTTACATAAAGGGGGGGGGGTGAAGATTTTTTCGATGCAAGCCAGGAATATTCAAGAAAACAATAATGCTTCCATTCTTTTTCATTTCTATAAGAATCTAATTAAATGCTGGTAAGTCAATAACGCCAGCAGTGTAGCTAATAGAGTTTATTAAGAGTGAAACAAAAGGGCCATTACAAAAGGGACATCTGTCATCACCACTGGCCCTCCTCAGACTGAGATAAGGGGCCATGTCTCTCACTCGGCGCAGCGCAGGGCCCGACGCAAAGCCTTACGCAAGTGTCTCTGCTATTTTAAGACCGTCCAGCGCCAGCGTCGTTTAAATAGCAAATGCACCTGCGCCCATGGGCTTGCTGGTCTTACAGGGAGGTGTGTTCAGGTGCATTCTGGGCGTGCTGGTCTTACAGGGAGGTGTGTTCAGGTGCATTCTGGGCGTGCTGGTCTTACAGGGAGGTGTGTTCAGGTTAATTCTGGGCGTGCTGGTCTTACAGGGAGGTGTGTTCAGGTGCATTCTGGGCGTGCTGGTCTTACAGGGAGGTGTGTTCAGGTTAATTCTGGGCGTATTGCTGTCTTGAGGCAGCGGGAAGTGATCGCGCCGTTGACCAACAAAAACCTGTTCTACAGTCAATAGCGCAGCATTTCATTATTTTAACAGCGCATTAGCAAAATGCGCCTGGACTCTTGAACAGCGCGAGCCTAGGCGCACACACAGAGGGACGCGCAGCGGCACACAAACATGGAAAAGTCCAGAGCTGGAGGCTGGCAGGTCAATAAGAGCAATCTGTGGCGCAATCACTGCTCGCTCAATCTCCTCGCCATTTCATTTGGCTTAAAGGCCGCTTTTATTACTGCAGCGGCGGCAGCTTGCTGTTCGGTAAAGCTTGCCACATTTTTTCCCTTTATCAATAAAAAAGCAAAGGGTGGCTACTTTGAAGAATCTAAAATATAAGACATGTTTTCAGTTATTTCACACTTTTTTGTTAAGTACATAATTCCATATGTGTTCATTCATAGTTTTGAGGCCTTCAGTGAGAATCTACAATGTAAATAGTCATGAAAATAAAAGGAAAGGCATTTGAATGAAAAGGTGTGTCCAAACTTTTGGCCTGTACTTTATGTATGTTTTGCACATTCAGGAAGTGCCATGTGCTCAGTGCTGTAGTTTTATGTATCCAATTTATTTAGTATTAGCGCACTGCAGAATGTTTTTGTTTTTGAAGTTTGAAAAGCTATGAATTAAATATCCTACATGGCTTTAATAGAAAAATGTATTTGACGCATCGTGATGCATCGAGATATCGAATTGAATCGCTGACATGATAATCGTAATCAAATCGGGAGAAATCGTGAAGATTCACACATCTAGAGCCTGGCTACCAGAGTGGCTCTGGGCAGATCCAATAGTTTTAAACTTCAACAGAGTACCGGCCTTCAAGGAAGTTAACACTTGTCAATGGAGAGAGGCCAGACTCTCTGGACACATGAAATGGACCAGAGTCTGGTAGGACCAGGCTAGACCTCTGTTACTCAACCCTTTAAATTAAGAGATAAACTGCAGACATGAAAGCCGTAGCCTGGGTTGATCGACTATGATGCAGTCTCATTCCTGCTTCCCCCATCCCTTTTCCTTCCTTTCTCTCTCTCTCCTTCTTTTCATGTTCCCTTTCTGTTTCTCCCTGTCCTTGTTGCTTTTCTTCCTACCTCATCTGTCATCCACAGGCTTCGGCTGCAGGGTTGGGGGGTCTCTGCAGCAGCGGCAGGAGACACGGGGGCATCTGTCCTACTCCTGATCCCTTTTATGTAAGGGGTTTTGCACCGGAGCAAGCGCTTGGCTAAGGTTGGGTCAGAAGCCGAGGCTAATTGGCAGAGGGCGACCGGTACCCCCTGTAGTGGACAGAAAGAGGGGGGGGGGGAGGAGGGCAAGGGCCACACGATGCTCAGGGAAGGCTGTAAGAAAACATATGGCAACACTAGATTTGCTCTTGTTGATTCCAATCTAGGAGGAGGAGGAGGAGGAGGGAGTTTGGGTGCAGCACTGAGTGGAGCAAAGATGAGAGGGGCAGAGGGAGACGAGAGGGGGAGGCAGGGGGAGGAGAGGAAGTCAGAGGCACAGATGCAGAGTAATTAACAGAGGCTGCCGTTACACAGTGGCTGACAACCCCAGTTGCTCTGCGTGTGTGTGCGTGCGTGTGTGTGTGTGTGTGCGCGCCAATACATCATTGATGAACGACTGTAAACGTGTTGCTACTGCAAAAACGACAAAAACAAGATGCCATAATTCTTACAGGTAAACTGCACAGCGTGTTGACATAACGCCTTTTGGAATAAAACCATTTGGTCAGAAAGATTGGCCGATCAAGGGTACGGACGATGCCTTCAGAATGTCCGTCTATAAATTGGAATAAATCATGTGTACAACTGATACATGTTATTCCAACCGAATGCTCTTAATTCCTGCAAACAACCATACCTTACGACATGAAAAATGCTTTAAATGTGAAATGCACTTGCCATCTTATCTTACTGCCCCCTCTCATGTGCAATTCTTTTATTTATTTAAATGTTAGGCCCTGAATGTATGTGAGGTCTCGAGGAGCTCTCCAAATTTCGTTTTATGTTACCATGTACAATGACAGAAAAGGCCATCTATCCATCTATCTACACACACATCTTAAGCATTTTATCATCAGTATGCAAGGGATTACGTATCTGGCATTTGTAATGCAGCTCTTGTGTAATCAAGTGGGGTCCCGGCTGGCTAATAGTGCCTGTTAGAATGATGTCTCGGGGCCGCAGCCAGTGAGGCGTGAGAACAAAAGATCTGTCAGACGTGTGGTTAAAAGGACAGCCACCACAATCGATGAATTACGACAACATATCCCACTGGATTTGTTTTGGATTAGGCCAATTTCCCTACAAGACGCCAGTAATCCCTGGAGCACGCGTGTTTTTAAGTCTTTTTCCGAGGCCGCGGAGAGACAATCTGGTCACCGTCATTGCCCATCTGGGGCTCTGCATCATCAATGGTCTGCTCCAACCAACGCCATGCAGAAACTGCCAGCAAGAACAGATGCAAGCTGGGCAGAATTTACCATTTTTCCATTTGTACAATTTAAAAAAAGCAAATGCATACAAAAATATGGCAACAAATATATGGTACCGTTTGTATAAATAAATTAAAAAAAGGTTAGCAACCTTTATCTGTAATATACAAACAGGAGTGCCAATGTCTCCATACAACAGATACAACTTGATTCTTCCTACACTTATTTTGGACTTTCCATTTCTTCAAGAGCATCTAAACCTAAATATGCCTCCATCTGCACGGTATGCACATGCATCAAATGTCCCCACAGCACGGTGATGCTCTCTGTCCAAACATTGGCCAGATTATGACTGGGCTTTGCGCCAAGCACACTGTTCCGCGCTAATTGCAATTGACTATTCTATAATACCATCTGTTGAGTCGGTTTAACATGACATCGGCAGTATCAAGATTGACATTTTCGTGATGTAAATTCAGCAGCACGTGCAAGGGCACGTTCAGAACGACAACAAAAAAGCGACAGGGTTGTGTGGCTGCGGGAGTGTCATTTAAACGGCCCGTTCGTGTGACGTCCTGTTATTTAATCCCCCTTACGTAGCATGGGTAGACTTTATTATTCACAGTTATTGTTTTCCATCAGATCGTTCATAGATCTCGACATTTCTGACCGCACTTGAAGGCAGCTTTGTTTCACGGAGAAAGGAAGAGGTCAGCTGTTACACAAACTCCTGGCCAGTCCGAGTGCTTGTGTTTTTTGGTGCTTTAGAACTTTCTTGTGGCAGCTATAGAGGCAGTGATGTTTCCTGTTTACTGTACGGGACTCTCACTCTGCATCAAAACGGACTGACGAGTCTGATCGCCGGTTACATGATTGGCTACCGCAGCGTGACGTCAGGTTGCGTTTCTCCAAAAGTTGAATCTGTCAGCTGTTTTTTCGCTGCATGCTGCTGCAGTTGCAGTTCAGCTTGCCCCCTGCGGCCCCCAGCGCTGCAGCGTAAACGCGCTACCCCCATTCAAAATGAGTGGGCAGACTTTTCGCAATCCAGGGCTGGGCAATATATCGATGTTATATCGATATAGTGATATGAGGCTAGATATCGTCTTAGATTTTGGATATCGTAAAATTGTAATATATTAAGTGTGGTCTTTTCCTGGTTTTTGAAGGCTGCATTAGAGTCAAGTGATGGAATTTTCTGAACTCAACAGACTGTTCTAGCTGTTCTATTATTTGCCTTTACACACTTTGTCATTAAATCGACATCTCTGATGATTATTTATGATTCTATGTGTAAACAGTAGGGCTGTACTCGATTGAAGAAATTCTTAGTCGACTAACACTCATTCAATTGTATCGACTAATCGATTAGTTGATTTAATCGACAGATCTGTAAATCTGAGTTTCTCCGCAAAGAGTCATGCAAAAGCGCCACTTTAATTCTTGTGTTTACCAGAGATGTGCTCGTACGTTTCTTGGAAATAAGCCATTCAGCATAAAAAAAGCATAAAACATGACTAATCGACTAAAGAAATCTAAGTTGACTAAGACCAAAACGACGATTAGTCGACTAATCGACTAAGAGGGAGCAGCCCTAGTAAATAATATTTTGTTAATGCACCAATTGTCAATCCTACAATAACGTCGCCATATCGACATCGAGGTATTTGGTCAAGAATATCTTGATATTTGATTTTCTCCAGATCGCCCAGCCCTAACGCAATCATTGGAAATGCTGTTTTGTCCTTTTCAGTTTAGGCTATTTCATGTGAGACAGCTCACGTTCTTCTGTTGCCGGCCTCATTTTTCATCTCTCCAATCCGTCCCCATCTCTCAGTCTTGCCTGCCTAACCATCCGTGCATTCTCCTATCCATTCCTTTCACCATCCATAATCCTGCGCTTTGTCCGGCACCAGGGATCGGATCGATCGAGCATCCGTTCCCCCCGCAGCTTCCTGCATCCTGGGCTTTGTTTTCCGACTTGGATCGATACTACGTCATCATCATGATCCCTTCGGTGTCTCCCTGACGCAGCGACAGCAGCAACTCCTCCTTCATACACCTCCGTCCTCAGCCATCCTGCGTTTTGCACCACAGAGCAGCAAGCGCACCAATGAGCCCCGTCCGCATCGATTTCTCCCGAGCCTCGGGCAGCACTGGGGGGGGAGCATCGATCCAGGCGGTGTTGAAATAGTGTTCCTTATTGAGACGTGATTACATGCTAAATGGGCTTGTCCATAATAGGCAAGTTGGACATACAATAGGAAAGTGTCATGTACAAATGCTGAACTGCGTAGGAGCCCACCAGGGAGGTGATGTGTTGCCAGCAGTTCTGCTGCAAAAGGATGTTGATTTCCCACTCGCTGAAGAATAACACGCTGTAATATCAATCTGAGTAATTGGTGGCACACGAGAATACAGAGGGTGCCAAAACAGCTCACTCATCTGTTTTGAGTCAAAAAAAAAGAAGAAAAAAAAAATGTCTGCACATGGTAGATTCCATTCCAGTTGCTTATTCAGTACATTTGTGGATTTTCCCCCGGGGTTGGCTGTAGAGCTGGGAGGATTAATCGATTGATCGATTAGTTGTCAACCATACAATTAATCGGCCTCTGTTTTGATAAACGATTAATTGTTTTGATTCATTTTCTTTGAATGGAAAAGTAAATTTTCTCAGATTCCATCTTTTGAAATGTGAATATTATCTAGTTCCTTCACTCCTCTGTGACAGTGAACTGAATATCTTTGAGTTGTGGATAAAACAAGACATTGGCTTTGGAAAACGCTGAATGACATTCTTCACCAACTAACGTTCGAACGATAAATCGACAATGAAACTAATTGTTCATGGCAGGCCTAGTTGGCTGTGTTTTTTACTGTGATGTTGGCTGTGGACCCCACCACACGGGCTGCGTTTGCACACTTTTAAAGGTCCCATGGCATGAAAAGTTCACTTTATGAGGTTTTTTAACATTAATGTGAGTTCCCCCAGCCTGCCTATGGTCTGGGTATCCTGCTCTGCCTTTGAGAAAATGAAAGCTCAGATGGGCCGATCTGGAATCTTCTCGTTATGAGGTCATAAGGAGCAAGGTTACCTCCCCTTTCTCTGCTTTGCCCGCCCAGAGAATTTGGCCCACCCACGAGAGAGAGACATCATGGCTTTCAAACGAGCAAAGTGGCAGTTGGTCAAGGCCACACCCCCACCCTCCACCTTGCCCCCCCTCTCTCCTCCTCATTAGCTACAGACACAGAAATGGCACATCCTAAGGAAAGCTCATTGTGGGACTGGCTCTAGTGGCTGTAATTCTGCACCAAGACAGAATTTCGGGAAAGAGACTTCAGATACAGTATTAGGGGACCACTAAGGTCTATATAAAAGAGACTTCAGATACAGTATTAGGGGACCACTAAGGTCTATATAAAAGAGACTTCAGATACAGTATTAGGGGACCACTAAGATCTATATAAAAGAGACTTCAGATACAGTATTAGGGGACCACTAAGATCTATATAAAAGAGACTTCAGATACAGTATTAGGGGACCACTAAGATCTATATAAAAGTAGCTCACCCAGGGACCGTCCTGTTGACGATGGGGTCAGAGAAGACACCGGTCCGCTCTACTGACAGCTCACAGCACTCTCACACCTTCTGCTCTCTCTCATGAGTGCTGAAGCGCGAAAAAAAAAGAGAAAAGGACAGGAACATGTTATGGTGAGTAATTGCTTCAGGTCTGCTCCATCTCCCCTTTCTCCCATCTTCTCAATCAATCTCTTTCTCATTTCTGCCTTCTTCTCTCGCTCATCCTTGTCTTTGGCCTTTGACTAGCTCCCCAGCTATTCCGTTGCCTTCTCCGTCGGCCGTCCTCGTCTCTGACACTACTTGAATTACGCTGTTTTTGGCCCCACCCCACCAGATGAGGAGTTAAGTGTCTCATTACCAAAAGTGGTGTCTGGTCCACCCTTATTCATTTAGGAGCTGATGAGGTGGTATTGAACTGTGTGTGTGCGCGCGCATGTGTGTGTGCGCGCGCATGTGTGTGTGCGCGCAATCTCTCGTGTTTCTGTTTGTCTTTTCTGTCCTCGTCTCTCTTTTTGTATGTATCACGGGTTCTTGTGCAGCATTGTGTGATGGATGAATTTCAGCCTCGCATCAACCAAAATCATTACTAACGTAAAAGAGAAATTGGGCAGTGATCAATAGCTCCCATTCCCTACGACGGCTCCATCCAGGCACCATTTAACAACTCCAGTATTAAATCAAACTTCAGATCCGCCCCCAGAGAACACCTATTCAATTCTTGCCACACACCATATTTCCTGAAAGGGCAAACAACATGTTTTCCCTCTGCTGCACTTTCTTGTGGATGTGTGCCGGTCGAAGCAGTAGCTCATTAAATGTGATTATCATTCTCCATTCACTCTTTACATCACACGTGTCAAACTCAAGGCCCGCGGGCCAAATCCGGCCCGTTGCAGATTTAGATCCGGCCCGTATATCAATTTGGGTTCACAATAAATTTTGGCCCGCCTAGTTGCGCGCCAAACCAAAAACACAGGAAAGTGTTTTTAAAAACTGCAATTACCTGACAGTCTAAGCACAATATGGCAGGTTGCATTGCACTTTTCTGCTTTTTTGCACTTCTGGTTGGACGCAAACTGCATTTCGTTGTCTTTGCACTTATACTCTGCACAACGACAATAAAGTTTAATCTAATCTAATTTGTAGGGTTGGGCATCGTGAACCGATTCCTACTTGGAATCGTTTCAAAAATTATGATTCCATCGTTTGGAATTGTTTGGAGGATTTGGTTTCAAATCTGATCATGGGTTCCAAATTTAACATGCGCAAGTTTTGGTTTCCAAAGCGGCCAGGGCGCTTGTAGTGTTGCAGCCTTGGAGCACAGTAAGCGGTGCTCTAGTGTGGCTTTATTTTACATTGAAAAAGCCCCGTCTGCATTGAATCAAAATAAAACTTTCCATTTATTTGTGAAATAAGCACGTGACCCGTTTCAACTCCACCCCTCAAAGAATCGGAATCGAGAATCGATAAGAACCGGAATCAAAAGGAAGAATCGGAATTGGAATCGATGCCCAACCCTACTGACCTCTCGCCGGCCCCTCCCCCAAAACGGCCATTGTCCAATCACACATCATAGCAACCGTTACTATGTGAGCAGGTCCGACAAACAAGCAAGATGGTGAAGCGGTGCGCCCACGGCGTTTGTAAATCGGACACTAGATACCCCGAGAGATTGTCTGGAGGATTCATTCGTGTTTACTATTTGGCAGCCTGAAAACTGGTATTAAAGGCTGTAGAAAGAATGCGGAATGAAAAGAGATAATGCGGTCAACAGTGTTGCCGTAGTAAATCGGACTCCAGCTGAAGTTTATAGCCTACATCCTTGACACATGTATTCTATAGTCCTAATAGTAATATACAGGCTTATATTGCAATCTCTTAGGCCTACATGTAGGTGTACTTATATTTAAATAAACACACAGTAGCTGAGTTTATGCAGTGTCTTTTATTTTACTCGTTTTTTTTCGAACGAGGCAACAGCTGCGGGAGAGTGCGTGTTCCTTCCGCTGGACCCGTGCTCCCGTTGACAGCAGAGGGGCTGGAAAAACGAGACGAAATAATCGGTCAATGGTACAAATAAATCGTTCACGTTCAAGAGAAAACGTTTCATAAATGAGGGCCAACGTGAGCGGTGCCTACAGTGGATAAAACCGTGTGGACAAAATGTGTGTTGACACGTTACTAAAATACGTCCGTTTCAAAGGTAAGGCTAACAGCTAACTAGTTACCGTGTTGTCTAGATCTACTAACTAGAGGCAAGAACACAAATTGGACCAAAGTTAACCTACTCTCTAAGCTAAGTTTAACGAGCCCTTTAGCTTTAACCAACATTAGTTAACATGTTAGCTAATGCTAGCTACATTAGCTGCTGTTGTGTTGGGTCTTTGAGCTCCCCAACTTTATTTTTAGTCAGTTTACAACAAAGTAAAACATTTGAATACATCCCTCCACTGCATACTGTAACCCCTTTTGCTTCGATCTGGAGGATATCGCGGAGGTATTGCTCCAAAAAAGGTCACTGACACGCACGGGTATACCTCCTCCCGTCATGGCAATCTGTCGCGCTGGTAGTGTTTGACCATTTGTTTGTCGGACGTAGCAACAGTAACTAAGGGGGGCGGGGCTTGGCGAAAGGCTTGTAGTGTGTACTCAAATAGTTAGTATAAGTACAGAAGTGCGCGATTTGAGACACACCATTCATATTCAGGCTGTGAAACAGGTTGTTGTTGTTTAAAAAAAAATAAAATAAAAAAAAAAAGTATCATTGTTTTTGCTTGATTTGCTAAATACTATGATGGCTAAGGAACTCTTTTGAGGGCTTTTGGAGGGCTTAATGTCAACAGAAATGCGACAAAGCCTACAAAAATGTCGGAAAAAGCAAAAAGGTGACAAATGAGAAAGCCACAAAAAGTCGGAACAAAAACAACACAAATGAGGAAAAAAGCTACCAAAAATGTAAAAAAAAAAAAAAAGTGACATGCAGTGACAAAAGCACGTCATTAAACTCTACATGTGTGGCCCTTGGTGTGATTCTCTTTTTCCAGTGTGGCCCTTAGTGAAAATGAGTTAGACCCCCCTGCTTTATATACACTGCTCTAAAATGTCATTTCATTGGGGTTTGTGGCCTCTTTAGTGCCGTTATGATTGTTGTTGGACAATTTGCAGAGTTATATCAATTAATTAAAAAAAAATCAAAAGGATTAGAAAATATCAAGAAAATTCTGGACTATAAGTTGTATGTAATTTTAATTGGAACCAGTCCAGATGGCTTAAGGGGGTGTACCTCCAGTACTTCTGAACAATTTTTCACTTATAAACTATTATTTTCTATTCTTTTTGCAGCTCAAAGAATGGTGCAAAAACTCAACTGTGCATGTTTAATATGTGAGTGATTGACTTTGCTTTAAATTCAATCCAGTCACTCAGATATGAAGTAATTCACCTCGTCACCTCGTGGCAGATTTCCCAGGGAAATATGGTGTGATCTCATTAGCATTGTACGACTATTGTTTTCAATTACTCCCATGGCCTAGATCCAGGTGCCTCAGAGCTGCTCCGCTTCCAGGCTTTTCCTTCCTGGCTTTGTAAGGAGCTGTTTTGCCGCAGCACGACTTCTCCCCGAGGGACGCGACTGGTTTCTGGGAAGGAGGGGCCAGACGTCCTCCTGCTGCCTCATTGGTTGTAGCCGATGATTTCATGCTCACTTTGTGGTTGTCAACAACTTGTCAAAAAAGGACGTTGCTTCGTAGGAATGTCAAGGCCTTACATTATTATCCAAGGTGGAATCGAAACGTAAAAGGGAACACGGGCACAGTCGCATACATAGTGATAGATGAAACTTTCGGTGTTAGCCTCCTAATGTGTGTGTGTGTGTGTGTGTGTGTGTGTGTGTGTGTGTGTGTGTGTGTGTGTGTGTGTGTGTGTGTGTGTGTGTGTGTGTGTGTGTGTGTGTGTGTGTGTGTGTGTGTGTGTGTGTGTGTGTGTGTGTGTGTGTGTGTGTGTATAGCATGTATAGCATGTCTTTCCAGTCCAATCCACTTCATTTATATAGCACGATTTTAACAAACACAAGGTTTCCAAAGTGCTGCACAAAAAGATAAAACAGAATAAATAGATAACACAATAAAAGCACAGAGGTACCCAATATAAAGATAAATGCAATAAAAATTAAAATAAAATTAAATAAGTAAAATAAATAAAAACTAAAATGCACTGTCCGCTCACAATTAAAGTAAGCAAGCATACACATAGGATCAACACTCTAGCTGGTGTTAAAAGCCAAAGAAAAGAGGTGGGTTTTAAGAAGAGTTTTAAAATTAGACCGAGAGGAGGCCTGTCTAATGTGCAGAGGCAGTCCATTCCAAAGTTTTGGAGCTGCAACGGCAAACGCTCGATCCCCGCTGAGCTTAAGCCTAGCTTTAGGCACCATCAGGAGCAGCTGGCCAGCTGACCTGAGAGATCGGCTGGGAGTGTAGGGGTGCAGCAGCTCAGAGAGGTAAGGTGGGGCAAGGCCATTCAAGGCTTTAAAAACAAATAAAAGAATTTTAAAATGAATCCTGAAATGGACAGGCAACCAGTGGAGTGAAGCTAAAATAGGGGAAATGTGCTCATACTTGCTTTTGCCAGTTAAAAGACTTGCAGCAGCATTTTGTACCAGCTGAAGACGAGCAATGGAGGACCCACTAGCCCCTATGTAAAGTGCATTACAGTAATCCAGCCGAGTGGTCACAAAGGCATGGATTACTGTCTCAAAGTGTTGTCTCTGAAGGACTGGTTTGATTTTTGCCAGCTGCCTTAACTGGAAAAAGCTAGACTTCACCACAGCTTTAATCTGGCTGTCAAATTTGAGGTCCGAGTCCACTTTTACCCCCAAATTCTTTACAATTGGCTTGCGATACTGTGCCAGAGAACCCAGATCAACTAGGGGGGTGGTCACAGAAGTTCCACCAAAGACCATGACTTCTGTCTTTTCTTCATTAAAATTTAGAAAATTCCAAGACGTCCAAGCTTTAATGTCATGTAAACACTGTAGCAGTGGGTTAACAGAGTAGGACTCTGACTTTTTTTCCCCCAAACAATGGACTTTCTGATCAGCCGTAAAATACATTTTTACACACAAATATACAATTTTAATCACAAGACCTATATGCCATCTGAACACACCCTGGTTACACTAGAGTTTAACATCAGATTGGACAATGGGTAATCATACATGGGAGCAAACGTGGTGGTAACAGTATGGCAGAACAACCAAGTGTGCACCCTGGAATAGAGGATGATGTGTGCATCTGTGTGGTTGAGTAATGTGTGTCGGTGTGTGCGACATTTCCATGATAAAGCACCGCACGCCGATGTCGGGCTTTGCCCCTCACCTTCCGTGTGTCGCCGTCCTCGAACTCCGTTCTCTTCGGGAAAACAACAACAACCTTCGAGCTAGCAAGCTACACGCTGAAAATGGCGAGTTTTGAATAAAATTTGGATCGTGCAACAAGGCAGGCCTGCTCGGCTCTTTCGGGGGAATGATTGTAAAGATTTACAAAGAATACATTTACGGCATTTCCTCTCTAACTGGGACGATTCGGGACCGATTGGTGGGATGGCTGTGGACGAAGTACACACGGAGATACACTGGTTAGAGCAAATGAGGTTTAACCATGTATCCGCTAATTTAAATAGCCCACGTCACTGTATTGTGTCAACAGTTAACTTCATTTAATATTGTATGTGGCGTTTTCTTTTGCGGGGTGCAAATGTTCCACCAAAACAAGTTCCTTCCAGAGACTATTTAGCAGAGCCACCGTCACTGCGTCTGGAGCTTAGCGCCACCCAAAGACGATTGTGATTGGTTTAAAGAAATGCAAACAGAGTTTTTTTTCTTCTCCTAACCCAGAAAGTATGTGTGGTGTGTAGTGTGTGTAGTGTGTGTAGTGTGTGTGTGTGTGTGTGTGTGTGTGTGTAGTGTGTGGTGTAGCCAAAACTTACTCCACAGTGCTGTGAAGATAGGTCTGGCAATGTGAGCTTAGTGTCTGTGCTACCTGCAGGTCAGAGCCAGCAATGCGGACCAGCAGTGTAGAGTGTAAGTAAGGCCATCGGGACTCACCTCCACCTCCTCCACCTCAGACGCTCACACAATAGAGCCTCATTCTGCTGCCTGTCTCTGAGCCTCTTGTTTGCTCTGCCTTCCACAGGCCGCTGCACCCAGACCTAATCACTTCTGAACTAGGGGTGGGAATCTCTTGGCACGATACGATTCAATTCCGAGGCCAAAGATTCAATTCTAAACCGATTATCGATGCATCTCGATGCATACATTTTTTTTAATGTACATTTCCATACGTGATTTTTAAAAATATACATATAAATCTGAGCTTGCTATATATATATATATATATATATATATATATATATATATATATATATATATATATATATATATATATATATATATATATATATATATATGACTGAGACGCACCACTAGTGTCCTTGCTTAGCAGTGCCTGACTTTTTGCTAGTAGCTAACAATGGAGCTATGGCTAAACTTTGGCCTTCTTTAGCATAAACAAATTAACTCACTAAGAACCTGTGAACCACAATCCCAAACTGGCAGTTTGATTTTCTGTGTACTGAATTGTTTAACTTAAGTAAACTTTGACTTTTATGCACATCATGTCTTTAGTTTTTCTAAAGTTGTACTATAAAAAAATCCCAATATATCGCCTTACGCACAGTGTCGATATATATTGCAATATATTGAATCGTGACCCATGTATCGTGATACGTATCGTATCGCCAGATTCTTGCCAATACACAGCCCTAATTTATATATATTTTTTTTCTTTCTTTTTTTCAATTATTAACTTATCTGAATCAAGCATCGAATCGTTCTAGAGAGAATCGCGATGCATGTAAGAATTGATTACTTTTCCCACCCCTAATCTGAACCCTTCAGATCATGGGGCAGGGCAGGCTCTCTTGCCCCAGGATCAGAGAGAATTCATGAGTTTCATCCAGTCTTGGATTGAATCTGTATCCATGAGCTCTAACAAATGTGTTTAATGTTTCCTCGTAAAACATTTGCAAACATTTTTTAAATCCTGCATTGTTTACGTCCATGTTAACTATAGCTTGCAGTCCTTGTCTTCAGTGCCTTTTTATTGGCGCATTGCTGCATGTCTTGTACCAGTAGATCATTGATCATTGTAGACCTGCAGATCATCCACCTGTAGATCATTAGTGTGAAACCATTGGCAGGGTTGTGCACCGCATCACCTGCGCGCACCAGGAATTCTCAACTGCACACAGACAAACCAAAAGTGGACCCACTCATAAAAGAAACCGCTCCACTAGAGGTTGAGAACTCCACAGGGATCCTTTCATTTATATTCCCTGCAGTAACTGCATTTACTTTGATAGATGTGTGTTACTGAAAATGAGAAGACTCCAGAGTCTTTCTTCGACTTTGTTAGGGTTGTCTTCACCATCAACAATCTGCGGCATCTCCGTAGCCGTTCTAGCCCCGACATGTACCGTATTTTCCGGACTATAAGTCGCATCAGTCAAAAAATGTGTCATGAAGAGGAAAAAAAACATATATAAATTGCACCGGAATATAAATCGGAATAAATTTTTTTTTATTCATCTGTCAATTACACAATAGCACACAGAACAACAGGCTGAATACGGTAGGTGTCCGTTATGTTAACGTAACACATTAACAGTTATTCAACTATACAATAGCACACAGAACAACTAGCTACCAGGGCGTGGAGCATGGATGTATTAAAAGGCGTGGAGACGAAACTGCACCGTTGACAAGCCCCTCCCAACTCGTTCCTCCAGCTCTGGCCATCTCGCTTTCAGCCCGCGATTAGCCGATAAGCTTTCTTTGTTTTCTTCATTGCAGTAAGAGTCACCTTTTCGGCAGTCCCTCACAAGTTTCTCCTTCATTTCAAACTTTCTTTCTGCTGCTCGATTACCGTTTTCGGCTGCCTATTTTACTACCTGCAGTTTGTTATCTCTTTTCTTTCTCAGTTGTCTTTAGGAGCAGCATTCTAGTTGTCACAAGCCTAGAGCGCCCTCTCGCGGCTGTAGACGGTAATGTTTTCAGTATGAATTAACATGTAAAAACATGTTAAATTATATATATTTTGATAAGTCGCACCTGACTATAAGTCGCAGGACCAGCCAAAGTAGGAAAAAAAAGTGCGACTTACAGTCCTACAATACGGTAGTCCTTATTTTTGAGGAGCCGCACATCGGCTATGGCGTAGCTACGGCGGCTGGGTACACAGGCTCTGTAGCTATGGAGTAACTCCTTAATGCACAACTGTATGTGCAGCTTGATGTATTGCGTTGCATCAAAAGTTGAGTCAGGTTCAACTTGTTTGTCGTCCATCAAATGGTTGAGTTTTTTTCTATTTTGAAGTGCTCCGTGTCATGAAATAAATGAGTCAGCTGGCTTTTTTGACACGCTTGTATGTGAAAAGCTACTTGGCAATTAGGGCTGCTCTACTATGGAAAGAGACATAATCACAATTATTTTGGTCAATATTGAAATCACGATTATTTAACACAATAACTCATGGACTTTTGGAAAGACGTTGCATTCATTGAACTTCAAAAAAAAACAGTGACAACTGAATTTCCTCTCCCCTTTCTTTGCTCAGCAAACGCTGCTTCTCTACCTCCGCCATCTTCACCCGCGCTGCTTTTGGAATGCCACCAGATACCGTACCAAACAGGACCTCGCTGCCTATTGGCTGAGTTAGTTTAGCCTCCGGGAGGGGCAAGAGAGCGCGCGTCATTCAGAACACGATACGAAATAGGAGTTTACTTGCAAAACGTAATGTGGTCGATCGCATTATTTTTGTGATCGTTAGGAGGCGAAATTGCAATCAGAATTTAATTAATTTGCACAGCCCTGTTGGTAATAAACCTGTTTCTGATGTTGGTCTGAATGTGCAAATGATCATTCTTTTTTTTTTTTCTCCAACCGCACGTATGCACGGCTTCCACTGTCGGATCATATTCATCAACCTATTATTATGATGGATGAGCTCCCCCACATCCCCATTCTTGCCTCACATTTGCGACAGTATTAACATAATGGGACCTGTTAGAATGCAAGACGTTTGCCAGTGCTTACCTCCCCCCCTCACCCCCATCCCCCCACCTCCTAACCACTCATGCCCTTTGTAGTTTCACCCCCACAGCCTAACCAGCCAGAGCATTAATTATCTGCTGAGGGCACATTGTTGTGTCTTATCTCGCTCCGACATGAGGACTCGTCAGACAGTCGCGTGACATGTTTTTTGGGAAGGTCATTTCTCAAAGAGCAAAAACAAATGAGAGTGACATCCTGTGAAAGGCCATGCTATAACACGAGATCTACAGCTGACACTTTTACAAAAGTCATTGTATCCCAATTACACAACTACAGCTCTGTGGTGCTCCTCATGCAGGGCCCGGTCAACATATGCAGAGCACACACAGGCAGCATGGCTCCGTATGCTGGACCTTGCTGGATCTCCACAGCGCTGCAGGGGAAGGTCTGGCTACATCACACACACATTCTGGGATAAACAAAAAACGCTTTTTTTAGTTGTTGTGAGTTGCGTTTCTTTAAAGCAATCACAACCGTCTTGGGCGGCGCTAAGCTCTGGACGCAGCTAGGGCTGGGTACCGAATTCGATACTTTTTAGGCACCGACCCATAGACAGTATATAAGAATGGACCAACAGATCCCGTTGCTCTGGACGGAGACCAGTCTCCAACTGAGAGAGACGACGTAAATGTGACGTGAGCAACGTTACTGAAAGTTGTAAGTCTTCTGGTAGCTGTGCCAAGAGAAATCTCAATCATTCCCAGTCTTGCAGAGACGGAGAGCGTAGGTATATGTAAGGAGATAACATGGGCACAGGCTAATTATTGCTAACTAAAATGCTAGTTAACATTAGTAATTAAACAGCTCATGTAAGTCGAAACTGCCTGCGAGCTTCTCCTGTACTGTACGTTAATTCCTCTACTGTGTGACACAATCGTTAGCCTATTTTTACAAAAACGTCTGCTACGGAGCCATAACGTGAGGTACAAGGTAATGGAGCCTTTTATACATTGTCGTGTTTCTTTAGAAATGAACAATGGACAAATAGAGTCTTTAAACGCTTCAGATGTAAAGTTATTCACTGTCAAGTGACGTCAAAATGAATGCTAGTCAGTGGAATGCGAACGGGAGGTGATCTCTTTGTAGCATCAACATGGCGCCATAGGAGGTTCGAGTTCTGAAGCGAAACCCCCTTGCACCGACCGCATTGCCTCTGAAGCATCGAGTATCGGAAAACGCCTCGTCATTCAATACCCAATTTCAATACCTAAGGAGTAGATCTCATCAGCGTCAGTGAGCCAGTCAGCGTGCAGCATGCTTCTACGCAGATCTAATAATGTATGTGATTGGCTGGCTAACGTCACAGGTTGTAGAGACACGCAGGAAAAATTCTACGTTACACAGAGACTGGACTCACATAGGAGCTGAAAAATAAGTCAAAAGATTTGTGCAGTATTGTGCAATGTTGTAATTTCTTTTTGTTTTATAAAATTGGTATCGAAAAAACGTATCGTTTAAGAACCGGTATCAAAGTCAGATGTTTTGATCGATACCCAGCCCTAGACGCAGCGACGGTGGCTCTGCAAAAGAGTCTCTGGAAGGAACTTGTTTTGGTGGAACGTTTGCACCCCGCAAAAGAAAACGCCACATACAATATTAAATGAAATTAACTGTTGACACAATACAGTGACGTGCGCTATTTAAATTAGCTGAGACATGGTTAAACCTCATTTGTTCTTACCAGTGTATCTCCGTGTGTACTTTGTCCACAGCCATCCCACCAATCGGTCCCGAAACGTCCCAGTTAGAGAGGAAATGCCGTAAACATATTCTTTGTAAATCTTTACAACCATTTACTAAAAGAACCAAGCAGGTCTGCCTTGTTGCACGATCCAAATTTTCTTCAAAACTCGCCATTTTCAGCGCGTAACGTTGCTCGAGGTTCCGGTTAATGTTGCTCGATGCTACCGGAGTTTCAAGTTAACACAAAGAAAGAGAGGAAAAGTGAGGGACATCTGGCCGAAAATTAAGGACATCTGGCGGAATTTCCAGCGGCATCAGAACTATCCTGCAAATGAAAGGTCATCGATATAGTAGCTTGACCTTAGTCTATGTCGACTACATTTCCGGGATAGTTCCGGTCCAGTCGGAAATTCTGCCGGATGTCCCTAATTTTCAGCCAGATGTCCGTTACCTTCCTCTTTCTTTGTGTTGGGGTTCTAAACTCTATGGTTAACCGCTCCTCAGATCTCTGCAGGGTAAATCCAGACAGCTAGACTATCTGTCCAATCTGAGTTTTCTGTCGCACGACTAAAACAACTTTTGAACGAGCACATCTTTCACCAAAACAAGTTCCTTCCAGAGGCTATTTAGCAGAGGCAGTAACGGTGACAATTGTGATTGGCTTAAAGAAACTAGAGCCCGACCGATATATCAGCATTTTCCAAACTATCGGTATCAGCATATTTATAATGGCCGATAAATGAATATTTAAAAAAATTAAATAAAAACGGACGAAACACCCTTCAATCATGTTCTGAGTGTTGGCGTTGTGTAGTTTGTCCACCAGAGGGCGCTCTACAACGTCCCTGTTGGCAACACCCTTTGATTTTGTTGTTGTTGTTATTGTGTATGTTTTTGTTCAAAGGACTTTAAGTTTCATATCTTAAGTTTGTATTTTTATTCATTTAATTTATCAGAACTTTAATATATTTTGGTGTTCCTCTGCTCTGTTGTGACAATTAAGCAAACAAGTTTATTTTTAAACTGCATTATCATTATTTTAGTGAGGACTCATTAATAACTAATGTTAGGGAAATCTGTTTATGTTTTGTTACGCGTTTCTGGATTTTTTATTTTTAAATAATATATATCGTGTATATATATATGTCGGATTTTTAAAATCGGCAAATATTTGTTATATCAATATCGGCCTTAAAAATCCATTATCGGTCGGGCTCTAAAAGAAATGCCAACAAATCGGAGCACGTTTTTCTCCCATCCCGGAATGCTGTGGGGACTAGCCGGACCCTCCTCCGCAGCGCTGTGGACCCTGACTCTAGCTGTCGATATGTGTCTGAGTGAGTGAGCAGAACACAGATCACCCCTCCATCATGAACCCACCCTACGCTTCACACAGCTCGGCACTTAAATGTGCATTTACGTTAAAATAATGCGCGAGAGCAGGCTGAGTAGTTGTTGACAGGCTGATTAGATTAAGTGCGTGTGTCTGCCTTTTTGTAAGGAGGATACATATTTCTTTACCTGTGGAGGTGAGGGGAGCTTCAGATTCACGTGTCTAGTGGGAGAATGGTCTTGGTTATAAAGTGGACGTTGTTATGCAGGAGAGAGCGGTTCACATGGAGACCTTGAATGTGTAACAATGAGTAATCGTGCAGGCAGCAGGTGCAGCGGAATAACCAGGTTCTTATGTGCCCTGCGTCCTCTTCTGCAGTCATCCATCGCCACTGTAAGCCCCGTCCTTACCCGGCTTTCTCATTTAACCACGGTTTCAAATTCACCCCATGGCCATTGGATTGTTTTTTTTTTTTAAATTACCCTCATGTCCCTGTTGGCAATCACATCTCCAGCCTTTGCATTGAATATAGATTGCAAACCAGAGAAGGCGGACAAGTGACACGCTGCTGCAAAAAACGTGTGTGTGTGTATTCTCGTTTAACTACATTCGTGGGGTCCAAATACCGGGAATACAGTATACTTGTGGGGTCCGGACAGCTTTGTGGGGCCAAAATGCTGGACCCCACAACTTTAAAGGGCTGTTTGAGGGTTAAGACTTGGTTTTAGGGTTAGAATTAGGTTATGGTTAGGGTGAGGGTGAGGGTTAAGGTTAGGTATTTAGTTGTGATGGTTAAGGTTAGGGTAAGGGGCTAGGGAATGTATTATGTCAATGACATGTCCCCACAAAGATAGTGAAACGTGTGTGTGTGTGTGTGTGTGTGTGTGTGTGTGTGTGTGTGTGTGTGTGTGTGTGTGTGTGTGTGTGTGTGTGTGTGTGTGTGTGTGTGTGTGTGTGTGCTCGCAGCAGCAGTAAGTCTTGTCATGGTTGACTTCGAAGAAATCACACTTCTCACAGTATAAAAAATCGTGCATTGGGTATTTTTGGCATTACTGTTTTCTGTTTTTACTCGAAAACATCCCACCGCTTTTCTTTTTCTCTTCGAGCCATCTTTGCCACGGTGAACTTTCATCAGCACGTCCTTTTGGATTATGTGGGTAGGATGACAAGAACTTTTATTATACATTTGTCATTTTTTGTTCTCAAACGGTATCCGTAAAAAGAAAGAAGCAATGGCCTCGGAAGGAGAACAGCCGCTCACACGCTTCATCCTGGTGATTAACACATTTAAGAGACCTTTTGTGAATTCTTCTCTTGATTCTAATTGAAATCCTTGCCCTTTCCTCTCACTGAATGTAGAAAGGTGTCCGTGGAGGTTAAAAAGTTACACCTACGGGGTTTAAACTTAGAACACTCTGCAAGATTTCTCACAATAGAATGCTGAATAGAAACGGCCTAAGTTCAAGTAGTTAATTACAACCTTTTATATATAAAAAGCTGTGAAACTGTAAACCCGGATGAACATTCTAGACCGTTTCACCTTTATGTATCTGATATCTACTCAGCAGTGGTGGAAAAGTAAAGGTACTACTACCACACTGTAAAAAAATACTCTGTTACAAGTAAGAGTCCTGCATTAAAAATGTTACCTGAGTAAAAGTCCTGCTGGGTACCGAGTTCCATACTTTCGGCGCTGCCCGAATTGCCTCCTTAGTATTGAGTTTTGAAAAATGCCTCGTCATTCAATACCAAATTTCAATACCTAAGGAGTAGATCTCATCAGCGTCAGTGAGCCAATGAGCATGCAGCATGCTTCTACCCAGATCTAAACATGCTGATGATTGGCTGTCTGACGTTACACGTCATAGAGGCACGAAGGAAACTCTATGCTATGCGTCATGTTGTAATTTTTTGGTTGTTAAAATGGATTTTATAAAATTGGTATCAAAAAAAGTAGCGTTCAGGAACCGGTATCGAAGTCAGGGTATTGGTATCTGTGCTGGTATCCATTTTTTCTTTTTTTTAAAGATACCTAGCCCTAAGTAAAAGTAAGTATCATCCAGAAAATATACTTAAAAGTATTAAAAGTAAAAGTAAGTAAACCGTTCTGTCAATCAACAGTGTGTTTTTAATTAACGTTGTTTGGTAGTTTAATTAAATAATAAAACATCGTATTTTATAAACTACATGTGTTTTGTGTGCAAAAATCTGAATGTGTAAAGTAAGTAGTAACTAAAGCTGTCAGATGAATGTAGTGGAGTAAAAATTACAATATTTCCCTCTGAAAATGAGCGGAGTAGAGGTAGAAAGTGGCGGGAAAAGAAAAGACTCGAGTAAAGTACAAGCACCTTGAATTTGTTCACAAGAACAGTACTTGAGTAAATGTACTTAGTTCCATTCCTTTAGTGCTACTCAGGAAACCTCCCTTTTACTATCTAGGAAGGTAAAGGAGCCTGGTGCAGGACCTGATTCTTATCGGGGCCGTTTTTGGGTCGGCCTTTCCCTCCCCTACTCGCCACCGTGTTTGTTTTCAGCAGGGTGAATAGAGGATGCTGGTCAAATACACCCACTTCTGAACCAGACGGGGAACAATGGGAACATTGTGCAGTGGTGGAGTTGCTGTGGCTCCTTGACCACCTCTCGTTTGCTCGCTTTCTGTAGACAGCCGAGATTGCTAATAAATCTCGTCGGGAGTGCCTTTAGTCACAGGAAGAACTCAAGTGTAAATGCACTGGCGTGCATCCACGTCTCCTCTCATTGGTGCGTTTGTTTGTTTTTACCTTTGCCCTGGAAGTTAGACTCATACTTGTCTCAGGGAGGGGGCATCGTGTCAGCATGTTTTTCCACCTCAGAGAGTGATTCAATTTAATTTAGGCTTTGTAGCCTTGAAAACGCCATTCATCTTTTTCCTTTTTTATAGATTATTTTTTTTTTGCCTCTCATTTTTCTCCATAACACCGCCAATGCTGGGTGGCAGCCAGGCACGGTGAAACACAGACTGCAATCGGATGGAGTGCAAGGCTCCCAGACGGACGTGAGCAGGGTGAAAGGATCGGGAGGCCCCCCCCTCCCCCGCCATGGCAGGCAATCTCCCCCGATAATGGAATGTGGCCGCCCTACAACATTCATAAATATTCAGATGAGGTGAAATGAGCCTGCCCAAGAGATTGTGTGGCGCAAGCTGTCAGTGGCATGAGCAGGAAGGACCAACATTGCTTTGTTGGTGTGCTGAAGGAAAGGGGCGAGGATCTCATTCTGCCATGTAGCGAGAGTCAAGAATGCGGGGGTGTTATTGTTTTTTTTTAAATAAAAACGGTGTTGAGCGGATTGGGTGAAAAACAAACATCCGTCCCAGCTCCAACAAGTGATGTACGGGGGCTGATTGAGGCCCCTTTTTTCCTCAACAATTAGCACACGCTGCAGTTTCCCCTCAAAGTACGTATGTATTAACATTAGCGCTGGAACAATTCCAAATGTTGCTGTACAATAAATTGTCTCAGAAATAATTGCGATTAACAACATCTTTTTCTCAGTCAAATTAAAAATTGTTTATTTACCTATTACTTTTTCAAACAAATTTTGAATGATAAATTGTCTCAGAAATAATTGCGATTAACAACATCTTTTTCTCAGTCAAATAAAAAATTGTTTATGTACTTATTACTTTTTCAAATACATTTTGAATGAATCCCAGGATACATCTTTTGGTCATTTCACTGCTATATGAGTCAGATAGTGTAACGATTTTCTAACGAGGCCTTTTTAAAGCGGCAGAAAATGGTCATCACTATTTCTACGTGGCCAAACCGTCTTCACTGCTTCTTTACTTACGTTTGTTTCTAACCGTACCCCCCCCAGCTTGTCATTGTTGTTGCATGTACAAGTTCCAACAACTAACAATTTAAATAATAATACAAAAATCTATAGTCCTCCAAAAAAAACACGAGCATGTTCAATTTCTCTGGCTTGGAGCAGCTAGTCTATATCGACGACGTTTCATTTCCGGGATTGTTCAGTTGCCGCTGGAAATTCCGTCGGATGTCCCTCATTTTCGGCCAGATGTCTGTTACCTTCCGCTTTCTTTTTGTCGGCATTCTAAACTCGGGTGGATTTCTGAGGACTATGGTTAACTGCTCCTCAGATCTCTGCAGGGTAAATCCAGACAGCTAGACTATCTGTCCAATCTGAGTTTTCTGTTGCACGACTAATGGTGCGTTCTTTTTGTTCACCGAAGTCGTTTTACGAGTCGTTTTCCGGAGTTACGACCCGGAAGTTGCAAAAAGAACACCCCCGAGGTCGTATTTAAGACTCGTCAAGTCGTCTGAACTCAGAGGACCCCGAGCTCACTTTCAAAGATGGCTACGTCGTGCATCACATGTAGTAAACATTGTGGTTTTCTACAATTTTAAGCACTTTTGTCTTTATTGTAACCAAATGAAGAAGTCGTACACATAGCGCTGTATACTGCTACCTATAGGCATGTCGCTACAGTCTTATTAGGAGTTAAATACCGCCTGATTAGTTATTTTGTAGCTTGTGCAGCTGAAATTGGCTAGAGACGCTCGGTTGCTATATGACAACAATGGCTTTAAGCCAAGTCTTGAGCAGAAAGCAGAGCAGTAGCCTAACGTTAACGTTAATCAAAACGTAATTTTCATGTATCAAACTGTGAAATATGTGTGTAATATTTCAATAACTGGGTGAATAGAATCCTAAATGTTACTAAAAATTTAACAAAAATCCATCTTTTCTCGAACTCGTAGTTTTGTGTGACAAAAAGAATGCAACAACCCGCGGTTATTCGTTTTTCGACACTGATGTGACGTCACGCTCAAGCTACTAGTCGCGATTACAAGACAAAAAGAACGCACCATAAAACAACCTTTGAACGTACACGTTCCACCAAAACAAGTTCCTTCCAGAGGCTGTTTTGCAGAGGCACCGTTGCTCCATCCCGCGCCTAGTGCCACCCAAGACGGTTGTGATTGGTTTAAAGAAATGCCAATAAACCAGAGTTTTTTGTTTTTCTCCCATCCCGGAATGCTGTGGGGACTAGACAGAACTTCCTCCACAGGGCTGTGGAGGAAGGTCTGGCAGTGCGAGACTAAGGCAGCTACAGCCCAGGATGTTTGGAGTTGCAACGGCAACAAGTGACAGCTTTAGCTCAACAGTCCGACCGATAATAACTTACACTATTACGATTTGGCATATCTTAACAAAATCAACCGAATGATGGCAATAATTGCAGTTACACAAAGAAACCGCGATTTTGTAAAAAAAATTGCAATAAGACAATTATGTTATAATTGTTACAGGCCTTATTTAGTTCAGAAACGCTATCGCTGCAAGTCATGGATCAATAATGGAATCCTAATGATTAAAATACTAAGTGCAGCTGGAAAACAGTCTCGTTAATAGAAGCAGTTAAACACCGGTTTAATATTTGTGCTGATATCTGTCGTCTCAACCCGTTTACATGGAGCTCAGTTTGGTGCTGTTGAGCAAACACGATCTTTATCTAATATTATCACAGCACTATCAGCACAGTTGGCTCTGGTATTAAACATGTGGAAGGCATCTCCTTTTGTTGATCCTCCTCAAATATCAGTGACATTATAGTAATAGAACTGAAATTAAAATTAAATTAAATGCAATGGAAGATTAGATTTTCTCCTCAATGGGTAAAATACAGCTTAAATCAAATTAATGAACTTCCATTTTAGAACACCTGGGGGGAGAGGGGAGAGGACACAACCACTAACTCTGCCTCTTTGGCCACAATAGCATCTGACTTTATAGAACTTCCGGTCTGTTAGAGCTTCTTCCTGTCAGGGCTTCTCCTCTGTTTTCCGTCAGACATCAGTAGATGTAGGAGTCTGATTGAGCGTGGAGGGAGCATGGCTTGTCGTGCAGTTAATTGGCCTGTGCGGCACCTCTTCTTTGAATCTTTTATTTATACCCACGCAGCGCCAAGGACAAACATCAATGCATTATATTCAGGCCATCAGCAGAGACGAGAGCATATAAATGTTCAACTATGTGACCTTTGCCCACAATTTTCAATACCTCCATGTTAATAAAACATCTTTTAATATCTTAACAGCTATCACATTGATTGCCATTCCATTTTGCACAGACATTCATGGTCCTCAGCGAAATCTTACAGATTTTTTGGTGATCCCCTGACTTTTCCTCTAGCGCCACCATGAGGTCAAACTTGTAATTTGTCCAACACTTACAGGACCAAAACTAATGAGTTTCCCAACAGCCTCCGCTGTACTTTATTTTTTAGTGCTGAATAATGATGCATGCTAATGCACGTAACTAAAATAGTGAAAATGGTAAAAGTTCCATCAGCATGTTAGCATGCTGACGTATTTTGTAGGGCTGGGCGATAGGGAGAAAATCAGATATCACGATATTCTTGACCAAATACCTCGATATCGATATTGCGGCGATATTCTAGGGTTGACAATTGGTGCTTTAACAAAATATCTCCACACTTCGATTTTAGATAAATAATCATCAGTAATGTGGACATAATGTCTAAGTGGGCAAAAGGCAAATAATAGAACAGCTAGAACAGTCTAAATTCAGATAACTACATCACTTTACTGTAATGCAGCCTTTAAAACCAGGAAAAGACAACACGTATGTCATATCAGGATATTACGATATCCAAAATCTAAGACAATATCGAGGCTCATATCACGATATCGATATAATATCGCTATATTGCCCAGCCCTAGCATTTAGTACAGCATCACCGAGCTGCTAGCATAGACTTGAAAAAACATCATTTCCGTTTTTGCCGTGGGGGAAAACAAACCGCTCAAAATAATGAGCGTAGACCTTGTTAGCGGTTCATTTTTACTCTTTGTCATATTTACGATTGTTTTTTCTTGCTCGGTACAATGCCGAAAAGTTGCTGTGTGGCATTCTTCACATCACAACGAAACAAACAAACGCCGCTCCCTGATATTTTGTGATGTAAAGCCAATCCCACAAAGCCACTGGTGAAAACATGGTGAGCCTCCGGGGACCAGTGATTCTTCGTGTTGCTCCGCGAGTAGATTCCTGTGCGATATAGCACATCGCCGAATGTAGGCTAACGTTAATACAACGAACGTCGCTGCTACAGTTGCAACTCTAACAGTTACCTGCAATTTATTCATTTAACATGCTAAGACATACTAGTCTTTGATATTAACGTGTGATAACAATAGACGGTTTGATAATACAGTCAAATTGAATCATCTCAGATTAGCTAATGGTTAACGTTAGCTGTCTCTTACCCGGAGGCTCAATCGGGTAACGTTAACGGAAAAAAATGTTGGGAAGCGACACCTCTGGCCATTCCGTTGGCTCGTTTGTCCGGTCACTTATAATGTACGGACAATCCGACCCAATATGGCATCGTTTTCTTTTTTTATAATGGGTTAACGCTATGTTATCCGGTCAGGGGGAAAGGATTGTTTTCCCCCTCACGCCGACGCCCCAAGCTATGCCCCCCCCCCCAGGTATGACGTTTCACCGACCAAGGGTATTGCTGTAGACACAGCTGTTACACATGTGGTTGTGAACCCCCCCCCCCCCCCATTGGATAGCACTTTTGGAACTATTGATTGACCTTTCATCCTTTACGCTATGAATGTTTATTGCGTGTTAACTTTTTGCCTTACGGCTGACTGACCTGGCCAGTAACTCGACCCCTTACTAGTTCTGTGCTATTTATGGGACCTCAAACATCCAGGAACACATAGTGGCCTCGTTGTTAATAATATTGCATATTTAATTGCCATCTGAAATCTGACCTGGAATGCGAGGCATTTCTATGTCCTGACCAAAGGAAGTGGCTTTGCTGAAATAGCGGCTAAGAATTGTGGTCGTGTGGAAAAGCAAGCCATAAGACTGGACAATTCAGAGTACTTGTGTATAGTGTGTGTGTGTGTGTGTGTGTGTGTGTGTGTGTGGTTATGTGAGCTGAGGAGGGGGATATTTTGAATGATGTTTCTGCAGACCACACTGTGGTGTGGCTGTTCTTCTGAACCTCGCTTTAGATTATATGTTTAGTCAAACAGCCTCAGCAGCTCTGCGTCTAGCATATCCCGAATTCCTTCCAAGGCAAACCATTGCTTAATCTACGAGTGAGCAGCTATTTCATCAAGCAGCTCAAAAAAAGGAAAGAAAAATCCAAAGAGGCAAGATAAGAAAAAAAAAAAAAAAAAAAACTCATTCCATTTTCTTATTTTGTCAGAAAGTCGCCCCACTGTGGCACAAGAGTCGTTGTGTGCTGGCACCCAGATAAAGCGGATCAGCTGGCATAGAAGAGGCGTCTATGCCCAATCTCGGTTTTGCCCTCCCCTACAGTGTTTTGTTATTAACTATCTACTCTGCCTGCCTGCTGTAGGGAAAGCAAAAGAGCCAGAAGGAGGATATGAGAGAGAGAGAGAAAGAGAGAAAGAGAGGGAGAGGGAGAACAAGCTGCCAAGTGAGCCAACATGCCACTCGATCAAGGACGTTGACTCCTTTGACTGAGGACACCGTTGGTCGTGTGTGTGTGTGTGTGTGTGTTTGTGTGTGTGTGTACACGGGGCAGAAGGCGTCAGAGCCTTTGGGTCATTCCTCTGTGTGTTTATTTTTAGTTGCTAGCCACTATAACTGGGCAAATCCTGAGGCTTAAACCATCAGGGGGGCCCATAGTTAGGAGACGAGGAAAAACCGGCCAAGCAGCAGCTCTTTGGCTGGGCCGATCAGTGGCTCCCGTTGCATAGTGATGGGTCAGTAGTCACTCATTAGCTGATGATGGCTATCGGACAAGGGGATTTAAAACCCGCTTAAAAACCTATTAGGCAAATGCACTTTTGACCCTCATTGTATTCCATGCAAAATGCATTCATATCTCCCAATTCATAATATTGTTCTCATTCACTCGGAGTCATTTCAAAGTGCAGAATGTAAATGCGATCCGTTGCCAGGGATGTGATGACTCATGTGATGCGCTCTTGAGTTGCTCCACTGATCAGATTAACTCCTCAGCGGAGGCTCCAAACAAAAGCTCGGGGAGCATCCACAGACTCGAAAATAGAGGGCAGAAATACGAGCTGCCGACTCTTAGAGTTGCGATTTCACAGTGTTGTGACTTCTGAAGAAACCAGATTTCTCGCATTGCAGATCACGACTTTGATTGATGTGTGGAAGAGAAGTTGGCGAGAACAGGGCAAATAAAAGGAAGGAAAAAGAAAAAAGGAAAGGAAAAAAAAAAAAACTCTTTCAGTGCAACGGACAGGAACAAGATAACTGTGGAATGAAAAAGCTGCGGACATAGAGGAGGGTAAAAGGAAGATAGGCAGATCGTAGAGGTGCTGAAAGCTCTCGGTGGTGCCACAGTGCGCGCTGAGTGACGGCATATCGGATAGCAGCCGGATCATGGCGCCCTTGCTGAACTCCTCTGCCAGGGGGCTGTCAGCCATAACTGGAGAAGACACTATTGCGTGTGCACATGAATGCGATGCCTATGTATATTTGTATGTGCATCCGCAGGATGCCGCTGGCTACCACTACCCCCCCGGCTGTATATGGGGGTAAAGATATGGCCGCGTCGCTGAGGCAGCATCTAGAGCACAGACTCTCTTCTCCACTCTGAAGCCTTTTTGCAGGCTGTCAGCTTTCGGGAAGATAACTGATCTGCAACAACAGCAGACGGTACACATGCAATATACTTTAAAACCCTACCACAGCGCCTCGCGGCAGAGGCGGTTGCTTACCCTCCTCCTCCTCTCTGACGCATGGTCTTAGACAGGTGTTGGAAGCGCTCGGGAATTTCGGAGCAAATGTCTCAGCCACACGCTGAGTGCTGTGCGCTGTTTGTGGAGGACTTTTTGTAAAGACCTTTTGTTCGGCACTACAAAAAGTACCACGTACCTAAAAGACGCTCTCTTGAGCTTGTCCCCAGAAGCTTAGCAACTTTTTTTTTAGCATTTAGCGTCAAACATTTGTACACACATGAAATAATTCTCCCATTAATGTCAGAGTTATATGCGGTCCTAAACATTTCTATCAAATTTACACTTGTCTCTGACACATTTTTCATTTTCATAAGCACACAATGCCGCATTGGCAGATACAGGTAATTATATATATATATATATATATATATATATATATATAATCGTAGGCCTTACATTGCCAACTATTTTGATAATCGATTTGAGTAATTTTTCATGAAATATTCTGATGCTGGAGACATTCATTGTGTTTTATGACATGACAGAGCTGCAGAGATGAATCGATTAGTTGTCATCTATTAAATGAATCGCCATTTTTAGTTATTTTTGTATGGAAAAAAGGTTCACATTCTCCGATTCCAGCTTCTTAAATGTGAATATTTTCTAGTTTTTTTTATTTTCCACTCCTCTGTGACAGTAAACTGAATATCTTTTGAGTTGTGGACAAAACAAGACATCTGAGGACGTCCTCTTGGGCTTTTTCTGACATTTTCTAGACCAAACAACTAATCGATTTAATTTGAGAAAATAATCAACAGATATACTGACAGTGGAAATAATTGTTAGTTGCAGCCGTAACCTTCATGGTAGCACAGGGGTGGGATGATAATTGCTATAATTATGTATCTAAATAAAAACACACGGTAACGGGCTTAGCGCATTTAACATTTTTATCACAATAGCTGTCTTGGGCCATCAAGGGGAGCACTTTATTCTCTGCCACTCGCCTACAACACCGAAGCAAAAGCATAAATTATCCATGGAAACATTAGACTTTCATTTGCCGGTGTGTTTTAAATCCATTTTCGGATTGACGAACTTTAAAGATAATATGGAATAATGTCATTATTAATATACATTGCTGTGCTTACCTTCTGATGGCTGCATGCCAAAGATGAGTAAAAGCAGGGATGGGAACTCAAACGCATGCGTACATATAACACTGCAGTAGATACCTGTTTTCCCATTTCCTGTTCGGCCTCAACCTGCATCTTTTTGTCGGGCTCTTTCTCTCTTCCTCTAATTTTCTTTATTTTCTCACATTCCCTGCTCCTCCTCTCTTTCTCCGCCACAACTGCCTGATACACTATTGACAGGGCCGAGGAAAACGGAATCTAATGGTGTGTATAATTCCAAAATGGTTTTCCGTAATTAAGTGGCGCCTTGACACTAATTAGTCCTAGCTGTTTGTAATACAGCCAGCCTAAATTCGTATGCAATGCCTTCTATTTAATTAACAAAATGGACTGATAAATAAGAAGCCAATTGCTGTCAGTCCTGCACTGCATCCTTTAACTCTTAAACCAGCTCCCCTGACCCTGAATCTCCCCTATTGTTGGCTAACGGCAGGCTAAACCGGGCACTTGGCCCATCGAGGGTCTTGCAGGGGGGGGGCAAGGTGGAGGGTGGGGGTGTGGCCTTGACCAACTGCCACTTTGCTCGTTTGAAAGCCATGATGTCTCTCTCTCATGGGTGGGCCAAATTCTCTGGGCGGGCAAAGCATAGAAAGGGGAGGTAACCTTGCTCCTTATGACCTCATAAGGAGAAGATTCCAGATCGGCCCATCTGAGCTTTCATTTTCTCAAAGGCAGAGCAGGATACCCAGGGCTCGGTTTACACCTATCACCATTTCTAGCCACTGGGGGACCATAGGCAGGCTGGGGGAACACATATTAATGTCAAAAAAAGACCTCATAAAGTGACATTTTCATGCCATGGGACCTTTAACAAGGTATCCAGCTAATTTAAATAGCTCACGTTCCTGTATTGTGTAAACCGTTAACTTCATTTAATATCGTATGTGGCGTTTTCTTTTGCGGGGTGCAAACGTTCCACCAGAACAAGTTCCTTCCCGAGACTATTTAGCAGAGCCACCGTCGCTGCGTCCGGAGCTTAGCGCCGCCCAAAGACGATTGTGATTGGTTCAAAGAAATGTAAACAACCCAGGCAGTTTTTTTTTCTTCTCCTATCCCAGATTGTATCTGTGGTGTAGCCAGACCTTCCTCCATTTGAAGTTAAAGCCCAGCTGTGCTTACAGTAAGTACAGTACAGCCTCGCGGAGCTGCTAGCATGGGGATAGAGTCTAATGGCGCTTTTCCATTACATGGTACCTACTCGACTCGCCTCGACTCTACTCTACTCTACTCTACTCTCCTCGCCTTTTTTGGTTTTCCATTACGAAAAAAAGTACCTGGTACCTGCTAACAGATACTTTTTTTAGTACCACCTCAGTCGAGGTTCCAAGCGAGCTGAGGCGAGCCGAAAAGGTGACGTGAAACCCTGCAGGCTGCTGACTGGTCGGAAAGAATCGTCACTGATCACTGCATTGCTAGCGAGAGACGGCATTTTTAAATAGTTTAGCCAGCGGTGTTTTTTTGCTGCCGGAGGCTCCACGCAGAGCTTTCTCCGTAGCATACAAGTGGCCTGATGTTTATACTGGTGCGCTGGTGTGTGCATGTGTGATGTGTGTGTGTGTGTGGGGAGCTGGTGAGCGAGGGAGAAGTGAGAGAGTGACGGCGATTATCTCTGCAGGGAGTAGCGACTCTAGAGTCATATATATGTGAGAGAAACGAAGTGTCTCCCCTGTTCTTTCTGACCACGGTGGGAAACCTGGAGCAGTAAACGTTATCTATCTCTTTGATATCATGTTGTTTACGGAGACGGAGAACCAGGAAATGAGTCGGGGAAAAGCAAGGGGGTAAGCTTCGCTTCAGAACTCGAGCCATCTATGGCGCCATTTTGTTGCTACCTGGCCATCACCTCCTGTTAGCATTCCGCTGACCGCCATTTTTTTTTTTACGTCACTTGACTGCGAATAACTTTACATCTGAAGCGTTTAAAGACTCTATTTGTCCGTTGTTTATTTCTAAAGAAACACGACAATGTATAAAAGGCTCCATTACCTTGTACCTCACGTTATGGCTCCGTAGCAGACATTTTTGTAAAAATAGGCTAACGATTGTGTCACATAGTAGAGGAATTATCGTATAGTACAGGATAAGCTTGCAGGCAGTTTGGCTTACATGAGCTGTTTAGGTTTAATTACTAATGTTAAATATCTTTTTTTTTTATATATTTTTCCTTTTTTCTTTTTTTTTTCCTTTTTTTTCTTTTACTATTTCCTCCTCTGTAAGATTGGGAATGATTGAGATTTCTCTTGGCACAGCTACCAGAAGACTTCCAACTTTCAGACACGTTGCTCACGTCACATTTACGTTGTCTCTCTCAGTAAAGCCGGCCATCACCGGAAAAGTGCTTCTAATATCCTTCACTGGTCTCCGTCCAGAGCAACGGGGTCTGTTGGTCCATTATATACTGTCTATGGGGAAAAGCCATTAAAGCAACGCTACTAAGCCACGCCCACGGCAGTCGCTATGACGACCAGCCACGCTGAGGCGGTACTAAAATCTGCAATGGAAAACGGACGCACAGCGCGTCGAGGCGAGTAGAGTCCAGCAGGTACCATGTAATGGAAAAGCGCCATTAGCCAGGTTATCAAGGTCACATGCAGAATAACCTGTGAACACTGAGCTGGGTGCCATTACAGAATTAAAATTTTTTTTTTTAATAATTAGTTTATTTGTAGACATACAAACCTGTGTTTTGACAGATTTTCAATTGGAAAAAGAGGGAGTCAGACATAGGCCTCTGCCTCCGCTTCACAGCCACCCTTTTTCTTTATATCTCTGCTCTCTTATTCTCTTTCTTTTGTGCTTATTGGCTCTCTGTGCACACATCGCTCAGTCTCACCTTGCCTTTCTGTCTCCCTCTCTCTCTCTCAACTCCCCTCCCCTTTCTCTCCTATCTTTTGCTTCCTACCTTTCCCCTCATCTTTTTTCTTTTCTTTCAGAGGTTAAGCTTATGGCCACCTCTGAGGTAGGCTCGGCTCTTGACATACAGTACACGGCCTTTTCACCATTTGTCTCTAGAGACGCTTCATCTCCGAGACCTCTCCACCTAAACCTGAAAACACTGCCGCGGTTTCTGTTTTCGGGGTTGAGCATTAACTTTGCCACGCTGCACCTGGCTGACGCAGTCGGCTGGTGGTTGGATTGGACGAACCTCCTCTGTGCGCGGGGGATGAATGATTCCTCCCTCCTTTATAGTTAATAAACCAGCGTGAATTCTCCAGCAGTCCCCCGATGCATTAACCCAAAGTCATTTGTGCTATTTCTCCCCTACTATAATTAGACAAGGAAGCTCTCTACTCCCAATTTTTCTGCGGCGCTCAGACGAAGCACTAGGGGTCCCGCAGGATGCCGCTGGCTACCGCTACCCCCCCCACACACACACACACACACGCGCTGTATATGGGGGTAAAGATTTGGCCGCGTCGCTGAGGCAGCATCTAGAGCACAGACTCTCTTCTCCACTCTGAAGCCTTTTTGCAGGCTGTCAGCTTTCGGGAAGATAACTGATCTGCAACAACAGCAGACGGTACACATGCAATATACTTTAAAACCCTACCACAGCGCCTCGCGGCAGAGGCGGTTGCTTACCCTCCTCCTCCTCTCTGACGCATGGTCTTAGACAGGTGTTGGAAGCGCTCGGGAATTTCGGAGCAAATGTCTAGGGCTGTGCTCGATTGAAGCAATTCTTAGTCGACTAACACTCATTCAATTGTATCGACTAGTCGATTGGTTGATTTAATCAACAGATCTGTAAATCTGAGTTTCTCTGCAAAGAGTCATGCAAAAGGATGCATATATTGAATAAGATAATGCCTCCTTTGCATATTTAAACCCAACATTTCAGAAAACGTGTAATGCATGAAATAATTGCCTTAATGAAAGTAATCAAAGTAGGTTTCACGGTGCTACCTATTAGGTAAAATGTCAACCCTTAATTCTTGTGTTTACCAGAGATGCGCTCGTACGTTTCTTGGAAATGAGTCAAACGTGACTAATAGAACTAAAGAAATCTAAGTTGACTAAGACCAAAACGACCGATTAGTCGACTAATCGACTAAGAGGGAGCAGCCCTACAAATGTCTCAGCCACACGCTGAGTGTTTGTGGACTTTTTGTGAAGACGGTGCCTTTTGTTCGGCACTACAAGAAGTACCACGTACCTAAAAGACGCTCTCTCGAGCTTGTCCCCAGCAGCTTAGCAACTAGGATCTTATAGTTGTATTTTTTTGTAATTTATTTTTTATTTAATATTTTTTTTTATCAGTGAAGTTTTCACCCTAGTGGGGACTGGTTTTCATTTCCTAATTATTTCCGATGTGTGGAGGATTTGTGAATGTGCAGAAGCTGACCCTTCCTGCTGCACTCTCTGGCTGCCTCGCCGCCTTCGTTTCTGTTAGACCTGAGAGGCACGGGAGTGCACACATCACATCCTCAGGTCCTTGTTGACGTGGGCAGCCCGCCTGGGAGAGAGAGGTCAAGGATCGGTGCCACGGTGTAATGATGAAACGCGGCCAGCTCACATCGCAGCTGGGGAGCCTAGCGAGGTGACGGGCCAGCGCTGTCGATGAAAAGGCATCCCGCACAGCAACAACACATGGCACAGGGCTGCGTCACATTCCCTCAGAAGAATTCCTCGAACACGCTGTGCCCCTGTGTGTGCCTGCAGGCGCGCCGTCGTCCACGCTCTTACGTGGAGATCCTGAGGGATCCTCCCAGCTGGGGGCTGTGTGCCAACTGCCTGCCTGCCCCCTGCTGTACACTCACTGTCACAGTAGATACATCTTTCTTTTCAGTGGAGCGAGAGTCAGCTCTTTAAACTTTTAGTGCTTCTGCTTTTGGCCGGCAGTGAACATCACACCCTGAAGCATAAAGTGACACTCCACACAAACGGTTTTTATTTATATTTATTTGTTTTCTTTCTTTCACACCTCTCCTTATGAAAGATAGCTGCACTTTCGTCCTTCATAGAGAACGGCGGCTGTTGTCAGCTTGATTTCTTGCCGATTACATGGGATTGCGAAGTTAACGGCGGAGGATAAAAACTTTAAAATATACGATTGGAAACTTCTCAAACCGACCCTGCAGCAATCCACTTTTCTGGTGTCTAGAACTTTGCTCAGTATCTTACAAGAAGTCCAAAAAAAAAAAAAAATGCGCCGGCTGACGGTACTTTTGCAGTGATGACAGCACGTGATGTTGCACATTCACACCTCACCGGCTGGCTGCTGTGTTGTGAAGTTTAAACATTGCCTAGTTATATAATGCTTAATAAATCCTAGATTCTGCACATGAGGAAAAAAAAAAGTTTAGCTAGCCCTTAAATTGATGTACTGTAAATGATGCAAAGTGCCGGCATCGTATCAACTGTACCAGAAAATCCCATCAAAATGACATAATAAGAACGGTATTGTCATTTTGCAATGCAGTAGTACCAACAATATTAATCTGAGTCTTATGGATATAGGATGTCCCATTTTACACGGGTTTAAGCATAGAGACTGATTTTTCGTTTATTTCATCCACTTAGTTTTTTAAGAAAAACTGCTAGCTCCAAACTAACCAATAACCTGCCAAGCCTCTCCTCTTCAGGGATTCTAGGCCCAATTCTGGGATCAAACTTGTGCAATAAATGCAGCAACATAGTCCAGAGGCAAAACAGGCCCAGATGGCTGTGATTAGGAGGACTGGACCTGCGTAAATAAAGGCTGAAGGGATGATCAAACGTCCTGGGGGGGAGGAGGAGGAGGAGGAGGAGGAGGAAGAGAAGCAGGTCAGCCCGTTTTATTATTTTTAAGAATCCGGAGTTCTGCTTTGGAGAGCAAAGAAGAAAAAGAGGTGGGACACTGGGTTCAGGGACAGGTTGTTAAAGTCACTCCGATATCCATACCTCTCATTATCTTTCCTAGCAGACGTTGTGATCGCCCGGCCATCTGTGTTTTAATGATGCTCTCATAGCTACGCGAGCGCTGTCGTGCACTCTCCCTTACGTGAGGAGATAGCGTTGAGACGAGCCATGTGAATGAAATGTAATTAACTAAAGAGCTCGGGAGGAGATGCCTTGCGGGTTTTATGACGGGGCACCTTCCATCCTTTTAACTCCGGCTTTGTTTGATCGCATCAATGGAGAATGCCAAAAAGTGCTCAGTCGCACACATACACGCACGCCAATTTCCATATCGTCATGTCATTAAGCCCCTGCAGTTGGCGTCTCTTCTCTCCGCCCTCTCCCTAAACTCGGTAATGACAGCGGTGAGCAGACGGAGCTGTTGAACATCACCGACTACGTTTACAAGCTGTCAATTTTCGGGTTATGGTCAGGTTAAGGTCACTATTCGGGTTTCTGAAACATTCGGAATAACCCGTTTACATGCGTGAGCAGAGAGAGTTACTCCTGTATACATGGCATTTGTAATCAAATGGCAATATCCTGACGTAAACGGCGACGCACGGTTAGCGTCTGGACGTAGCCTACGGACAACCTTAAGACACAATAACTTTTCGGTCACCTTCTTATAAATCTCACTATCTCGGTACTTTCTGCCGTCAACAAAAGACATTATATTCATGGTTTTCACCACACTAATAAAGAAATTGGTTTCCTCCTTGCTCCAAAAGTGTGGTGCTGTGCTGCGTCTCGCCATGTTTACCTCTACTTCTTGTTTACTTCCGGTATACTGCACGCAGGTTTTCTGCATTGACATATATATAACTATGTTTTCTGGCACATACAAGAAGTTCCTCTACTCAAAAGACCAAGATTCCTTGCGAATAGAACATGCGCAGAACACAAATCAATGTTCCTTGTGATGGGATATGCCGATACGCGTTTACATGACCAAACTTTCGGGTTAGAAAAGGGGTAACCCAGGTAGCATATTCGGGTTTTTGCCGGTGTTTACATGGCCGTGCGCGACCGGGTTATTGCTAATATTCCGGTTTTGAACGGGTTATTGGCTGCATGTAAACGTAGTCCCCCTGACCGTAGTCCTCTCTGTCTGGCTTTGTAAACCCGTGCACGCAGTAGGCGACGGGACAGGTAGGCCGGCCTCGGTGGCATTTCCGTCACATCCACTTCAAAAAGGCCGGTGCGGTATCTGCACGCTCAGACCCTGTTGGGCTGAGAGACGACGCCGCCTGGCTGGCACGGCCCAGCCACTCTGCAGACAGCTTGTCAATATGCTGAGTCACTGGAAAGAGCTAGGCTGACAGGCCTTGGAGAGAGCAGCCCTCGCCGAGCGGAGCAGCCCGGGGAGGGGGGCGGAGGACAAAGGTGTAGAGCCACTCAATAGTTGTCATAGAGAAACGCAGGGATAGCTCAGAGGAACACGGGTGTCCAGCGCAGAGCAGGAGTATAAGGCATGACAGGTGATGAGCGTCAACATCTGGCCAGTCAGTGCGTGTTTGTCTATATATCAGCAGCTGCAGAGCTGTTCGTGGTGACACCAACAGCTCACTTACATTTCCATTTTAATAACATGACAGTTGTCAGTGGACGCGACCGTTAGCTTGCTGCTGTGGACTGCATGTGACAACAGCGTCCTTGAGAAGCATTTGAACCAGTCAGTCATTAAAATGTCCTACACTGTAGTCGTTTTGCGTCTTTATGGCCAATGTCTTATCTTTTTTATAGTCGTTTTTGTGTTTCTTTGTGGTCATTTGTCTCTTTGTGGTTATTTTGTGTTTCTTTGTGGTTTTGCGTCTCTTTGCGGTCATTTGGGTGTCTCTTTGTAGTCGTTTGGTGTCTCTTTGTGGTACTGTGTCTCTTTTGTAGTTCTTTTGTGTAACTTTGTAGTCCTCTTTTTGGTTTTGTGTCTCTTAGTGGTCATTTTGCATCTCTTTGTAATAGTTTGGAATCTCTTTGTGGTTTTGCGACTATTTGTGGTCATTTTGCACCTCTTGCGGTTGTTTTGTGTCAAGCAGTTATTTTTTTTGGGGGAGCATTTTAGGCCTTTATTTTTGCAGGACAGCTGAAGACACGAAAGGGAGAGAGAGGGGGGAACGACACGCAGCAGAGGGCCGCAGGCCGGAGTCGAACCCACGGCCGCTGCGTCGAGGACTAAACCCCTTATACATGGGCGCGCGCTCCACCGGGCGAGCCACCCGAGCGCCCGGCAGTTTAGTTTTGCGGTAGTTTTTAAGCCGAGGCTCTGTCCCCGGGGCCTAGGTGGTCAGGGGCTTGGAGGCTCCCACCCATTTCTTTACCCATTTCTGTAAAGATTTACTTAAGCCTCCAATTGGTGTGACATGTTCATGTAATCTAAAGGCTGTGTGACTGATGCGTCTCAAAGTGGGTTTTATGTTTTGATCGGGGGAACGCATGTATTCATGTAAGCACCTTCATCAAGGTTGTTGGGTATAATCCGATTCTAAGCAATGTCTGTTACCATACCTCATCTTTCCTCGAGAAAGCCTTAAAAAAGTCCAGTTTACTTCGCAGTGGGAGCAGTTTATCATTGGTGTGGAGCCCAGCCCACAGAGACAAACATCCCTCACACCTTGTCATTGGAAGGATCTGTCAGCATTTTCTCTCAACTCTGTCTCCTGAAGTCTCCCTCCGAGGGGGCTCCAGCTTTCTATTTATTCCCGGTGGTTCATTTGAGCTTAATCACATCGCGCCAACCAGCAGCCACCTGGGGACGGGCAGAATTAATGAGTGTGAGGGACGGCCAGCAGATGGATAGGGAGTGGGGAGGGGGGAGGGGGCTAGGAGCTAGGAGCGTGCAGCACACGCCTGCTGGTTGGAAAGAAACAAATCTGTCCCTCTCGACTTAGTCACACTCAGTAATGATGAAGATGGGCTGTCTGCAGTCGGAGTGATTGTCCTGAGTTGTCCACGCCTTTGAGAAAGTCTACAGAAACCCCTTAGGGCTCTGAGACTGCTGGCGTCTAATATCTGTCTCACTAGAAAAAGCACACTGCATAATGAAACATGAGCTGTCTGATACAGAGAGGGGTCACCACACCCAAGGGCCCAACCAGTCAGAGAGGGTCGCTTGTATGGTGTATTGTCCTTGATTATGTGTGGATATGCTCTCTAGTAAAACACCAAGATCCCTGGTTTGCTTACAGACCAAGGGACTGAGAACAATGGAACCGCTTAGAAGGTCAGCTCCACTCATTGTGGTGAATTCTTGAAATTATTTTATTTTTTATTTTTTTTAAACTTGCACAACAACAATCGCAAGTCGAGTTCCCTGACCTTCTTTTGTTCATGCAGTCTGTTGCACACAGACGGTTCTTAGACACCGGAAGGTTTAAAGGTCCTATGACATGCCGCTTTTTGGATGCTTTTATATAGACCTTAGTGGTCCCCTAATACTGTATCTGAAGTCTCTTTTATATAGACCTTAGTGGTCCCCTAATACTGTATCTGAAGTCTCTTTTATATAGACCTTAGTGGTCCCCTAATACTGTATCTGAAGTCTCTTTTATATATACCTTAGTGGTCCCCTAATACTGTATCTGAAGTCTCGTTTATATAGACCTAAGTGGTCCCCTAATACTGTATCTGAAGTCTCTTTTATATAGACCTTAGTGGTCCCCTAATACTGTATCTGAAGTCTCTTTTATATAGACCTTATTAGTCCCCTAATACTGTATCTGAAGTCTCTTTTATATAGACCTTATTAGTCCCCTAATACTGTATCTGAGGTCTCTTTTATATAGACCTTAGTGGTCCCCTAATACTGTATCTGAAGTCTCGTTTATATAGACCTTATTAGTCCCCTAATACTGTATCTGAAGTCTCTTTTATATAGACCTTATTAGTCCCCTAATACTGTATCTGAAGTCTCTTTTATATAGACCTTATTAGTCCCCTAATACTGTATCTGAGGTCTCTTTTATATAGACCTTAGTGGTCCCCTAATACTGTATCTGAAGTCTCGTTTATATAGACCTTAGTGGTCCCCTAATACTGTATCTGAAGTCTCTTTCCTGAAATTCAGCCTTGGTGCAGAACTACAGCCACTGGAGCCAGTCCCACAATGAGCTTTCCTTAGGATGTGCCATTTCTGTGTCTGTAGCTGTTGAGGAGGAGAGAGGGGGGGCAAGGTGGAGGGTGGGGGTGTGGCCTTGACCAACTGCCACTTTGCTTGTTTGTCATGATGTCTCTCTCTTTCTCATGGGTGGGCCAAATTCTCTGGGCGGGCATAGCAGAGAAAGGGGAGGTAACCTTTCCCCCTTATGACATCATAAAGGGAAGATTCCAGATCTGCCCATCTGAGCTTTCACTTTCTCAACGACAGAGCAGGATACCCAGGGCTCGGTTTACACCTATCACCATTTCTAGCCACTGGGGGACCATAGGCAGGCTGGGGGAATTCATATTAATGTTAAAAACTCATAAAGTGAAATTTTCATGCCATGGGACCTTTTAACATTACTTTCTCCAAGACAAGGTTCAGCACTAAACTATACCAGCCACACTGTATGAATATTTATGGGGTGGAGAATCTTGCAGATGTGCTATCACTGCTCTTTGTATTTTCAAAAGTGGGGTACAGTTGGTGTGCAGCAGGAGAGAGACTAGTGTTGAGACAGTTGCTGTGCAGCAGCTCTGCAACAATGTGCTATTTTGAAATAGAAAATAGGCCAGATGTGTATTGAGGCTCTAGTTTCAGTTTTCGTAAACTCCAAAGGTTCTCAGTGTGACTGTTTGGATTCAGTTTTGACGTCATGAAAGGGTTTTATTAAGCCTGCATTCACGCTGAATGTGTCAGACGGTGCAGCGAAAACCCAGGTCTGCCTATTGATTCTGAATAGGGGGAGCGCTTTTAGGCCGCTGCGGTGGGTGCCGCAGGAGGGAAGAAAAGCGGCCAATCATGTAAGCAGCGATCAGACTTGGCACAGGAAAAATCATCTATCGCTGCCAAACAAACGTTTTAAAACACTACCAGGGTGAAAAAGCCCAATCACTGGACTGCTCAGGAATTTGTGTAACAGCTGACTGTTTCCTCCAACAACAAAGCACAGTCCCTCCGTCTCTTCTCTTTCTCTCTCTCCTGTGAAATGAAGCTACCTTCAAGTGTGATCGGAATATGGTTATTATGAAATATAAAGTCTACTTGTGTAACATTGCGGGGGGGGGGGTTAAAGAAGACAACAGGACGTCACACGAATTGGCCATTTCAGTGACAGGGCACCTTTTATTACTGTAACTGTACACTCTCATAAATGTCCTGCGGTAGGCAGCCTGTCATTTTAGTGTTATTAATATGAATAGTGCTTGTATTCTGTGGTAATTTGATTCATGTCCTCTTTATGGTTTTTGTGCACACGTGGCAGATCTCACACGTCAAATTAATGCACGCAGGGTACAGAAGGCATTGTGTTCTCCGTCATCGTTTCAGGAGGCAGAAAAAGCGCCAAATACGTGCATACCTGTTCCCCATTCGACCATGAGGTTCACCTGTCCCACTTCTGTTTCTGCGTTTACAGGGCTAGTTTAAATACCATCTTCAGATGGCTCTGTGAATGTCTCGTACGTTGTTTTTGTCGCCCGACACACGGGTTGCGTCCAAAATTCCACACTAACGTGCAGTAGTTTAGTAGGCTAAAACAGCACGTGAGATTTATTTAGTATGTCCGAAACCCTAGCATGAAACCAGTAGTACGTGAACAGCGTACTATTTCCTAGGGGTGTTGAAAAGAATCATTGCATCGATGCGTCGCGATGCGGACCTAGGCGATTCTGCATCGATGCGGTGACAGACCATGATCCATTGTTGATTTTTTTTTTATTTTTTCAGACGCTGCCTTTTTTTATGTTTTTGCCTTTTGTCTGTTGTCTGCTGTGTCCAGACTCCGCTACATTCAGGAAGCGTCCTTTTTTTAAGAGCAGATACACTAAAAATGCGAGTTCATATATATCTGACTGCTTGAATTTGTTGCTGAAAACCATGTTTAGCAATATGTAATAATATTGAGGAGGTGATCAGGATTTTAAGTCGTTGACAGGACAGTCGTAATCTACTCGTGAGACCAGCGAAGATTCCCAGCCCTGCTATTTCGGGGGAACTATCACAGTACGCAATCACTGGACGCTACGCCGGCATAGGTATCCCACAATGCAACGCGGTAGTAACGACAACATTCATCACAGACAGCTACCAAGGCAGCTCTGTAGCGTCAAAAAACGCTTCGACTTACATTTCTGCATATTTAAAATCTGGGATTTTGTCACTTGCGACTGTTGGTCTAGCTGCCTACCTTTTTCAGTAACTCAAGCATGATCTGGCTATGCCGCTAGAGCTGAGGTCGGCATGGGGTTACCATGGTTACGCATCTCCAACTGGCAAAACTTCGCACTCCGAAAAGATTACGGTTTATTTACACAAAAGTATGTTGAACAATAGTGTTGAGTATGTAGTTGAGTATGCGATTTTGGATGCAACCAAGGATTTTTTCTTAAGATTTTCTAAATGTCATTGAATATAATTGGTCACTTTGACACTTATCGGAATATAAAACAAATGTTTATTAACTTTATTTGATGATTGACAATGTGCTTTTTTTTTCTCTTTTTCATGTGGATCCTTTTATTCAACACTGGCTGTGACCATATCAGGTAAGAGCAGTATGGTTGTTGTTGTTTTTTTCACCTGTTGAAAATGTGTCCAGTATTTACTGCATGTATGTAATGTACGCTGTGGCCTTGTTTGTGCTGTCTACTTGCACAGTGAAAATGGAGCAAAGGCTGAATTCCATTGTCTCTCCAGTCTGCGGTCCGTTTTTCTCCTCTTAACAGATCTGTGTGGACTCTTCTTATCCCACAATTGGTTATTTCTTCCATTGCTCTTGTTTTCATGCTTTTTACACGCAGTAGGCAGAACCTGCTTTGGCTCAATCGTAGCATGGTTTTATTTATTTTCTTTACTGACTGCCTCTTTGCCCCCCTTTAAAAGCTAGGAGATGCTTTTTCTAAGGAGGTTAACCCAGTCTGCCATGTCGTGCTGGAAATAATTATTTCCATCTAGTGATGTCCTGTTAGGTCCTGTAGTGATTTGACTGTCTAGAGCAGAACATTGGCGGACCTGTCACAGCCCTGCTGTTTTCCTGAGAGGGAAATTTAACAGAATTCTCCCTGGGCCACCTCAGCCCATTGCTCCGGAGCCTGCTAGGGGGGGTGTGGGTGGGGGTGGTTGTGATTTCTACCTACTTTGTGACCTGTCCACAACCAATTGCATACAGAGTTCAATGGACTACGAACCCCAGAGACCTGAGGATACCGCGCAGCCTGGGAATTAGGGCCATTTGCAGCTGCTCTCATCCAGCCAGCTAATAGAGCTCAACAGTCACCGCCCACTATTTTAACGGCTCTGGTTCCAGAAGCGATTTCCCTTTCAATATCTCCATTTACGTTTCATCCAATGCTGATTTAAAGAGTTTTAAGCCTGGAACCAAGCCAGCCAGCACCGAGATGAATCGTGACCATAAAACATTTGATTCGGCGCAAAATAACATTTTGAAAACTGATTTTAAAAAAGTTCAAAAGTACAAGACTGCGTACAGACACGATCACAGACTTCAGTGGTAACAGCGAGTTCCACAAATCAGACCCTACACTACGCTTAGGATTGTGGGTAGGGTAATATTTCTTTATAAGATCACGAAATAAACCTGTTTTTCTTAAAACAAGGTCGATTCCATACAGTACGGAGCGTACATTTTTGTTTTACAACCTCGGAGCTCATGGTCAGTCTGCCTTGAATTGTTTAGACAGCATGGCTGATAACCAAAAATCCTTATGGAGAAAATGAATGGGAATTTTAATTTGGGGACCACACTGGTTGAGCTCTATTTCGGCAGTGTAGCATGGCGCCAGCTTTCAAAGACAGTCAGAAGTTAACTCAGCCTCTCTGCATGCATGCATGCAGGCTGGCCTGATTGGCCTCAAGTGCACAAACTACAGCCTCTCCATTGTGTATTAAGTGTAGCCACTCCAGCATCAATCACTCTGCCATATGTACGGCCAGGGAAATTAGGCCAGGTGGTTATACCGAGTTCCTTAGTGCGTGGAAGGGGGTTGTATTTGCTATGGTGCTGTATGACAATGGCCTGTCCTTGGGGTTTCTGTGTCACTGTCAAGTTGTTGCTGATGGATGAAATAGGCAGCTTTCCATATCACTTTGTTAGCTGTCGCCTTAGGGGAATTAAGAGTAAATCCAATCCTCTAATGGCTTTTGTATACTGCCAAAGAAGTGCTGTTCTGACATTCTGAAAGTGACAAAAAGCCCTGTGTGCGTTGCATTTTTTTTTTTTTCTCGAAATCCGACAGCCACAACCTGCTTCCTGCAGTTGTTGGCCAGGTGGGAAAACAGGCAGCGCTCAGAGCGCTCTGTAAATAATTTTCCTGACATGGCAAATGTTTCTTATTCCTCCACTCTGTGCTCAATGCGGAACGGCATAAATAGGCCTTTTCCTGCGGGAGACATTTTGACTCGTCACAGTAGGAAAAGCACAGGTGTAAATAATACAGTTAAAGTGATGGTTGGAGCTTTGCACTTATGACACTGTTCAAACATACAGTAGCGTTAACCTGAGTCATTTATATAGCGACGGACCACGCTTTTCGAAAGTTCACTATTCGACACAATGATACCACGCAAAATGGTTAGTACACTTGTTATAGCCGATGGATTGGAAAGTTTGTGAGTACACCAGAAGTTTATGAACACTTGCCTGCTCTCCTCAGCTCTCTGTTGCTGCTGCTGCTGCCTGTAGTTAGACAGTGCTTAGGGCCGCTACATAAATCACTACAACGAAGAGATACAACAAAAATATTTATTAATTTAATGATTGACAAGGTAATGTTTCCAAACTTACCTAAATTATTACTTGTCTCCTGCTAGTTATACTACAGCACTTACTTTAAAAAAAGTTAAATTAATAAAATATCCTGCGTTTACGCTATTAGAACTTTGGGGTGTTTGGCTCGAGGTCATGGTGCAAAGGACCCTAGGGTGAATTACTCCGAACTATCACTTTAATAATGGCTGATTTCCATTTTAGTTACTTCGGTATAAGGGTCCTGGTAGTGTGCTAGCTAGGTCACGCTCGCGACTTACTGGGACACTTGAATAGAACGGAGCCTTTGTTAATGTTGTTAGTGCTTTACCTAGTATGACAGGTCAACATTTCTACTGTGAAGAAGGCCTTATTGCCTCCATGTTGGCAGTGATGGAGAGGCGAAAGGGTAGAAAGTGTGACCGAAACTGGGATCAAGCTCTGAGAACCTGCCCGCTCTACATTTTCAAATCAGTGTTCACACACACCGGGGGGGGGGGGGAGGTTGATTTTGCTACTGGTGTGCCACCTGCTAATGGGATATTTTACGTTCTGGAGGCTGTTTATTCATGTCCTGTACCACTAACTTCTTCAGCGTTATGACCTCTTCTGCTTTATCTCTCTCTTCAATTTCGGGGATAGGTAAGGGCTCTAAAAAAGTATGTACGTCGTGGCTTTATTTTTTATATTTTTACATTGTGGACACCATGTTGTGTTGTTCGGATTGAGTGTATTTCCGCCTTAGGTTCGCTGCGGATAAAGTAACGTGACTGGTTAAAGTCACTAGAGTCAAGAACCTTGTTGTTGAGGTTTTTAGAGGGGTTGCAAGAGCCCAGTCAAAACTCACACAAGAACTGAAAATGAATCGCACTCTTATTTTCTAAAAGAAAATATGTAAAAAAAAAAGAGGTTGGAAATACCTATTTCTTAGTTCTGATGTTCAGTCGAAAAACATCAACATCATCAACTGCTGCAGCAGCAGCAGCATTATATATTCCCAACAGAATGAAGAACTGTGTGTGACACCGCTTTTACTTTGTCACAAAACAACCTGCACAGTCACCAGGATTGAAATCCCCCCAGAAGGCATCAGGATGATTGATGCTTCTCGTTACTGTTTGCTGTTTGCCCCACCGCCACACACAACCCTGAGGCCTGAACGCAGCATTGAAATGAAAAGACAACCCATTGAAACCAGTCTGACACTAATCTTACGTCTACTCGAAGGCTTTTCCATTTCTGGCCAATGACAGTTTACAGAATTGAGAAAGGTAGTCCTCAGTCAGCTTTGACGTCTGTATTTTGACCTACCCTCTTACTTTTGCTTTTTTCGGACTCGGTCCATGTCGGTCTCTGTTACATCAGACGATTTGCAGCATAGTGAACCTCTTGCTCTGTGTCCACTGCATCTAATATTTATATGTAGTGTGAAGGCCGATGATGCAGCCGAACCCCATGTGAAAAGCCTGTGGAGTCTGGTTTTAAATGTATGCAGTGTTGGCAGGCTGCATTTGACACCCAGTGCTATCATAGCGAAGAAGATGCAAATCTGTGATACTTTGCCTCTCGCCTTCCCCACCTGTCTGTTTTTCTATTCTTCATTATTATTATTATTATTATTATTCTCATTCAAAAGGAGCCCACAGCAAGCTGCATCCAATATGGGCTGGCGTTCCAACATTTGTCCTCGCAGAATTCAATTCGTGTTCTCCCTTTTTGCCTTTCTTTTTTGCTCTTATTCATCCAAAACCTATGCCTATAACCAATGCCCCAATATAATATAATATAAATCTGAGCCAAGCAAGTAGAGAAATATCTTGAAAACCAAGTTATATCTTACAGTGTATTACTACATTAAGGTAGCTCACATAGACAAAGAAGAAAATAAAAAAATGTAACCACACAATAAGATAAAAAATAAATAAATAAATAAAAATGATAAATGATTTAAGATAAGATTAGACTTTCTTTTTAAAATATACCTTTCCTGTGATAAAACGAATGTTACTTGGGATATTATTCCACAAAGAAGTTGCTCTGTAAATGAAAGTTTTTTTTTTTTAGGTTATTGGATTTTGGTAAAGGTGCAATCACCTGCGCCCTACTGGCTCCTCTTGTTAAAGCTTCATTGTGTCAGAATTTCTCCCATCTAGCGGTGAAATTATATATGACAACCAACTCAATATTACTTTCTAGCCCCTCCCATTCCGAGCCCATTTCGACTCCTACGGCCGTATGGCTGTATTATTCCAAGAAGTACGACTTTGTCCGTGAGTGTTCCTTCCAGTGTAATAATAGTTTTAAGTTTTCGTTATTTTGGTACCATTTCATTGGTAACGTCAGCTATCAGGTTCCCAAACATAAGCTAATGTTAGCAAAGTATCAGTGCTATCGTTATTCTGTATATTAATAGATTAATAGTATAAGGCAATATTTACAGCGTAGGAGAGAAGCAACGGAGGTTTGTGTTTTTATTATATTTTTCTCAGCAGTTTGAACAATGTCAATAAAACCGAAATGAGCTCTTAGTATCTCCATCGTTTACACGCAGCTGTTCTAGCTGTAGCTAGTCTGTGTTACAACTGCACATGACGTGAGTTGTCTGCCAGGGAAATCACGACACATATGATTACGTTTATGTTACAAGGTAGACAATCCTTTTTCATCATTGACGCGAGGAAAGTATCCTAGACGTCGTTCTAGCGTTATGCAAAACCATGCTATAGTTAGCCAAGCAACTATAAAACTTAGAATTTACACAAATAGGCAGAATTACCTTTTGAGAAGATAGCAGGCAACTTCGGCGTCCCTTTTTAAAATCCTTGCTCCTTATGAGCTCTTTCCATCTTGGAAAAGCCACTCCAATATTAACTTTGGTCTTGTTGCTCTGCCTGTCGCGTTGTCGTTTTAATTCTCTTTATAACTTCCTTGACGACTCCGTTACATGTCCTCCATCTTCAACAGGCTTTCAAATCTGCCGGCAGTCGCGACTCGCGAGTAATGTTCTCCCCCTCCCTCCATGGCATTCGTCACGGTGCCACGGAGTGTAAAAGCGCGAAAGGAGGTACAGTATGTCCCTCTTTGGCTAATGTCTTTTAAAGATGGAGGTGCAACGTGGTGGCCGTCATTCGAGCGACTCGCTCGTATTCTGAATGATTCTGAATGGCCGATTCTACGCTTACGAGAATACTTTGATTAGTTGGTGGAAGTAATTACACATGAATGAGTACATATTTGTGAAAGAACAAAGGGTTTTTTGCTAAGAATCAACTCAAAACCTTACACAATGGAGCTTTAAATACGTGTGGCTATCTGAACTGTAAGTTATGTTATCAAAAATAAATGATGGTGTCTGAGTTTGAATAACAGAGTGCAACAAAGTAAGCACGTTGGCTAAACCATTTTAACAACAATATGAAAATCCAGTTCAAGTCTACAAGCAAACTTGAAAGCCAGATTTTCCCCAGGAACAATATGTGTTGTTCCTCTGTGAAGTCTTCTGATGTCTTAGTGAGATGAAAAAAATAAAAAATAAAAAAATAAAAACATTGGTGAATTTTCCCCAAATGTCTTCAATATCTTGACTGCTGACTGACTGAGGCTCAAATCTTGAGATGAGCAGCTCTGTGAGATGACACAAACTCTCCCTCTGAGGTCCAGGGAAAGTTTTAGCTGACATTAGGTCTATTTAACTTGAATGTTGCCTAACTCCTCCCAAAATGTGTTTCTAGTTTTAGGGTTGCGGAATGATTCCTCGAGTCGGCAATCTTGATTTCAAAAAAATGTTTTTTCTGGCTTTCTCGTTGTGGTTGGACCACCTTTTATTAGTTTTTATTGTCAAAACGCAGCGTGTTTCACTGTGTTGTTTTTGCACTACAGCAAATTAATTCAGTCATTCAGGCAATTCCAAAGGCTTTAGAAGAAGAAGATTACAGACCAATGGGGAAATTACATTTTTTCACTGGCCCGAAATACAAATATGTGACCTATGTACACTAATGGAGAGATGTCAGAGTGAGGGGGCTGAGGCTCTCCTGCTTCCAGTCCACACTTCCTACTTGGTCTGTACGGGGACTTGACCCGGAGACCCTGCGGTTCCCAAGTCTCTGCGGACTGAGCTTCTGCCACCCCAAAAACATGTCACAGTTCCAAGCATCGTTTTGGTTTTTGTGTGTGTCTTCTTCTTGGGCCTTTTTACTTGCCGACATGTGAGTACAGTGTCAAGAACGTATTAATGGCTTTTAATAGAAAGGAATGGAAACGTGGTTTAATTTGGAGTTATGTCAATGAATAAATGAATGAATGAGACGGCTTATCATCCACACTTTTTCTTTCCTTCCGATGTGACGACTCTATACTCTATGATGGAGGAGGTCAAGGGGTCAATGACCTCATTTGGCTGTGTTAGAAGTAATAATAATGAAGGGAAAAGGAGCAGCTCTAGTTGTCCCTGGCAGGCCCAGTAAATGTCATGCAGAGATAATTCCACCGGTTTACACCCACATACAGTTCACTTTCATTATCTCAGTGTTTTCCAAGCGTATTTGATCTTAAAGATGGCGAGCAAAGTCAAAGCCGGCCTGAGGAAAGGCGCTAACGCGACAATGAGTGACGCCTCGATCCGAGCCGGGCCGTGATGAAAACTGGGCCGCTGGGTAACGACGTTTTCCTTCGCCGCCTCTCGCTGTCTAATTGAAAATGTATTTATTCCTCTAAATTACCGCCTGCTCTCAGCTCGCTCCCTATTAAGAAGATTGGCTGTGAGCGTTTAACTCCATCTGTCCACTTTCGAGTGAAATGGTTTAAAAAAAAAAAAAACACACACACGCACATCATTGCGTCGACTTGATTAAGAGTTAGAATGTCTTTGAAGTGGCAAAGTTTGATTCCCGCACATGAGCCGGCGTTTCCCAAGAGGGGCTTTGCTGGCTGAGATGTGTGATGTCAGGCCATTTCAACTGAGCACATTTAGTTTATAATTGCCGCTCTCTCGTCTTCCCTCTTCACAGTACAGATTCAAATGAGGGGAATGGTGAAGTTACAGTTTGACCTTGGCTTTTAATGAAAAGAGCCCTTATTAAGCTTTTGGGGATTTTTTTCCCCCCCCATGTATTAGTGTGCTATATAGTTCTTTGTTTATGTAATCGATGTATAAAGAATGACAAAAAAAAAACACATTCTCGCCCGCATTCCTGTTTGAAATTCCTCAATCAGTGATGTCGCTGATTGAGAATGCCAGCCTAGTTTTTCCGTATGTGCTGCCCGTAAGTGCTGCCTGAGTAAGCACAGCCCACAGAGCGGCTTGTATGATTATTGGTTGACCAATGACAACAGAGTGGGCCAGCGGACCAATCAGAGCAGACTTAGCTTTTCGGGAAGGCGGGCCAAGAGCTCAGTGGGCACATGAGAAACATAATAGTATGATAAACATAATATGTTTTTTCAAAGCATGTAAAGCTGTTCTTATAGACACCCCAAGAGCACAAATATTATGCTGAAAAGCGGTATAATAGGGGATCTTTTAGACATTTTTCATGATTAACATTTTCTCATGGAAGTAACCCCCCCCCCCACCCCACCCCTCAGGATACACAAATGTCATGGAAGCAGACTTCATCTTTTTAGTCCAATGAACAGGTACAAGTATTGCAGTATTACAGAAAAAAAAAAAAAAAAAAAAAAAAAAAAAAAAAAAAAAAAAAAAAAAAAAAAAAAAAAAGAGAGAGAGAAAAAAAAAAAATGTTAGCACATATTCGTACGTATACACTTTAGCTAGCCTTATCGTCAATGTTTATGTAATCCGTTTGCTACGGTATGTTAACCAGGGCAGGCTAGCGCCAGGCTTGGAGTGGAACAGATGTCATTAGGCATGCTTCTGTAGATGAGCTAATCACAGACACCACCTGGGTGTGCTGATTGCCATTAATCCGCTATTGTAATTGAAAATTAGAGGGTTGCACAGGCAAAGCTCGCTGTCTCTTCATCGGCCCTAATAGATTCCTTACACCTGCCTCCTGACAGACATGTCATTCGCCCTGACAGCAGTAATATAGCATTCACCCCCGACGCGCAAAGCTTTGGAAATACTCACTTATGACTGACATAACTGTAACTGCAGTGGCTGCTATCTCTTTTCACAGTGATGCTATTTCATCTCTAAATACCACATTTGGTATAGCAGTGTAAATGCAGGAAGCAGCATCCCTATTGTTGAAGACTCTTCCCCGAAGGACATACAGCGTAAACTGCGACAAACCTCTCCTCCACAGTTCAGCCATTCATTTGAATCGGAGTGCAGTAGGTGCTGTGTATCGCCAATGATTTCCTCAATCGATACAATTCCGATTTGGCAGGGTCCCGGATCGATATTTCACTTACAATACCAGTTTTGCTTGGATGTAAGAGCAGGCAGCACCCCTCCACGAGTTTCTCGCTAATGGGAAAGCCCCATTCGCTGAACGGCGCCCTGCCACCGATCCTCAGTCTTCATCCTGTTGCGAGCTCTGTGCTTCCCCATTCCATTGATAATCCTGTTCAGAAATATTCTCAGGGAAAGCGGATTATGGCCCATAGTGGCATGAATTTCCCTACAGTTCAATCCCACAGTTAATTAAATTCGTCGCTGTCTTTGGAAATAGTTGGCGTCCTCATTCTCTTCACCCTCGCTGGGATGTGCACTCTAGTAAAGGGAAGGCCTGTGTGTGTGTGTGTCTGTGTGTGTCTGTGTGTGTGTGATCATATAGATGGTTGATTGGTATGTGTGGTCTTTGTTCATGCATTGTGTTTTGTGTTATTGCACAAAAGAACACAGGGTAATAATCCCTTGTTCCTGTTATGTAACATGTTAAAAGTACCAACACACACACACACACACACACACAAAAATAGTTCTTATTTATGAATGACAAGCCACCCCCACACCGCATGGCTTTCTCCACAGGCAGTGCCATTGTTAAGTGTTTATTTTCAAGTCAACAAAAAGACAAGACATTTACAACCGCGCCTTTCCTACGTGACAAGGCAATGACTTACTGCTGGCCTGGTTATTTATTTCTCCCTGAGACGGGCTTGAAACTTTAATTACCAAAAACTTCACCCCTGTGTCCTTTTTAAGATGGTGTATCCGAATAACCGTTTTCCTCTCAGGGCGCTCTTTAAAAAGAAACCTCTAGTCAACACCACAATAAGTACCTGCTGTAGGTCCAAACAAAAAAAAACAGAATTCATACGCCCTAAAGTAATGAATAAAAGCCGGTGCTATCTAGCTGTGCTTCGTGTTGTTCAGCCGTCACTCTGCGCTGTCACACTGTTCCCCTCTCGTCTCCTTCGGCGCCGCCAGCGCCATACTTGTTTTTCACAGCCCTCGACACACATAAGAGCACAGGGTGGTTTTGGTCTGCAGCTCGAGACGCACTTCGCCACGCTAAGAGATGGCAAAGCTTTCAGCTGTCAAGGACAAACTTGAGGAGTGTGTGTGAGGAGAGCACAAAAAGAGGCGAGGAGCGCTTGCCTTCGAATTCATCGCAGCGCACCTGATACTGGAGCTGTGCAGGGTGGGTGGCGTTGAAGACGGACACGAGTACACCTACTACATACGGAGCTGGATTGAGTCTCCCTATATTCATGCATAGGCAAAACATTTTCTGTCTTACCCTCTCTATTGTTCCTCTCCTCCTCCCCTCCCACATACTTGACCTTTTTATATGAACTATGTGTATTGTTCACTGCATTTTAAGCATCATATTTCATTTCCTTCTCTGTTCTACAGTGCGGCGCATCTGTGGCAAAATAGCGCTGATAATTATAGTTGAGTGAGTCAGTGGGAGTGAGTCAATGTGTTTGTGGTCATGGGTGATCGTGTCCTGAAGCGTTTATTGACTTTGCATTATGTCTCTGAAATAATATCTCCGTGCTTTCTGTGCCTGTATGTGTAGCTTTTCAGGAGAGTTAGTGGCGTTGTGTTTTGGTTACGGAAGAGGATAGGGCCACGTGTGGAAAAATGTATTTTGAGTTCCGAGTTTGAAGTCTGAATTCAGAGAATAAAGGGAAAATTGTAATATTAAAGTCAGAATTTTGGGGGAAAAAAAGTCAGAATTCTGAGAATAAAATCAGAATTCGGATGGGCCGGCTACATTGGGCGCGTAACGTATGCCGGGCCAGACTGATCTCATAAAGTGGCGTATGTATGACACGCCAATTCGTATGCCATTTCGGTGTGTTATCAAGACGCATACGCGCTTTTTAGCGTGTTTATGAACGCCGTTTTGGCCTCCATTGACCTACATTACATGTGAATTAGCGCTGCGCTGAGAGGGGAGTTGGCTGGGGGGGGGGCGGATGGGTAAAACACAGGACTTTCACCCAGGAGAGCCGGGATCGCGTCCTGCGTGTGGCGTTTATCAACCGTTTTTTTAACATACACACCACGTGGCGACGCAGTGTAGACATACACGTAGATAGCTCAAAATGCGCACAGATAACAAATCATGACTTACACGCCACTTTCCTAAAGCAAAATGGCGTGTATGTTTACGGAAAGTCATGATGCCATGTTGGCTGGGCGGGAATTCCAAACTACGCTTCCACTTTAATCAATGAAACTGGCTACAGCGGCCACCAAAGTGGTGCGTATGCTCCGTATGATCCCCTCTACAAGCGTAAAAATACGACGGCCTTCCATTTATATTTTTTCCGCGAGGTGGGTGCTGCGCTTCTACACAGAAAGAGATCATAAACTATCTATATTTCTTTGAAATTAAACTACCGACATACAGGAAGAGGCTCTGTGACTGACGAAGCTTCTGTTTTTATTTCTTGATTCCTGTCAGCTGCGACGTTTCACAGCGCCGTGCCGGTTCCAAAAACGGAAGAAGCCCCTCCATCCCCGGTGAATCACGCAGTCCTACGCCGTGTGCGCTCTACAGATGTAGCCAGTCAAAAGATGCATTCCACGGCAAACCCACTCCGCGAACGGTCCGCATGCGTTCAATGTAGCCAAAGCGTGAGATTTCTTTTCTCCGAATTCTGTCAAAAATGACGTCAGAATTCTAAGATTGTTTGTCTTCATAATTCTGTCGGGAATAAAGTCAGAATCGCGAGGATTCTGAGATTCGGGTCAGAATTCTGACTTTAAACTCAGAGCCCAAATCATTTCTCTAGTGCTGTCAGTTAAAGGCGTTCTTAACGGCGTTAACACAAACCCATTTTAACGGCGTCAATTTGTTTATCGCGAGATTAACGTTCTTTTTGGCCTAGCGAACGTTGTAGTTTTTTTCACATGCTGTTGCAACAACTAGTAACGTTAGAAAAACTACAACACCACACCGGATCTAGCTAGACCGGAAACCGAACAACAGGCACGCCGCGCACACTTGTTTGGGCTGGCGAGCCGGCCAAAGAGCAGTAGGCTAACGGTAAGTTTTGAGTGGATGGCGAGCCGGGAGACGCCGAAATGGATGCCAATAAGATTCTGAACGGAAAGTTTACTTTTAAAAAAGTTGCCAAATGGTTCCATTGACAAGTACCAAAGTGACCTGTGTGTTTAGTCGTTGTGAACTGATCTATCGTCGCAGCACGTCCAGTCTGAAATACCACTTGATGACCAAGCACACAGCTGATGCCAATTCTCCGCCCCCCCCCCCTCTCGTCAAAGCCAGGCGACAAAAGCACAAAGCAAGCTGATCCACTTTTCCATGTTGATAAGAGCATTAAAATGAGAACAAAAAATAATGGGACAAAAATAAATCAAGGGACATTTAGAATAGATAAAAATGTGCGATTAATTGCGAGTTAACTATGACATCAATGCGATTTAATCGCGATTAAATATTTTAATCGTTTGACAGCACCACATTTCTCACATGTGGCCCTAATCCTCTCCCGTATTTGGCTGATGCTGGTCCGCTGAATCGGTAACATTTTCATTAGGCTTACTCACAGATCTGTCACGCCCCCCCCCCCCCCCCGGAACCCCATTCTTCTGTCATGATGGAAACCACACTGCGCTGGTTAAGCTTCTCCTCTCAGGGGGATGACCTATCCTTCAGTTTGTTTGTGTGCGACTGCATGCCAGCATGAAATGAAAGCAAACCTCAGTGAGTCAGCTGGAACCATGGCACATTGAACGAATCAGTCTAACAGAAATCCCCCCCCGATGGAAAGAGCTATCTCTCTGACATCATACTAATAACAAGGACCTACGGACCAACAGGGAGTGGACTGTACTCTATTAAATCAGTTCTGACGGGATCAGGCACTGAGCAGCACGCCATGACTCACCCTCTCAGGCTGGGCGTCATTACTCTCGGCGTGCACTGTTCATTCCTGACAGAGAGCACCTTTATACTTCCAAGATGCTAAGAAATCGGCTTCGCTGGATCATTGTGACATTTTGTTTCCTGCGGATATAAGAAATGTGTAGGGCTGCAACTGACGATTATTGTCATTGCCGATTAATCTGTCGATTTGTTTTCTCGATTAATCGATTAGTTGTTTGGTCTATAGAAGGTCAGAAGATGGTGAAAAATCTGTGTTTGCCAAAAGTCCAAGACGTCGTCCTCAGATGTCTTGTTTTGTCCACAACTCAAAAGATATTCAGTTTACTGTCACAGAGGAGTAGCCTGACACGCCAGAACCACATCCAGATGTTGGGTCTGGGAACTCCCCATTGGGCAGGGCTCGATCCGAGGGGCGGGATAAACGGTTGTCTTTTAAATTCCCTCTGCAGAGCAACACTAGTTGATAGATTAAACCTTTGCCGTATCCGGTCGGTAAAACTCTGAACACATCTTCCTTTTTTAAGAATGACTTCAGTGCCGTTCTTTGTTCTTTTCTCAAAGAAAAGCTGAACTCCAAGTCTTCCATAGTCGCGGCCAAAGCCGATTTGAAAGACCGCTGTTCGCCAGCAGCAGCAGCCATCTTCTTTGTTTTCAAGTAGCAGGGAATTCACGTTGAACTGCCGTCCTAATGTTAAGCCCGCCCACCGACTCTATACACGATGCGATTGGTCTGACCAGAGTTTGGTTTTTCCAGCTCGCGAGCCAACGGAGAGTTGCTAGACTGACCCTGGCTGCAAATTACATTTGCTGCCGCTAGGGTGCGTCTAGATTTCTAGGAGTAGAAGAAGAAACTAGAAAATATTCACATTTAAGAGGCTGGAATCAGAAACTCAAACCGATGAATCGATTATCAAAATAGTTGGCGATTAATGTAATGGTTGACAACTAATCGACTAATCTCTCTGCCGCTCTACAAATGTGTTTTTCCTTTAGGCCACACGAGTCAAACTCACGGCCCGCGGGCCAAATCCAGGCAATCCTTTGCAAATTTTGATCTGACACCCATATTAATATAGATACACAATACATTTTGGCCCGCCTAGTTTTTGTCACTTTTTACAAAGTTTTGGGCGCTTTTTTTTCAACGTTTTTGACGCCTTTTTCAACATTTTTGCCAGGTTTAGTTTTGTTTGCTTTTGACGCTCTTTCCCCAACGTTTTTGTCGGCCAATCTGTACCTGAGAAGACCAAATGAGACATGCAATAATACAGTCGAAGATATTACTTATTACTTTTTCGATGACATAAAAGCAATAAACTTGAGGCGTATGCTGTCGTCACAGCCTCTTTCTATTCCACTGCTGTGCAGCCTATAGGGAGATGCATGTGCGTTCCCTCTGTCGGACACTTACCTACAAACACATATGCACAGATACACACGTGCTGCGATCTGCAGTGTTTATACGTAGGGCGTTGGCTGACTCAGCCAGACCCCATTTTTGATCCGTCTCGTAACAGCAAGCACACAGATGTTCATTTTGATTCACTCCAGTTCATCCCCCCCCACCACCCTAACCCTAGCCGTGAGTCCATCGGTCACGCGGGAAAAATAATGTATTAACTAACGTCTGTTATGTGCACCTGAAAGAATACAAATTTGAGTCATCTGAGAAAGCCCCGAAAACAGCATGAGGTAAATACTCGGTTGACATTCAGCGGTTGTAGGGAGCTTTTGCCTGTGATTCTCTTCATATTCGCAGTGTGGTGTCTGGCTGCTAAAGCCTTTTCATCCGCTGCGAGTGAGTGATGTGGCTGGCCTCTCCTCCCTGGGCATCTGCCCAGCTCACTGAGCGGGCCCTTGCGCGCGCCCTCAAAGAGATTCAGATAAATCACGGACTAAATGTCAGCATCCAGTGGCCGGGCAATGTCCATAGGCTTCATTTAAGCTGAAGTCATAACCTACCCTTGCGCTGAGTTACCCTTCCACCATAACTCTGTGTGCATGCACGCACACACACACACACACACACACACACGTCACGTCAGTGTTTCTAAAATGGGGGTACAACTTTTTTTTTTATTAATGTTCCTTTTAAAACATTACAGTCATACCATATTATATAGTTATGAATGGATTTAGTGATTGTAAGTCTAAGTTTAGAGCATAGCATTTAAATGTTCAGGTCTCAGGTTTTTTTGAGTGCCTCTTTTTAAAGCTAGGCATTTTTTTTTCAACCCAAATTGTTTTGTGACGTTCAGAGGGTAATTGGATGAAAAATTTGAAATGGGGTACATTTTTTGGGGGAAAAAAAGTTTGAGAAGCAACCGCGTTAGGTGGCCATAGGGCTGAAATGACTGAAGTCCAGCCAGCTGACTCATTTCAGTGCTATGCGAGTATGCTGTTGTGCAAGCCAGAGGCTCCAGCACATGATGGATTCCTGACCTCCTGGAGATGGACAATAGGGAGGGATCAGGTTGTGACTGTGTGTGTGTGTGTGTGTGTGTGTGTGTGTGTGTGTGTGTGTTTGTGTGTGTGTGTGTGTGTGTGTGTGTGTGTGTGTGTGTGTGTGTGTGTGTGTGTGTGTGTGTGTGTGTGTGTGTGTGTGTGTGTGCTGTGTGCTGTGTGTATACACCATTCCCTGGACCTGGAATTGCTTTTAGAGCCGCGGCTACATGTGAGAGCACATGTTGAGAGAAGATATAACATGTCTGTTTTAACTCATGTATTCCCTCAAAGTGGACCTACTCCTTGCACAGTACACAGCATTATTATTGTAGCTGGGTGAGGTGGGGCTAATTTCAAGTCAACTAAGCTAACGTTCCTTCCCGATACCGATACATGATCTTACCTCTCGGCCGATACGGAGTACCGATCTGATGCTAGTGCGTTAAAAGAACAAGATTTTCTTTCTGGACTAAATGACGTGGTATCTGATCGGTGCATAGACTCGCATACTCTTCGATACGATCCCAGCATTTTAGGCAGTATCGGAGGCATTTTGGATACTGGTATCGGAATAACTCTTAATTTCAACAGCTTTATCTACTGCTGGGTATCTAATGTACGGTAATGCATCATATTTTATCAGTTGATCATATGTTTAGAGCTGCAAAGATTCATCGAGTAATCGATTAGCTGTCCGCTATGAAATTAATTGTCAACTTTCTTTGATAATCGATTAATCGGTTAGATTTTTTTTTTTCTCCTGAAAAAAAGGTGAAAATTCTCAGATTCCATCTTTCTTAAATGTGAATATTTTCTAGTTTCTTCACTCCTCTATGGCAGTAAACTGAAAATCTTTGAGTTGCGGACAACACAAGACATCTTTCACCGTTTTCTGACATTCTATAGACCACTTGATTATTTGACAGTGAAAATAATCTTAAATTGCAGCCCCGCGTATGTTTTAAATCCACAATTCCAATGTGCAAATGAAGTGGAGTACAGAAATAAAGAAGCATGTTCATGTGAGGACAACAGAGGAAGAACCAGGCCAAGTATTAAACCCATGACAACCAGCATTCTCCTTTTAATCCCGGTGGTGGAAAGTGTTGCCAGTATTGTGCTTAAGAACAATATAAAGGTACTTGTACTTTAGTTGCTTACTCAATCTGACCAAGTTAAATCTGAGATGTTACTGTAGCAAATGTTGGCATTATAAAACTGGTTGGTGGTATCACTTCATGAATAGCTGTAATAATTAATGGACTAATCCACTGGTTCCCAAACTTTTTTTCTGCTGCACCCCTTCTATTTTTCATTAATACATTTGATTACAATGTTACACAGCTCTGTTTACACTTTATGCTAGTAGATTGGTTTTTTCTTTTGTTTTTAATTTCACACTTGATTTGTCAATGGAAACGTCAGTTTCCCATGCCACTAAAGTTCCTTTGAATTGAATCGAGATCAGCTGTGAGAGAGAGAGAGAGAGAGAGAGAGAGGTGCAACAATCAGCTGTTTTTCCGGAAGGGATAGTCAATGAGACACAATGTGATTGGACTGGGAGATTGGCAGTCGGCTAGATGGAACTGTGTACATATTGTCTTGCCTTTGTTTGGGTAGCTTTGGCGTTTGCTGTAGCTTCATCGTCTGCTTTACGTTTACCCATTTGGCGCGCGAGGAAGCCCTGGACTAATCGATTAATGTACTAATAGTTTCAGCACTGTTTTCAGCACATGTATCCAGATATAGCCCTGGTGTGTGCCTGTGTCAGCAGGATGCCATTTGAAGATTTGTTTGAGTCCAGGATCGAGGCAGATCAGCAACAACTGCAGCTCCTCAGGCTGCGCTGTCCAATACAATGCCTTCTGCTCTGTTGTGCGTATTATTAGCAGACATGCTTAAAGTGCTCATATTATGCTTTTTGGCTTTTCCCCTTTCCTTTATTGTGTTATATATCTTTTTAGCGCATGTTATAGGTTTACAAAGTGAAAAAGCCCAAAGTCCACCCCAAAGGGACTTATCATCTCCAACAGAAAACACTGTTCACAAACTGCTCCAAACAGCTCTATTGTAGTCCAGCCTTTACTTCTGTGATGAACGTGCGTCACTTTGTAACACACGTTATAATGCTCGCCTAGCTGCTAGCACGCCCTCATACTCTGCTTCTGACTGGCTAGTAGTCCTTACCTAGCTACTGCGCTTGTGCGACTCCCAACAAAGATGGAACAGAAGTGGCCAGGATAGCTCAGTTGGTAGAGCGGGTGCACATATTCAGAGATTTATACCTCGACGCTGAAGGGCCAGGGTTCGATTCCGACCTGGGACGATTTCCTGCATGTCTCCCCTTTTTCATAGCTTTCCTATCCTTAAAAAAAAAAAGATGGAACAGAAGTTCGATGCCTCACTCTGTAGCTAAAACAGAGAGCTCAACACACAGGGTGAAAAGAGGAGCTGCAGCAATGTGCAGTACTTTTTTTTTTTTTAAATTAAACCATCGAAATACAATTATGAACCTGAAAATGAGCATGATATGAGCACTTTTAAAACATGACTGCTGACTACCCAAGGCTTTTAAAGCGAGCGTTGCGCACACATACAGTATGCAAGCCCCTTACTGTCGTACAACGGCGCCTTTGAGTTGGGGAACAGAGCAAATACCTCACTATTTACCTGTCCCATGTAAATCTCTCTTGAAACTTTTCATACCAGCAAAAAATCAAGTTATATCGCGTTGCCACCGTCACATAAAATCTTTGATCTCTGGTAAAGTATGTAACAGTTTCACCTGGGTGTGTTTTCAGACCTCACAGCATCCTTATTTGGGTTTTAAAACGTTAGCTATACTGTATGTGTTTGTGTGTAAGAGAGAGAGAGACTTCTGTGTCCCCTGGGGTTCTCTCTGATGCATCGGGCGGCATATTGTCAGTGACAGCCCAGGTTATTAAGGCTAAGAGAGCATCACTTTACTTGCTCTGCAGAACCGTAAACTACAGAGCTGCAGAAGCTCCCCCCTGCAGCTCCATCTATCTCTATATGGTTCCCCCTCTCTCCTGCGCTTCAATAATACACTGATTGATCTCTCCCCATGTCGCTTCTTCCATTCTCTCTGATCCATTGACGACAGTGAAACCCTTTTGTCTCCCACTCCCTACGATGGGATGGAAGAAAAAAACAAAAAAAAAACAGTCTCCATCATGGGGATGAGGCGAAAAACATTGTTCCACTCTTTGATCTCCGTTTCTCACTCAGTCTCACCGGAAGCAATCGCTCATGCACATGCATGAGTTTTTGTTTGTGCGCGGGTTTGCGCGCGTACAGCAGGTGTTTTGTGTGCGACTGTGTGCAGATAGACAGACGGAGGTTTCAAACCGCGGCGATGGCAAACAGCAGGAGACTTTTGATAATGCACAGTGCAGAAGGGAGCTTCTTCTCTGCATCGCAACCAGACGGCCTCCACGCAGCAGATCAGCCAAATGAAAAATGGGGCAAAGAGGAAATGCTCATGCACACACACACACACACACACACACACACACACACACACACACACACACACACACACACACACAGATAACCACAGTCCTCTCTTCCTGGGCTCTGCTGCATTATGTTAGTGTTTTTTTTATCATTTTATCTTGTTTGTATGTCTCATTGTTAGAGGTTTTAGGGCTGTGCATGGCTGTGCATTGTATAGCGGACTAGAGCTGCTGCTATATTGGAGCCTTAGAGATGAAAGAGAAACCAGTAGCTAAAAAGGCACGAAAGATGACTTATTAAAGATCTCTCTCCCATCCTTTCTCTCACTACATCTTTGGTCTGCCTGGTCATAATACTGAAAAATGCACGCTTGAGCAATGCCCTTGGCGGTAGTGGACAACAGAGGTCTCCATGGCTCGTTAAAGTCTGTCTTGCTGTATTTGCCTTGTTTTCTTTCTGTTGTTTTGTGTGTTTCTTCTTTTGACTGTCCCTACACTGAGGGACACAGGCCTTTGGCCAGAGCACTTGTCTCAGTGTACGGCTCCCTATTGAACTGTACACTGTGCCCAGAGCAGCAGACAGCCTTATAAGCAGAGCTTCTACAGGGCTAGTTTTGTATTAGTTTGTAGAGTGCGGATCGGGCCGCATTTTTCTGTCCGAGCCCGGCCCAACAGAGCAGTAACCGAACCCGAACCAAGCCCGACAGGCATTAAGACATTTATGTCCGAGCCCAACACAGTTAAAATCTAATTTTTTTTTTCTCATACTAATTAATGACACATGTACATTTGTTTGTGTGGAAAGACTGCTTTTATTAAGCAACTGTAGGAAGGCATTCGGAAACGTCAACAGATGAGCGCATCGGCGCACAAGCGCACGTTAACACAGGCGCGCACAAGAGGCCCAATAATAAGCAGTTTTAAATGTCAAATGCCTTATCGCGCTGATTTGACCGAGCCCGACCCGAACCCGAACTTCATTTCTAAATATCTGTCCGAACCCGGCCCGGCACGTTCGGGTACCGTTGGGTCGGGTATCCATCCTCTACTGGTGTGAACAAAACAGTTCGGACTAAGAGACTAGTGATGTAAGCTGAAAGTGATCACTTACTCATGTGCATGTGATGCAATAAGTTAATGGAGCAAGACTACGAGTCTACAGCCACACGGTAATGGTATGTGTCCATATAGGCGTTTTTTTTTTTTGGCGACAGGGATCGCCCCGCTTACCAGCATTGCATGCTTGTGGGCTTGCCACTAGAAGTCATCAGTTTCTCTTCTCTGACCACTGACGAGCAAAGAAAACAGGCTACACCCGCCGACAACCCCAATGGCTGCATCTGATTGGGTCAACGCTTGACGTGGGGCTGTCTGCTCCCAGATTTCAAAACCGACCATAATGGAGGCTCGTTTGGTGAAGGATCTCTTATTTTATGAGAAGAGTTCACAGTTCATGCTGATGTTTAGCAGGTATAATGTTTACCATCCAGTTGCTTGCCATTAAAAATTGACCCAATGGTGGCACTATATAAAAAGGCCAAGTCATCACCAAAGTTATGACAATTTTTATTTTATTTTTGACCTTTATTTATCAAGGTAAGTCGAGAACAACATCTCATTTGCGACGACGACCTGTCACATTCACACAGTTCCACATTCATACAGTCATGCCCTGAAACTTTTACAGAAAATCAAGTATTTCTCACAGAAAAGTATTGCATTAACACATGTTTTGCTATACACATGTTTATTCCCTTTGTGTGTATTGGAACAAAACAAAAAAAAAGAAGTAAAAAAGGCAAATTCAAAGGCGTAATTGCACAAAAAAACTCAAAAAATGGGCTGGACAAAATTATTGGCACCCTTTCAAAATTGTGGATAAATAAGATTGTTTCAAGCATGTGATGCTCCTTTAAACTCACCTGGGGCAAGTAACAGGTGTGGGCAATATAAAAATCACACCTGAAAGCAGATAGAAGTTGGAGAGAAGTTGACTTAGTCTGTGCATTGTCTGTGTGTACCACACTAAGCATGGACAACAGAAAGAGGAGAAGAGAACTGTCTGAGGACTTGAGAACCAAAATTGTGGAAAAATATCAACAATCTCAAGGTTACAAGTCCATCTCCAGAGATCTAGATGTTCCTTTGTCCACAGTGCGCAGCATTATCAAGAAGTTTGCAACCCATGGCACTGTAGCTAATCTCCCTGGACGTGGACGGAAGAGAAAAATTGATGAAAGGTTGCAATGCAGGATAGTCCGAATGGTGGATAAGCAGCCACAAACAAGTTCCAAAGAAATTCAAGCTGTCCTGCAGGCTCAGGGTGCATCAGTGTCAGTACGAACTATCCGTCGACATTTGAATGAAATGAAACGCTATGGCAGGAGACCCAGGAGGACCCCACTGCTGACACAGAGACATAAGAAAGCAAGACTACAGTTTGCCAAAATGTACTTGAGTAAGCCAAAATCCTTCTGGGAAAACGTCTTGTGGACAGATGAGACCAAGATAGAGCTTTTTGGTAAAGCACATCATTCTACTGTTTACCGAAAACAGAATGAGGCCTACAAAGTAAAGAACACAGTACCTACAGTCAAATATGGTGGAGGTTCAAAGATGTTTTGGGGTTGTTTTGCTGCCTCTGGCACTGGGTGCCTCGACTGTGTGCAAGGCATCATGAAATCTGAGGATTACCAAAGGATTTTGGGTCGCAATGTAGTGCCCAGTGTCAAAAAGCTGGGTTTGCGTCCGAGATCGTGGGTCTTCCAGCAGGACAATGACGCCAAACATAATTCAAAAAGCACACAGAAATGGATGGCAACAAAGCGCTGGAGAGTTCTGAAGTGGCCAGCAATGAAATATAAAATTGCTGTTGGGAAAAGGCGCCCTTCCAATATGACAGACCTGGAGCAGTTTGCAAAGGAAGAGTGGTCCAAAATTCCGGGTGAGAGGTGTACGAAGCTTATTGATGGTTATAGGAAGCGATTGATTTCAGTTATTTTTTCCAAAGGGTGTGCAACCAAATATTAAGTTAAGGGTGCCAATAATTTTGTCCAGCCCATTTTTGGAGTTTTGTGTGCAATTATGTCCAATTTGCTTTTTTTCCTTCTTTTTTTGTTTTGTTCCAATACACACAAAGGGAATAAACATGTGCATAGCAAAACGTGTTAATGCAATACTTTTCTGTGAGAAATACTTGTTTTTCTTGAAAAATTTCAGGGGTGCCAACACTTTTGGCCATGACTGTACCTGGAAGCTGCCCAAACAACCACAGTCTGATCTGCTGAGCCACTGAGCAGCTCCACTGGAGCGGTTGGAGGTTAAGGGCCTTGCTCAAGGGCACATCAGTGGTGGTAATGAGGGAGGGACAAGCGCTGCTCTTTCACTTTCCCCACCCAGATTTTTTATCCTGTTGGTCTGGGGATTGAACCGACCTCCTGGTCACAAGCTCACTTCTTTAACCTTTAGGCCACTACTGCCCACAAATTCATCCTGGGGCGGGGGGCATGAATGTCGTTTTCATGGCAATCTATCCAATAGTTGTCAAGATATTTTATTCAAACCTCAATATAATATAATGTCAATATTGGGGCTTGATGTCAAGAGAGTAGCATTCCTCTTTCGGGAACTATGACTGCTTGTATTAAATGTTGTCACTCCATTCAGTGAATATGAATCTCTTATAGCGCTTTTCTAGTCTTAACGACTACTCAAAGCACTTTTACATAGTACAGGAACCATTCACCACTCACACACATCCATACACTGTGGCCGAGGCTGCCGTACAAGGTGCCACCTGCTCATCAGATAAACATTCACACACATTTACACTCCGATGCACAGCATCAGGGGCAACTCGGGGTTCAGTGTCTTGCCCAAGGACACTTCAACATGGGACTGCAGGGCCAGGGATCGAACCACCAACCTTCCGATTGTCAGGGGACCGCTCTACCACTGAGCCACAGCCGCCCAATGTCAAGATATGTCAGTGGAAAAATTCAAACTCTGACCTTCTGGTGGCGCAACATAAAACAAAAACCAAAAAAACAGGGGATCATCAGTCAGTAGGATTTAAAACATGTCATGGCAATCCATCTGACAGTTGTTTCATTGGTCACAAAAGACCTCATATAGGTGCTTGAGGAAAAATCAAGGGATCACCAAAGGGTTAATTAGGATCCAGTCTCTGGGGACCATGAATGTACTGTACAAGGTTTTGTGCCAAGCCATCTAATAGCTGCTGTAGTTGATATTTCAGTCTGGACCGATGTGGTGGGCCGACAGACCAAGAGACAGACAGAACGCTATTGTTATCATAGTTAAACAAGCAAACTACATAGTGACTACAGGTACAGCACAGGTCATTAAAACCAGCGTAGTTATTCCTGATTTTCTTTCAAACATACTATAAGTCAGCTCTGGAAACTAGGCCTGGGTAATATATCAATATTATATCAATATCGTTGATCAGAGACTAGATATTTAAATTGTGATATATCGTAATATGGCAAGTGGTGTCTTTTCCTGGTTTTAAAGGCTGCATTACAGTAAAGTGATGTAATTTCCTGAACTTCCCAGACTGTTCTAGCTAGGGCTGCACGATATGAGGAAAATGTCTAATTGCGATTGTTTTGACTGATAATGCGATTGCGATTTGATTCACGATTTTGGAGGGAATGCTTGTTTTTGTATCATTATTCTCATTTTCATTGAAAATTATTAACATTGAAAAAAATGTAAATGATTATAGTGTGATTTTTGCGAGGATCTGTACCAAACAAAGATGTTTTCTATAGTCGGTAGGATAGGATTTGTAGGCCGGGACGTCTCTGCAGCACCACAGTACTTCATTCAGAACGGTTGGACACATATTTTGCCATTAACAAATATCGCGCCCCTCTGCGATTTGGATATTGCACTAGTCCATATTGCGATTTCGAAACGATTGCGATTTAATTCTCTAATTCTAGCTGTTCTATTATTTACCTTTACCTTTACTTAGTCATTATAGCCACATCACTGATGATTATTTCTAAAAAAATCTCATGACCGCACCAATTGTCAATATCTAAAATCTAATATCCAATATCATCCCAACAACGTCTGGAATATTGTGATATCTGATTTTCTCTATGGCTGGTGAGTACTGGTGATGGGGAGTGTCCACTAAGCAGTACTGGAGCTGACAGATTGCAGGGCAGATAGCAGTGCTCAGGGAAGCGATTGGACATGGATACCGGGCGAAGGAGAGGCTCATGTTATGATCGGTCAGTCTGCTCCCCATCACAGGAAGTCGACAGGCCCCACCCGCTCAGGATGAGCGCGGGCTGGCCGTGACTGTTCTTTCACCTCCCTGCCCCCAGCTAAGAATCCAAAGGGGGCCAGCCAAGACAAGAAAGACTCAACCTTAGCTTTATTACAGCTTTTTGTTAAATCTTCCTCTAAGCCACAATGGGATTAGAAAGGACAATTTCAAGGTTGCTTCTCGCTGTCGACACTTTTGTCGCATGCTGCAACACCGGGATCGGGGAGGAGAGGGTACCTTGAATAAATGTGAACTCACCTCTTTTAGCAGTAATCCATTTTAAAACCCACCAGCACAACACTGGCTGGATGCTCTGAAGATTAAAGATTGTACACACACACATACTCCATGGACAGAATAGGTGTGTACTATTAAAAGAAGAACACTGAGCCAGTTTTATCTCAAACATGTAACTAATGGATATTTAGTGCAGTCGGCCAACAATAGCAGGCAAGCCATCCGGAGCCACGAATATATTTCTGAATGCTGAGTGCTTTGGGACACCATCTGTGTCTATTGCCAAGTGCGCTGCGCTGATGATTATCACATCGACTATAATAAGCCCGCAACATTAAGCCTGCACGCAATATGTAGCAGGACCATTCCTTTCAATTATCCGCTTTAGGAACTGATCTTGCTCTTCTGCCAAGGGTGAGGGGATAATGCCATTGTCCTTGTGGCACAGCAAGCCCAAAATAGCATCATAAAGAGTCACTTTTCCTCCAGCACCTCATCCCCCTCTGTGTTGCGTTATCGATAGGAATTGTATACTAATGGCTTGTGAATTCTGATTTTAAACATGTTGCTAAGGACAACCTTTTTTTCTTTTTCTGTATCATTAACAAGATGCAACTGGAAAAGCGGATGTTGGGAGGTTTTTCAACCAGGCTATTAACCATTTTATATCAAAAACACGCAGCTTGTGCAGACTGACCTGATGTCATGGGTCATTGGCGACATTGATTTCCTTCATGCATATTTACATCCCAAAGAGTACCTCCATCCACAATTAATCTGTTGGGCTCTGCAGCCACTAATTGACTTCCCACTGACTGCCTTTTTTTTGCCGGACTATTGCAGCTCTCAGCTTAAACAGTGGCAATAAGAGCAACAGAGGGTGTCTCCGTTGGGAAAACCCTCCACGCCTCTGAAGAAACTGCGTGTCCCTTAAATGCCAATACACTGTTGATTCTCGCTCTGCCTGTCACACAGAACGAAGCACGGAACTTCTGTTACCCCCGAGTTGCCAAATGAACCTAACAAGGTGGTAATTAGCAGACGGCGGGGGCTTTCACGCTGCTTTCGGAGCTGCACTACTGTCACAGAATTGCCTCATTAGACGCCCACTGACACCCCTGCTGGTGACATCTCTGCATTGCTTCCGCTCTCATTTAGGCAAAGCACTGTGTCTATGCAAGCCCCATTGTAATTTGACTGCCCGTTTTTTCCGGGTGCCTGGGTAAATATCTTTACCGCTAGTCAATTGTTTTGGCCCCGGTGAAGCGAGGGCGTGCTGGTGTGCCAAGACGTAAGCCGAGCTGCAGGGATTTCGCAGAAGACGGGTCTTTTTTGCTTTAGGCAGAATGGGTCTTGTGCCAAATCCATGTAGCGCTATGACTGTTAGTTTCACCTGAGTGCTCAGTATCTAGCGTGCAAGCTTAGCATTCCAAAAAGTTGCTTTATTTCAATATTTCTCTTTTTGCCAAGCGTTTAAACATTTTCTCTCTGCCATCGAAATTCTAGCTCATGCCATGTCTCATCTAGTGTTTATTTCATAATAGCAGTGGTGCTGAAGTGCGTGAGTTTTATTTTGTGCTGCCGGAAGATATTTAGCTCGTCTCGCTGACAAGAGAAGGGCTTTAGACCCATTTGTACACAGTTGTAGATGTCGAATGACGTTTGGTAAAATGCTCCGAGACTTGTTGCCTCTCATCCTACTCTTTCCTGTCATGTTTACATGAAGCAAAGTACTCGATGAAGCAACCTACAAGAATGAAATCAGATATTCCTGCTAGGCGTTTTCACATTTCACATACAGGAGACAATTCTATCCAATCAACCTTAAAGCTTCATCATGGCCTTTTCTTTTCCTTACCAACCAGAAAATTCAATTATATATATTTTGACTAACAAGCTAAGTGTACAGAGATTTACAGTGATCACATTTTGGGAAATTGTGTGCTAGGTAAAAACCAAAAACGACATTGAAATATTCATGTTCTGCATCGTCCCTCCGACCACTTTGGTCCAGACTGAAGTGTGTCAACAGCTGATGGATGGATTTCCATGAAATCTGTTACAGATATTCATGGGCCCCAGAGATTTAAAGGAACACGCCGACTTATTGGGACTTCAGCTTATTCACCGTATCCCCCAGAGTTAGAAAAGTCCATTCATACCCTTCTCATCTCCGTGCGTGTTGTAACTCTGACCGATGCCCCCAGCGCTAGCTAAGCCTAGCACGGATCCTGGAGGTAGCCTACAGCTCCCAATAAGTGACAAAATAACGTCAATATGTTCCTGTTTACATGTTGTGATTTGTGTAGTCACAGGGCGTACAAATAACAAGGTCACATGAGACACAGCCGTCTTCTAACCGTATACATACTGGGAACTATATTCTCAGAAAGGCGAAGCACTGCTACTTCTGCTAATTGGGCGGAGTGATTTGCTAGCATCACCTGAAGCCCTGTGGTGAGTTGGCTCAGAGTTGGAGTATAAGTCAACAATTACTAGACAGTAAAAGCATAGTGACCTTGTTATTTGTACGCCCTGTGACTACACAAATCACAACATGTAAACAGGAACACGTTGGCGTTATTTTGTCACCTATTCGGAGCAGTAGGCTAGCTGGAACCAGTTACCTCCAGGATCTGTGCTAGGCTTAGCTAGCGCTGGGGGCGCCCAACAGAGTTACGACACGCACGGAGATGAGAAGGGTATGTATGGACTTATCTAACTCCGGGGGTTACGGTGAATAAGCTGAAGTCCCAATAAGTCGGCGCGTTCCCTTGAGCCAACTGACTTTTGTGATTTCCTTAATTTTCCTCTAGTGCCACCGCAAGGTTCTCCTTTATGGTTTTAGTGGAATGTTTCAACACTCTCGGATGGGTTGCCATGAAATTTGGTTCAGACGTTCACGTTCCCCTGAGGATGAACTGTAATAACGTCGGTGGTCCCTTGACTTTTCACCTCGCGCCACAAGTAGATCAGAACTTTGGTTTATAAGCAAATACCCAAACATACGCACGTTAGCATGCTCATTGTGAGCATGTTAGAATGCTGATGTTAGCATTAGGCTCTAAGCACTGCTCTGCCCAAGTACAAGTTTGCTGTAAATATGGCCAAAAAATAAAAAAATTAAAAAAAAGCTCCTTTGACTGTGTGCATTACAGCAGAAAAGTTTGGTCAAAAACGGTGGTCCATGTTGAAAAACCTGCTTTATGAAAGTAGAAGGACTGAAGCTCTCCTTTCGGCTGAAATATAAATTGTCTCTCAATGAAATACTTTTTGCGAAGCGCTTCAACGGTTTGGACATCAGTTACAGAAAATGACAGATGGTGAGGTGAGCTGAGAGGAGCCCTTTCCCATGGCAGATCCCGAAGGCTAAGTGGGGAAAGGATGATGGGCAGCAGCATGTGCTTTCTTTTAGTTTCTGTGGATGTACAGCATGTGTGATAGAGCGAGACGTGGGGTTTGTGTTAGTACAGTTCACTCTCTACTCTTTTATTTTGGATCTAAATAAAGCATCTTGTCTCTTCTCCCTTCCTCTTCCTCTTTTTACACATACAGTATGTGTAAGTACTGCAAACTAATAGCCCAAGCTAGGGCTCGGTTGCTGTTTGCTTTTATCGAGACTGATTTACCGGGTGGAAGACAGGCAGAGAGGGTCTGCGGTTGAGGTCAGCGACAGGTAGATGCACACATCACTTGAAAGCAAAGGCTTGTGAAATGAAAGAAAACAAAAGGTCAGGCGGCTCGCAGAGGCAGAAAGGAAAAACGGGAAAAGGCAGCGAAGGCTGACAGCTATTCAGAAAATTATCTCCAACCTAGGTGTGAGGAGCCCTGTGGGGACCTGCCAGGGCTGATGAGTCTTCACAGCGAGCGAGGCAAAGACGCACAGTCATGGAGCGATAGAATAATGATGGAAGGGCAGGAGGAGGAGGAGGAGGAGGAGAGGCGGGGTGAGTTTCCACGTGTGTTCCCATGCATCTCTCTCTCTCTCTCCCTCCCTGCCCTCCCTCGCCCCCTCTGTTTATAATGATTCGCCATCCTTGAACTGCAGCCCCCTCTTGTCCTCACCAACCCCCCCTCCCACCCCCCCTCTATGAGAGAGTGTCTAATAGCCAGATGACAAGGCACAAAGGCTTCCATTGTGTCCCGCATGCCTCGTACTACCAGCCTGGCAGGCCAGTGATGCGCTGCCTTGTAACCTAGCGGGAAGCTGAGAGTTGCTGCTCCCTCCCTTTCTTTCTCTCCCCCGTCTCTCTCTGGATATATGATGTGGCACGCTAACACAACCTGACAGGCGGGCCACAAAGACAACCCTGTTAGAAGCACTTGTGTGGGAGTTTGCTTCGGGCAGGGGAGGTGCTTTGTGTGTGTGTGTGTGTGTGTGTGTGTGTGTGTGTGTGTGTTTGATAGGGCTGTGCATTGGCAAGAACCTGGCGATACGATCCGTATCACGATACACGGGTCACGATCAGTGTTGGTCAGCTTACTTTAAAAAAGTAATTAGTTACAGTTACAAATTACTTCTCCCAAAAAGTAATTGAGTTAGTAATACAATGTGGTAGTTACAATGTGGGAATTGAGTTGGTAACTCAATTACCACATTGTAAAAGTAATTATTTACTCAGCAAAGTAACTGTGACGTTATTTTTTTTATGTTGTATAACGCTATCACGTTCTATAACATCTCTAACATCAAAGATGTTTATATTAACTGACTGATGTGTTCAGCTCGGCCTTGGTCACCTGTTGCTGACCCGAAAAAATCGAGCGTTGCTTGTTTTGACAGAGTGGCTCCGTCTCCTTCGCTGGAGCTCACGCTAGCTGCATTTGGGCTTGGGGTTGGGTTAGCAGCAGCAGTAAGTGTTGTGTTAGCATGTGTTGATGTGAGGTGCTTCATAAGATGTGAGTTTCTTGAGGCAGACGTGGATAAAGTCTTTCTTCCTGGGCGTAGCGTGCATGTTACATAAACACTCTTGCCTTTAATTTCAATGAGCGAGAAGTAGTGCCGGTACTTCCAGTTCGAGAACGCTACCTTTTGAATTTCCCTGGCTCATCGCTGTCTTGTGTTCAGTGGTAGTCAGAGCGTGCAGTCATAGGCAGCTGATGTCACCTCGCGCTTCATTCAACCAAATTGTAGTGACGCGCCACTTTACATTCTCAGTAACGATAACGGCGTTGCAACGATGGGAAAAGTAATTAATTGGATTACTCTGTTACTGAAACAATAACGCCGTTAGTAGCGCCGTTATACTTAAACGCCGTTACTCCCAACACTGGTCACGATTCAATATATTATATTGGGATTTTTTTATAGTATAACTTTAGAAAAACTAAAGACATGATGTGCATAAAAGTCAAAGAAGTTTACTTAAGTTAAACAATTAAGTACACAGAAAATCAAACTGCCAGTTTGGGATTGTGGTTCACAGGTTCTTAGTGAGTTAATTTGTATATGCTAAAGAAGGCCAAAGTTTAGCCATAGCTCCATTGTTAGCTTCTAGGCACTGCTAGGCAAGGACACTAGTGGTGTGTCTGTCATCTAGAAGTAGGGGGTTTAAACACAATATAAACGTGAACCACTGTCTTACATGAATGTTTTTGAACGTAAACTAAAAAAATTAAATAAAAAAAATTAAAAGAAATCGATAGTGTTTTTCAAAAACAAAAATATCGACTTTTGTTATTTTTATTTTTTTTAATACCTTTTTATTTTTTATTTTTTTTTGAACGTTCAAAAATATTCATGTAAGACAGTGGTTCACGTTAATGTTGTGTTTAAACCCCCTACCACTAGATGGCTATGCTGAGACGCACCACTAGTGTCCTTGCCTAACAGTGCCTGACTTTTTGCTAGAAGCTAACAATGGAGCTATGGCTGAACTTTGAGAACCACAATTCCAAACTGGCAGTTTGATTTTCTGTGTACTGAATTGTTTACCTAAAGTAAACTTCTTGGACTTTTATGAACGTCATGTCTTTTTTTCTTTTTTTTATATTAGTTTTTCTAAAATTATATATAAAAAAAATAAATCCCAATATATCGCCTTACGCACAGTATCGCAATATATTGAATCGTGATACGTATCGTATCGCCAAATTCTTGGCAATACACAGCCCTAGTATTTGAGAAAGATTGGTTTCGTTGACCCAGTGGGGTAGCTACCCTTAGTTGCAGGGATCCCGTGGTAACAATTAGCCCAATCCATTGTCCATACTGAAACCAGTTGATCTTTCAGGACAGTGTGTGAAAATGGATCCAGGAAGGCAAATCCATGCATGAGAGCCCTGGTGAAGACATGGTCACTCCCATTCCCTTTAACATGGGAACAGGCCTGACCCGGTATGGGGAGGGAACGGGTTGTATATTGTTGTGTGTGTGTGTGTGTGTGTGTGTGTGTGTGTGTGTCTTTTGGGGTTTTTCATGTCTCATAGCTTCTGGGAACATGGACCGCAGGCTTGTGGCTTTCCAGTTGCAAAGCGTAGCCAGACCCAGCTTTTGTTTCCCTGACCCAAATTCCTCACATTCATTGTGCCAGTAAAAAGTCTACAGAGTTACATAATGGAGAGCCATGCTTCCCTTGGCCCTGGCCCTCACTCGCACCTCTGCCATGCTGCAGTTACTGGACCGTTAACAACTAAAGTGAAGCAGCAGGCACGCTCGAAAGCCTCCGAATTCCATAATCGCTTGCATTATTAGCTTGTCTGCGTGCGCCTGCAGAGCAAAAGTATTGAGTTGTACACCCGGTAGGCAAAAAGCTTTTAATGAAAATATATTTTTTTAACACCACTTTTGGGAGATGCTAAAGGGGGACAATCAACCGCCTCATCCAGGCTACATATTGCTGCTGATCTGCAGTCCCAGCGATAGTTGTAGTAGTGGGAGTTTATCCACTTTGGGGGATGAATAGCAGAACTTCATTTCATTTACAATATTTGAATTGAATTTGGCAAGAGATAGCTTTTTATTCCCCAGCAGCCAAACCCATCCTTCAATACTTCCTGCTGAAAACGGGTTTCATAAAAAATACTGTTCACGTTTCAGAGTAGAATTCTGGAATGTGTGGGATGCTCCTCACTTTAAAATAGTCTTTTGCTTTTACTCTGGGGATATTTCTCTTTGATACTATGCAGTATGATTATGTTTTATTCCGTTTCTTTCTGCAAATGCTTAAAGTGCCCATATTATGAAAAAAATCATCATAATTTTTCTGGGATATTTTGTGTCTCTGGTGTTTCCACACGCATACAAACTTTGAAATAAAATCCATCCATGCTGTTTTGAGTGAGATACAGGGTTTCTGAATGTATCCTGCCTTCAGTCTCTGGGTGAGCTGTTCAAAATCTGCACGGCTTTCTACATCACTAGCCGAAACGAGGGGCCTAGGGGGCTAACCGTTAGCATGCTAGCGCTAGCATGCTAGCTCGTTCTCAATGACAAAACACTGCTACAACACACACCAATTCACCCTAATCTACAAAATAAATCGTATAGGTCTCCCTCTGTAGCTAAAACAGAGACCTGACACAGGGTGAAAAGAGGAGCTACAGCAATGTGCAGTACAACAAATATATTTTTTTATTTATTTTAATTTTATTAAACCATGTAAACCTATTCTGATACAATCTCAAATTACAATTATGAACCTGAAAATGAGCATAATATGAGCACTTTAAATAAAAAAGTTTGAACCCTGCCACTCGTTTGAAAGACGGGATCGTGTGTGTGTGTGTTGTGTGTGTGTGTGTGTGCGCGTGTGCGTGTGTGCGTGTGTGCGTGCGTGCGTGTACTCAAACTGTGTAGTATGATAAAATATCCATCAGCAGATTAGCCAACAGCAGAATGGGAAAGGCATGTATTAATCATCTCTGTACTGTAGGTGTCTTGCTGGGAGAGAGGTGTATTATCTCACTGAATGCTGTTTCTCACAGCAGCTTCATGCCAGTCTCCCAGCCTGCCTTCTCCTGACATTTTCTCATATGTGCGGGATCTGGCAGACATTAGTTACGTATGCACGGACCCAAATATTCTCCTAATAATCAGAATAATAGCCTTATCAGAGTCAAAATGCCTCATGTAACCACCTTAATTGGAAAAGGTTGGCCCAATCCAGGCTGAGTGGGGTGGTGTAAACCTTTGATAATCTATTCAATAGGGAAATATTAGCGCCTAGTTAATAACTATAACTAATAAAAGTTGAGGGGGGAAAAAAAACTGTCTTCTTCTATTATACTTACGACCGATTAGATTAGAGCTGGGCAATACATTGATATTATATTGATATCACGATATGAGACTAGATATCGTCTTAGATTTTGGATATCGTAATATGATATAAGTGTTGTCTTTTCCTGGTTTTAAAGGCTGCATTACAGTAAAGTGAAGTGAAGTTTTCTGAACTTACCAGACTGTTGTAACTGTCCTATTATTTGCCTTTACCCACATAAGCCCTATTCGCACGGGATAAGTATTACCTGGTGACCTCCGGTCATTTGTAATAATTGCGGAGGTTGTCTGTGATCTTAATCCCGTGCGAATCGGTCATGTCTGTAATTTGTAAAGTAATAATTCCCCGCAAATGACCTACCATATTTCACTGAAAACGGAGGTCCTGTGATAATATTAGTCCCGTGCGAATCGGCATCTCTGCTTTGTCCAGGATTTTCCGGGGCTTTTTGTTTTTCAAGGTACCTATTTCCTTCTTTTGCGCCTTTTATCCATCTTTGGCGAAGAATGGAGGGTGCGTTGGAGTGCTTTGACAGTGTTTTGGGTGCTGGGTCATGTCGCTATACATCATGTACAATTTGCAGAAAGAGAAAGATGAAAACCACCACAAGTGCGAAGACAAAAAGAATGATTAGATGGCGATGGATGACATGTATAGCAGCATGCGGTAAATATATTTTTTATGTTTGTATCATACATCTAGAGATAACAACAAGACATCTCCAAGCAATAGCTTATCATAAATAATGCACAATCAAGCGAGGGGGCTCACTTCATAATTAGAGGTTAATGTTACAAATAAATCAAGCGTAAAGCTTGAGCTAATAGATTTTAACCTGGTGAAATGTTTAGTTTTATCCATCTAAGCGGACCCTGCTTGACACCATCTGGAGAAAAAAGTGAGAGAAAGAAAAAAGGAGAGGTCGCAGTTCGGACGATGACTACCCGGTTGAGATTGTGTGTGCGCGTGTGTGTCCTCGAGATCTTACCACACACAAACACACGTAGCAGAGCTACCCACACCCATGTTTCTACTGTTGCTTAATGTCAGTAAATTCGAGTAAAATCACAGGCTTCGCTTATCCCGTTCGAATGCGCCAGATGAAAATCATACGTGGGTGGGTAATTTATAATTCACACGAGGTCCCTAGATAATACTTATCCCGTGCGAATAGGGCTTTAGTCATTATATCCACATTAGTGATGATTATTGATCCAAAATCTCAAATATTTGACCAATAGTCAACACTACAATATCGTCGCGGTATCGATAACGAGGTATTTGGTCAAAAATATCGTGATATTTGATTTTCTCCATATCACCCAGCCCTAGATTAGATGCTTCAAGCCATGGGCGCCTGGGTAGCTCACCTGGTAGAGCACGCACCCATGTAGAGAGGCTTAGTCCTCGATGCAGCGGCTGCGGGTTTGACCTGCGGCCCTTTGCTGTGTGTCGTTCATCCCCCCCCCTCTCTCTCCCCTTTCAGGTCTAAGTTGTCCTGTCAGAAGGAGGCCTAAAATGCCCAAAAAGAATCTTCAAAAAAAAAATGCTTTAAGCCATGTACATGCACATCTTATCGGATCACTTAATGTGAACAGTGAAGTTAGACTCTCTAATCGAATTGATTTCAATCAGGTTGAAGAAATAATGTCCACTCTAACTGCAGCAGAAAACACAAGACCCCATTCTGGCCTTGCAGATATGTGTTCGAGACGGCACAAGAAGAACAAGTAGATGTAGGACTAGAATTAGATTTGTATCAGTCACCTTACAGATGGCGTTACACTTTGCTGCGATAACTGTCAGAACAACTGTATTAACGTAACTGTTTGATATACTGTAGATAGTGGACACACACAGCATGCACCCCCCTCCATCATCTGCCTGAGGTTAATTGCGGGCCCCCCCCCCCCCTTGCTCGACAGCTTTGAGGACTCGGTGCCAGCCATTGATGCCCGCGGTGCAACCGAAGCCGTATTTAAGGCCCATCTGCGCGTCCCCTTTCCTGCCCCACGCACAGCTGGAGTCCACACAGAGGAAGAGCGCTGCTCTAGCAAACACAAGGGAATTCTACTCTCTGCTTCTTCTTTCTAGCTCTCTCTTCATCTCTCCGTTACTTCTCTCTGACATTCTGCCGCTCAAAGGAGAACGCTGAGTGTCCCTTTACCTTGAAGATGTCTGTGCAGCGCCTTCCCTTCCTCAGACTTTTTCCTCGAAATGCTGTGGTTCCCGAGATTTTTTTTACCATGCTTGCATGTGGATTTTATTAAGAGAGCCCAATTAATTGATGTTTCATCACATATGGCAGCTTTAATATCTTTGCCACTCAGCGCCTGTTAAGGCTGCACAATATGTCTTTTTTTTTTTTAAACACACCGCGAAAGGCTGCGATAAACATATCTCATAGGTTTCTCGTGTTAGTTGAAAGAAAATATCAGCAGAAAACTGCACATTAAAATGTAATATATTCTTTTTTTATTTTAGGGCCACCTTTTATATTCATCTCAATGTTCAGTTTGTTCAATAAAAGAATGTTGGAAATGATTTCCTTTCGTTTGTTTTAGATTCAACACACTTTGTTGTATTTTTGGAAGAATACTAAATTCAGCCGAAATGCAGAATTGAGTACACTTTAATATCTTTTTATTTATAAGTAAATATTGTTATAGCCATATTCAACAACGTTATTGCATATTTTCCTCATATGGTGCAGCCCTAGCGCCTAATCCTCCCAGGTACGAGTCATTGCTGTCTGGACACGGAGCGTTTGATCCGTGGCTCGTCGCGCATATCATTGTCCGTTGATCGGCTGTAGCTTGTTATGAATATTACATTTCAGAATGTCTTTTTGATTGTCTCTAAATCAAATCATCAGAGCGGGGCTTTTTGGCAACGCACGCCGCGGATGCTCCTCCTACGTGATTTAAGTGTCGGACTGACCCAGATCTGTCGTTTCCTTTCCTCTAGGTAAGGTGTTGAACACTGATTTGCGTCACTACCTCAGCCTGCAGTTTCAGAAGGGCTCCCTGGACCACAAGCTCCAGCAGGTGATCAGGGACAACTTGTACCTGCGCACCATTCCCTGTGAGTATGGCCTCTACGCTACAGCCTCGGGCACCTCAGTCTGCTCTCGCTCTACTTGCACCATTCCACTTATTTTTTTTACTTGCCTGCATTTTCCTGTCTTGTTTAACTTTTTTTTATTTATTTTTTTTTTTATTTAATTTTTCACAGGCTTGGTAACATGCAGGGGTCAACGTTTAGTTTTTCTTTTCACTTGTCCGGTCAGGGAAGTTAAAACTAATTCTACTTGCCCAAAGTCTATTTTTACTGGCCCCTATACAAATTGTGCTTTTGGAAAACGTAAAAAAACATTGAAAAAATGTCAAAATTTGAGGGAAAAAAACCCATCTAAAATGTTGCAAAAAAAACCCATCAAAAGCATTAAAAAAAGTCGAAAAATGGTTCAAAAATGTGAACAAAAACGTCAAAAAAGCCTTAAAAAATTGGAGAATAAAACGTCCAGTGGGTTGATTTATACACTTGCCCGACGTTGCGTTTCACTTGCCCTGGGCCGTCGGGCAACCCTTATTTTGAAGTATGTGTGCCGGATGGCAAACACATGGAGGCCGACTCCAACCGTTTAGTCCACACGTGTCAAACTCGAGGCCCGCGGGCCAAATCCGGCCCCTTGCTAATTTTGATCCGGCCCCTATATACATTTAGGTTCACAATACATTTTGGCCCACCTACTTTTTGTCACTTTTCACAACGTTTTTTTCCGAAATTTTTGAAGCTTTTGGCATTTTTATATATATATATATATATATATATATATTTGATAGATATATATATTTTATAGATATTTTATATCTTTTCCCATGACATAAAAGCAATAAACTCTATGTCTGGCCCTTGATGTGATTCTCACTTTCTAGTGTGGCCCTTAAGGAAATTGAGTTTGACACCCCTGGTTTAGTCCAAGGAACATACAGATAGAGCAGCATATATAGATGGAAGTGAATGTATCAAATGTGAATAATAATATAAACATGTTACAGAAGTATTAAAGTATTACAGGATCCCACTGGAGAAGAAGAGAAATAAAATACACTTTAGACGGACTTACCTTCCACCTTTATGTAATCCCAGAACCTGTCTCAAAGGGACACCCCTTGGTGACTAATAATGAGTAAGTGGTTAAAGACAAATATTACACCAGCTAGAACAGTCTAGTTGGTTCAGAAAATGAATCACTTTACATCACTCGACTGTAATGCAGCCTTTGAAACCAGGAAAAGACCAAACTTACCATGTAACGATAATACGATTCTTCAAAATCGAAGACGATATCTAGTCTCATGTCACGTTATCGAAATAATATTGATATATTGCCCAGCCCTAAGAGAACTCGCACGTGGATATATTGGGTATATGAGATCTATCCCCCAGTAAACATAGCTTTGGACTTGAAGGGATTTCTGAGCCAAACCAATCACTTAAAATGTTCAAAATCTGAGTCCAGAAAGGACTGACCAAGGCACATTCCCAGATGCAACGAAAGAAAGTTCCAATTTCATTTTTCATTTTACATTTCCAACAAAATTCCTCATTCAACAGTTTCATTCTGTCCAGTCTGGATGGTGTTTAAGAATATATATGTAATACTAAAAAAGGCCTCTCTCACATATTTACCACAATCAGCCACAATTGCCCATTTATCACATTCAGTCCCTCTGAAATCATTTTCATATGGTCAGAATCATTGCTTAGAGAAGAATTAGTTTTATAGAATTGGGAGGCTTTGTGTTTTCCAGGTGGTAGTTCCGTATAATGAGCAGTACTGTACGGCTTTGAAATAATGCAATTCCTTATGTGCAATTTGTTGTCTTTTAATAAAAAAGAAATGTCCCCCTTTACAATATTCCACTTAATTCCCTCCATTCTTCCTCAACACCAGTCCACCGGAACTTTGCTATTCTCTTCATAATCTCAACATAATCAGTAAAAGCACCCAATTATAGGCTTAGCGTAACCCTGAGTAGACACGTAGAGTAGATACGGAAGGCTAACATTATCTACCATGAGTGAAATATGCTTCAAGACTTCAGGGCCTGTACAAAAGAATCAGCATTGGAATCGAGTGGAATGACACACTTAGTCAGTTTTTATATTTAACGAAAATGTCTTTTGAGACTGAATATATGAGGTATTGACTTAAGAGGGTCTTTCATTTTCAGTTTTCTGATTACAGTCAGAACCCGGTTATCTGACCGGTAAAGGTGTGTAAGAGTGCTGCTAACCTTTTCCTCCATTCTCTCTTCACCTTGTCCACCTGAGTCCGCTCCGCTGCTCCTCTTAAAATAAAGGAATAAATAACCAGGACGCAACGATTTTGTTTTAATAACCGAGTGATTTTAAAATGGGCGTCGAGGCCAAACCGGCATAAATGAAAGAGCAGCTGCATTTCTCTGGGCTGCACAGCCGAGTCAAAAAAAAAAAAATA